>NW_012104253.1:12006308-12093744 GCF_000951045.1 Mandrillus leucophaeus
CCACCACGCCCGGCTAATTTTTTGTATTTTTAGTAGAGATGGGGTTTCACCGTGTTAGCCAGGATGGTCTCGATCTCCTGACCTCGTGATCCACCCACCTTGGCCTCTCAAAGTGCTGGGATTGCAGGCGTGAGCCACCATGTCTGGCCTATTGATATTTTAAAACACTTAGTAGGTACCTGAATTAGCCACATTTACAGTGTTAATCTCATTTCACAGGAAAGAAGGTGTACTTGTAGAGGTAATCTCACAGGGAATTAAACAATTGATAACAAGAATTCTAAGCTCTTGCTTCACTACCAGGTCAATGCCTTCAACTCTTCAACCTGGATCAAAGTTCAGTCTCTCAGTTTTATTTGTGGAGGATGTAGGGGGAAAAACACACAAAAAACACAACCCAGAAAATACGTGAAGTACAGTCTCCTGTCATTTTTATAATCCTAGTAACAAAAAGATATCAACTGGGATAGTGCCTGATCCAAAGTGACATGCTTTCTTTCAGATTTCAAAATTTTCCTTTTTTAATCTTAAAATGTCTTAGGGAATCAAATATGAAATACTTTGTTAGATGCTGAGTGGGTAAAGTTGCCTTCCAGACAACATTAAGTCCCTGCTACAACTGTCTATTGACTAATAGTAGTCAATGATGTCTCCCTTGTTTACACCACACATTTGCGGAGAGTCTGCCCTTACAGCAGTGGAAACAGATCCCATAACAGTGAATGAGAAACACCATTGGATCATATGATGACACATTCAATTTGGTTAAAAGAAACAGAGGACTGATTAACTACCGTGGGTTTGGCTCCCAAAAGAATTTTCTTCAGTGGTTTTGATGGTGGTTATACTGGGGTTCACAGAACTGACACTTGATGTCTGAGAACTCTGAAAGACAGGTGTCTTGCCTTTTTCCTTTTTGATTTCCACCCTCCCGGTAGGCTCCTTCTGTGAACTATTAAGAAAATCAAACAGCAGCTCATCATCAGGTTCTGACTTTTTTCTTCGCACAAATTGGGATGAAGGCCTAGGAACAGATGCATTTTCAACAGGATGAGAGGCCTCTACTGGTGTCCGAGATCCTACTTTCACATTTGCAGTGCCAGCTAAGATGGTGGCTTTTTGATTTCGAATGTTATCAGCTGCTGATGAAATATACGTAGCTTTAGGTCCAGTCTGATATGTCAAATCTGTATTTTGCTGGTGAAACTCAGTATAGTCAGTATTTTTGCTATATATGTTGCTGGTATTGTCTTTCCTACTGAGAGCTGTTGCAGCCCCTTGATCAACTCGGTTTAAAAGATCTTCTGCCTTTCCAGCAAGATCAACAAACCAAGACATGATGGCAGCAGGATAATCCTATTGGCAAACCTGTAAAAAGGACATAAAATGATCATTGTGGCATAATGGCAGAGTATGAAAAATGGTTAACACTAGACGCTGGAGTCAGGTAGTCCTGGGTTGAAATCTAACCCTACCTTTTACTAACTAGGTAACCTTGGGCAAACTACTTAAATGAGGCTGAGAAATCTTATGTAGAAAACGGGGGGAAAAGTGTACTTACCTTATAGGATGGTGCTATGATGAAATAATATATAAAAGACACTTTGCAAAAGGCTTGGCACATAATAAGCACTCATTTTAGTGGCTGCTATTATCCTTATTACAACTACCACTACTGTATTTATTATTACTATTTCAATGAAGGGCAAATCTTAATGTAGCAAAAGCATCTCTTATGGGCTGAACTGCATCCCTCCAAATTCCTTTATTTGAGTCCTAACCCCCAGACCTCAGAATGTGACTGTTTTTGGAGATAGGGTCTCTAAAGGGATAATTAAAATGAGTCATCAGGGTGGGCCCTAATCAAATATAACTGGCATGTCCTTCTAAGTGGAGGAAATTTCAACACAGCAGACATACAGAAAGGACACAGGGAGAAGGCAGACATCTGCAAGCAAAAGAAGTAGGCCTCAGAAGAAACCAACTCTGTCAATACCTTCATTTTGGACTTCAAGCCTTCAGAACCGAGAGAAAATAAATTTCTGTTGCCCCAGCCAATCAGTCTGTGGTACTTTGCTACAGCAGCAAATTAGCAAATAACCACTATGGCAAAATTCCAGTACAACCAAATAAAAATAAAATTCACTGAAGTTTGTTTTAAAGTGCTAAAACTTGAAAAAACTTTTCCATTAAATACAAAAGCCATCTTAATGTTAAACTGCGGCACTATTACATAACATTTAGGTGCGCATATAATTTGTCTAAAGTACATGCTCAATAATTCAAATACTCAATACCTACCACGTGCACATTAAGTTCAGAATAAAAACCAAAACTGCATAACCACTCATTCCATACATATATTTGAATACTTACTGTGTGTCACAACACATCAAAATAATGATTAATATACAGATACAGACGGGCTCTATAATAAAGTCCACAACCATTTCTAGAATGTGCACGTTGTTCCTTTTGCCAAGAACTCTTTCATGGTTAACTTTCTTGTTCTTGGTGTTTACTCAAATGTCATCTGCTTCAGAGTTCTCCTTTCCATCTAAGTTAGGTCAATCATTATCTGTACATATCCTATTCTTTTGCCTCATAGCCCTTCATGTGTTATAATTACGTTTTTTTTTTTTAACACGTCTCTTGTTCTTGGGGAAAGGGGGGCAGTGGTTGGATACAGATTATGTCTGTTTTGCTCACCAATGAATTCTCAGAGTCTAGCACACAGTAGGCACTCATAAATACTGCTGAGTGGAATTTTTATATGACAGATGCTGTACACAGGTACACATGTATCTTTCATCATATGTAACTTTCACAGTCACATTATGAGGTAAACAGCAATATCCTTTTTTAAAAGCAAATGTGGAAAGGGTTGAGAAAGATCCCAGAGTTTAGACAGCAGCTCAGATACTCAAGTCTAAGTCACCCTAGTGCCAAACCCACCTTTTAATCTTTGCCTCCCTATACCATATAGCTCAAAACCTAAAAAACCTCCAGAAGAAACTCATCCTTTAAACCTGTTCTTTACACATGTGACTATTACATGCCTGTCTTTCGGAGTTTATAAAAAAACCAAATGAAAATGGAGACGAAATGCTCTGTAACATACAGAACACCATACAGGCCAGGCACTGTGGCTCACCCTGTAATCCCAACACATTGGGACGCCAAGCGGGGAGGGCCACTTGAGGCCAAGAGTTTGAGACCAGCCTGGGCAACGTGGCAAGACCCTGTCTCTACAAAAAAAGTAATAAAAAAAACAAAACACACTCAATTCTTTCTATCTTGCCTCTCATTTTAAAATTAATTGGGCTTTAAAACATACCATTAAATTGCTACTAATGTTGCAATTAATGTTGATTACCCAGTTAAATACTTAGATGGGCCCTGGGCACTTGCTCCATTGACAAACATCTCAAAGACACAAAGGACTTCAGAGGCACCCGTCAATTCCCCAGGCACTGCCCAAGGGCAGAGAGAGTGCGTGGGATGGGGATGGATCCGCAGAGGGCGGTGGCAGGGCCTGCTTCGAAGGACAGGCGTCAGCACAGAGGGAGGGAGGCTGCAGGTCAGTCGTGTAGGCCCAGTCGGTAGTGCCCTGGGGTCTTCAGTCTGTGGATCTCAGGTAAGCGAGCAGAGACCCCCCACTCCGCTCCCCACCCATCTCGTTCCGTGCGGGAAGAACTGCCAGGTCAGACAGGGGTCAGGAAGAAAGAATACAGAGGGCAGTAAACAACGTCGGCTGAAGCCTATGGGGTCTCTCCAGCTACCCTCCTCCGCCCCTAACACAGGGAAGACGAGCGCCACCCGAAAGAAGACGGAGAGACCAGGGTCTCCGCTGAAAGGACTGCGCCCCCGCTCCTAGGACCGTTAACACTCCCGTCTCTTCCAGTGGGCCCTCGCCTCCGCCTCACCTGAGGACTCCGGAGAGGTTGCACCACGGCCTAGTCGCCGTCCTAGGCCGCGCCCCCTCGGCAGCTGGCCCGGAGGGGGCCCGAGCAGACTAAACCTTCTCCCGGACCTGCCGGGGCCGTGCTACCGCTTCCGGGAGACGTGGAAGGGGCGCGAGGACCCCAAAACAGAGTGGCTTTCGAGATGCCTGCACGGCAGGGAGCCGAGAACAGCCACCTGCAGGCGATTCAGGCGGTGGCGCCGGTGGCTACGGGGTCCTTACGCATGGCCACGCCCCTTTCCGCCCGTGGCGAGACGAGGCGCGGCGCAGGGGCTGCGTGCGTGTGACGTACTGTCCTCCCGCGGTGGACGGCCCGCACGCGGCCGGCGCAACGTGAAAGGCCACACCCACAAAGGGCTAGGCGTCGTTGCGGGTCACGTGAGTTCTCCCTTTACTCACCATCTCCCGAAAGTTTTACAGAAGAGAAATGCCAGAGGCCCACGGCAGAAGGTGGAAATAAGAAACCATGATCCGGATTGCATGGCGCTTACTTTCTAGTGGCAGAGACAGATACTACTTGACAGTGAATGGACAAGACAATTTCAGGGCGTTACCAGAGCTGTAACGACAAGAAAACGGGGAAAAGTGACTGGAAGCACGGGAGGTACTTTAAATCAGGTGGTCAGGGAAGGTCTCTCTGAGGAGATGATATTTGAGCTGAGACCCAAAGGATAGAAAAGGTACTGTGGTTATGTTATGTATGCAGCTCATTGACTATCTGAAATAAGTCTAAAATCCACATTCAATAGTTCAAAGACTCAGCACCCACTATGTGTACAGGATTGGGCTAATTTGGCCCTAATGACAAGCCTACAATACAGTTCCAAGTCTCACATCTTTGAGTTGAGGAAAGTAAGGCTCAAACAGTTTAAGTAATTTGTCTAAGATCATCTGTCCTAATAAGGAGTCCACATTACTCCAAAGCCTGTGCCCCGTAGACTCAAAGTTTTATTGTCTCCAAATTAAATATTGGAAGTAATTACAGCTGCTGCTTTTCTTCCTCTCAGGTGAGGTTTAGCCCAGTACAGTGAAGAGAAAATTTTTCAGCACCAGGAGGTAATAATCATAATAATGGCATCTAACATTTATCAAACTTTTTATTAAGCGTAGAATACTGTGTTAAGCATTGCATGTGCCTCACCTCATTTTAATCTCACATTCATAAGGAAGGTACTATTATTCTCTGGTAGGTGGTATTGTTGTTCCTAACTATTAAGTTGCTTTTCCAGTTAAGGATTATACATCATCGCCTGTTGCCATGTAACTGCAGCGCGTCCTGTAGAAGGAGCATTCTTTCCATCCTCACTGATGTCAGGCTTGATCGTATGATCTTCTTTTGGCCAGTGAAATAGGAGCAGGAGGTCTTTCTGAGCAGAAGCATTAAGAGTTATTACGTATTTCAACCAGAGAAATGTTTCCTTTCATGAGAATAGTCTGTGTCAGAAGGGCTGCTCTTTCAGCCTTGGTCCTAGAAGAAAAAGGGGATGTGAAGCAGCTCACATCTGAGATTTCACATGAGTGAGATACCAACTTTTGCTGTTATAAGCCACTGAGATTTAGGATTGTTTCTTACACAGGCCTACCTAATAAAATCAGACTACTATTAATATATTATCCTATTTTACAGATGAAGACACTGAGATTCAATGAGGTTTAGTTACTTGCCCATGGTCACATAGAAGCAAAGGTAGAACAACTGGGATTCAAACTTGGGTCAGTGTGACTCTGGAAACAATGTTTTAATTGTCAAAGGGATGAGAATGAAAGAAGTTGAGGAAGAACCAATCTTCCACTGTATTGGACTAAACCTGACCTGAGAGGAAGAAAAGCAGGAGCTGTAATTACTCCCAATATTTAATTTGGAGACAAAACTTCGAGTCCAAGGGCACAGGCTTTGGAATAATGTGGACTCCTTATTAGGACTGATAATCTTAGACAAATTACTTAACCCGTTTTTTGGGGGGATTTTTTTGTTTGTTTGGTTGGTTTTTTGAAATGGAGCCTTGCTCTGTCGCCCATCCTGGAGTGCAGTGGCGCGATCTCGGCTCACTGCAACCTCCACCTTCCGGGTTCAAGTGTTTCTCCTGCCTCAGCCCCTTGAGTAGCTGGGACTAGAGGCGTGTGCCACCATGCCCGGCTAATTTTTTGCATTTTTAGTAGAGACAGGGTTTCACCATGTTGGCCAGGCTAGTCTCAAACTCCTGACCTCAAGTAATCTGCCTGATCAGCCACTCAAAGTGCTGAGATTACAGGCATGAGCCACTGTGCTCAGCCCTTAACCTGTTTGAGCCTTACTTTCCTCAAGTTAAAGATGAAGACTAGGGACTATGTTGTAGGCTTGTCATTAGGGCCAAATTAGCCTGATCCTGTGCACATAGTGGGTCCTGAGTATTTGCATTATTGAATGCGGATTTTAGACTTAATTCAGATATTCCAAAAAATGGCAACGGGCAGGCCCCAAAAAAAGAGTGTTTCAAGAATTCCCACATATACCCCCTAAGAGGTCAGCATATAGATGCCTGCCATGCATACATTGTTGGGGCCGGGGTGGATTAGCCAGAGAAACAGCACAACAGAGAGAGGCTACAACCTTGCCCAATGGGTCAGAAAATTTGCCCTTTTCTTCCCGCCTCCTCCCTACCCTAATGCCACCAGCAGAACTAACGCCTAGGAAAGAAAGGGGAAGAAGGAAGCATCTAGTGCTGTAGTGCAACCAGGCTAGTCTGCTCCAGAGATCAGGGAGAGGAACTTTGAGTAGAGCTTAAGGATGAAGTTTTAAACAAATGGGGCTTTATTGTGACTTCTAGAATGGCAGAGTAAGGAATTCAGCAAATTATCTTCCCCAAAAACGATGAAATTGGACACAATTGTGAAAAACAACCATTTCAAATTCCTGGAAATCCACCACTGGCATAACATAAATTAAAAAGCATTTATTCAAGAAAAAACTATTAAACCTTGGGTAACAACAGTGAGTCTGTGACACGTTACCATGGGGAAATTCCCAATCCCTCTCCTCCAGTTCCATGGGAATAGTTCTATCAGGGCTGAGTAGATGTGAAAACCAGCAGCTTTGCTGCCAGAGGGGGCTGACTTGGAGTGGTGCCAGAAAAACCCCATGGCCAAGGAGAAAGGTTGATTGGGAATGCCAACATCACAATTACCTGGGCTACAAGACTGGTTGAGCAAACAACTGATTAGAAAGCCTGCTGGAAGTTCAGCAGTGAGAGCCAGGGAATCAGATAGGCATGGTGGGCTTTGGCAATGCGCTTATGGTCTGGAAGGCTGTGTCAGTTCAGGAGAGTCTGGCAAAAGCCCCAGTCATCTACTCGACCCTGGCGGAACATGAAGCCTTGCACAGTGGCAGAGGAGACACAGGAAAACAAAAGCCAGGGAAGCCTTGCAGAGGATGCAGAGGAGACACAAGAAAACTCAGCAAAACAAAAGCCAGAGCAGTCTTGTAAATTGCCTGAGTTTTGAATGTTCTTCAACCTATTTAGATGACACAGCTCCATCAAGAAAGGGTAGAAGTCTCACTGGTTTGAGGTGTCTAATTACCACATCTGATCAATCATTGACTAAATTCTAAGCCATCTTGACTTTGGTGAAAACCTTAGAAAACGAGCCTTAGAAACAAACATAAAAGAGGAAAAAAAAAAAAACAAAAAACTGAGGAGAAACATCACTGTCAACACACTATGGAAGATAAACTCTGCAGAATTAGTCCAGGCAAGTCACAAAACAAACGTATAAGAAAAACACAAAAAACACCCTCTGAGGGGCACATCAAAACACGAGAGTTGCTATATTATCTAAATTGTCCAGTTTTCAATTAAAAAAAAGCAGACATGCAAATGAACAGAAAAATGTGACCATACACAGAGGTGAAAATCAATATAAATGTTGTGAGATGTTGGATTTAGCATATAAGGACTTCAAGGAAGTTTCTCAAATATGAAATCAAGTCTCACACAGCGCATCTACTCTATTTAAAAAAAAAAGAGAGAAAAAAAATATGTTCACAAAACTAAGTGAAAATATGACAGCCAGCTGTGGCAGCTCACACCTGTAATCCCAGCACTTTGGGAGGCCAAGGCAGGAGGATTGCTTAGACTCAGGAGTTTGAGACCAGCCTAGGGAACATAGTGAGACCCAGGCTCAAACAAACCAAATACAAAAACAAAAAAATTACAACAATGCTTCATAAAATAGGGAATATCAGTAAAGAGATAGGGATTATTTTTTAAAAATCAATGGAATTCTAGAATTGAAAAGTACAATAAGTAAAAAAAAAAAAAAATTTCACTAGAGGAGCTCAATGCAAATTTGAGTGGGCTGAAGAGAGAATTAGAAAACTTGAAGATAGATCAATAGAATTTGTCCAATCAATATAAAGAAAAAAGAATAAAAAATGAGGTGATTCTCAGAGATCTGTGTGACATCATCAGAAATACCAATATGTATGCAATGGGAATTTCAGGAGAGAAGGATTGGGAGGAGGGGGGATATTTGAGGAAGAAATGGCCAAAAACTTTCCAAGTTTGATGAAAACATTAATCTGTACATCTAGGAAGCTCAATGATCTTCAAATAGGACAAACACAAAGACATTCAACCTGGCATGTAACAGTCAAGCTGTTGAAAGAAAGAAAATCTTAGAAACTGTAGGAGGAAAATGGCTCATCAAAGATGGAGGAACAAGAGTAACAGCTGACTTCATATCAGAAACAATGAAGGAAGAAGGCAGTAGGATAACATATGTAAAATCCTAAAGGAGGAAAAAAACTGTCAACCAAGGATTCTATTTCCGGCAAAACTATTCTTCAAAAATGAAGGCTGGATAGAGACATTCCCAGATAAACAGAGACTGAGAGAAGTTGTGGCTAGTCCTATAAGATTTGCCGTATATGAAATAATAAGAAAATCATTCAACCTGAAAGGAAATGACACCAAGTGGTAATTCAAATCTGCATAAAGAAATTAAACAGAGCAGAGTGTTAAATACTGAAACGAGTCTGTTCTAAATACTAAAAGGGGCTGAAAATTATGGAAGCAAGCAAGCTATCATCAAGGAAACTATGGCTCAGAGTTAAAAATGGGAATTGATATAAATATCTTTGAGAATTATTGGAAGAAATTAAACCATTTCCTGTCAGTGCCCCCAGTGAGTTGAGGCTACCTAATAAACAATTAAACTAATATCTCAGAGTGTTTCCCTCCTTCAGCAGTGGAAACATAAGCTTCTTTTTGGGAGTGACTCCCCTTCTGAGTCTCCCACTTAACTGGCATCACAACTGATATACTCTTTCTTCTACCCTATACTTCTTCATAACATTTACACAATTGTAATTATATGAGGGAGGGCAGGGACGGTGTCTGTCTTGTCTATGACTGTTTCAACAGAACCCAGCAAAGGACATGGCACAAGAAGATACTCCTACATATTGAATAATGAATGAATAATAATGTTCAGTAAATTGAGATAGCATGGAAAAGAGGCAGAAATCAGATAAACTGGTTTTGATTTGACTGTTAATTACCCTCAAGTAACTTAATCTTTCTGGCCCTCTATTTTATTATCAGGAAAAAAGACTGTACTCAACTGGAATATATCTAGTCTAGAAAGTAGGAAAACCTTGGTTCTAATTGTGATTCTCTAGTTTCTAGCTATAGGAACTTGAGCAAACCGCTTCTCTTCCCAGGCATCATTTATTAAATGGAGATACTGAACTAGAATTAGAGATTACAAGTCTGCAGCCTCAATTAATTGCTTTCATTTTGTTTGTTTTGTTTTGGTCACAGCAGTGTTTAATTTCACTCTGTTGCTCAGGCTGGAGTGCAGTGGTGCAACCTTGGCTCACTGCAGCCTCAACCTCCTGGGCTCAAGTGATCCTCCCACCTCAGCCTCCCAAGTAGCTAGGACTACAGGCACATGCTACCTTGCCTGGCTAATTTTAATATTTTTTTTTTAGAGACAGGGTTTCACCATATTAACCAGGCTTGTCTTAAACTACTGAGCTCAAGCAATCCACCCACTTTGGCCTCCCAAAATGCTGGGACTATAGTTGTGTGCCACAGTGTCTGGCCAAAATTAAGAATTTCTGTTCATAAAAATTAAAAGAATGAAAGGAAAGCCACAGGTTGGGAGAAGGCATTTACAACACATACATTTGACAAAGGACTTATATCTGGAATATAATGCGCTCTTACAAATCAAAATTTTTTAAAAAAATCCACCTAATAAGAATGAGCTAATAAACACTTCACAAGAGAAAATATCCAAAAGCACATGAAAAGGTGTTCAACATTATTAGTCATCAGAGAAATGTGAATTAAAATGATAATGAAATACATTTGCATACCCACCAGAATGGCTAAAATGTAAAAAGATGGAAAATTCCAGGTACTGATGAGGACATAGGGCCACCGGAACAGGCATACATTTCTGAGAGGAGTGTAAGTGATAGGAACACTTTGGAAAACATTAGCTATATCTACTAAAATTAAACAGAGGCCTACTGTATGACCTAGCATAGATTTACCCCATGAGTCAGTAATCCTGCTCAGGAGAGATGAATGCAGGTATCCACCCAAAGACATTTATTTACAAGGATGTTCAAAGCAGCTTTATTCATAATAATGCAAACTGGAAACAGCCCAAATGCTAATAAACTGGTGAATGGATTACAAAATTGTAGTATAGCTGTACAACACGGTACTTCATACCAATGAAAAACAAGAAACCACAACACCATAGATGGAACTCACAGGCATAATTTTGACTTAAAAGAAGCCAGTCCAAAAAGACTATAATTCTATTTCTCTGCAGGTCAAGAACAGGCAAAGTGAATTAGTGGTTACAGAAGTCATAATAAGGCCAGGCATGGTGGCTGATGCCTGTAATCCCAACACTTTGGGAGGCTGAGGCTGGACGATCACTTGAGCCTGAGAGTTCGAGAACAGCCTGAGCAACGTAGGAAGACCCCATCTCTACAAAAAAAAAAAAAAAAAAAAAAAAAAAAAAAAAATTAACCAGGCATGGTGATGTGTGCTGCCTGTACAGCTACTCAGGAGGTTGAGGGAGGAGGATTGCTTGAGCCCAGGAGTTTGAGGTTGCAGTGAGCCATGATTGCGACACTGCACTCCAGGCTGGGTAATGAAGTGAGACCCTCTGTCAAAAAAATAAAATTAAAAAAAAGAAAAGAAGAAGTTATAGTATCAGTTGTCTTTTGGGAGGGCAGATATTGACTGGGAGTGGTCAAGATGGAGGTGCTCATAGTATTCTACATCTTAACATTGGTATTGATTATATGTAAAAATCCATCCAACACTGTACTTGACAGTTCTTTACATATATCATGTTATACTTAAAACAATTTTCAAAAAATACATACCTTTAAGAAGATAGTTCCACTTTTAGGAAATTACCCTACAGATATACTCACACTTATGCAAAATGACATATATGAAGTTATTAATTACAGTGTTGCTTATAATAGCAAATAACAAGTTAAATGTTCATTGATTTAAAACTCTTGGTACATTCATCCAGTGGAATATTATATGGCTGTTTTTAAAAAGAAACAGGATCTCTTATGCAAGGATATGAAAAAACTCTACGATCTTAAGAATATATGTTAAATTAGAGAAAAACACAAAAGGAAAATAATGGTGTATATAGTGTGATTTTGTAATTGCCTGATGGGTTCTTCTTGCCCACTGCACAGATTTACTGAGACAGCAGTATTGCAGTAGAGAAAGAGTTTAATTAACACAAGGCTAGCCAAGTGGAAGATGGGAGCTTATTACTTGAAATCAGTCTCCCTGAAAATTTGGAGGTGAGGGTTTCTTAAGGATAGCCTGGTGGCCTGGGGTCTAGGGAATGAAGGATGTTAACTGGTTGGGTTGGGGATGAAATAATAGAGGATCAAAACTATCTTCTTGTGCTGAGTCATTTCCTGGGTGGATCACAAGACCAGTTGAGCCAGTTTCTTGGTATGGGTTACAGGTCCAGGTGGCACTGAGAGGAGTTAGCCAGCTTGCCTTAGGTAGATAGCAAGGGAAGGGTCCCCAGAGAGCCCCCAACCCACAGGTTAGTGCCTCATCCCCACATAACAGAAAAAGCAGCCTGGGAAAAAAATCAAGCTGCAAGAAACAATAAGGGAACTAGCACAGGGAGTTGTGCCTGGAGACACGCCTAAGGCTGCACAGTTAGAAGAACCTCCAGCCCATTCAGATAAAAACTTGCACAAACCTCCAGTTCACTCAGATAAGGGGACAAGGCCTGACATAGAAATGCCTTTGTCCTTTTTGTAATCAGTGGACTCCTGGGAAAAAGTTTGTTCTCCTTTTTTGGGCATGAACACAGTGGGCTCCAGTGGGTTCTGGTGGGCACTTTCCTTTCCTTTTCAGATTGTGAGACTGGCCTCCGTGAATCATCACTTCAGCCCCTGATTGGTCCCAGGCCAGGGTCCTCGGGCCAAGCTGAATCACTTTCTCCAAGACAGCCCACAGACTAAGCACATTCCTTCCCCTTTCCAGTTTATAAAAACCCTGGACCCCAGCCTCATAGTGGGCAACCCATTCAGGCTTCCCTCTCTGCGGGCGGACAGCTTTCGTCTTTCGCTTATTAAACTTTCGTTCCCACCTCACCCTTGTGTCTGCGCTTCTTAATCATCTTGGACGTGAGGTAAAGAACTCCAGGTGATACCTCACAAGAGAGATTGCCACACTGTGGTGCGTTGGTGAGACTACAACACCACCAGCTGGTCCATCAGAATTCAGGGTCTGAAAAATGCCATCAACATTTCAGATTTTAACAATAGTGGTGTTGTCTACAGGAGCAAATGAGGAGGTTACTAATCTTGTGACCTCCAGAACAATGGCTATAGTTTAACTACACTTATATCTTAGCAGATGTAGGCCCCTCCCATAATACTAATCTTGTGGCCTTTCATTAGGTTTTTTTTTTTTTTTTGCTTTTTTTTCAATTGTTGTTTTGTTTTGCTTTCTTGAGAAAAGGTCTCGCTCTGTTGCTCAAGTGAATGCAGGGGTGCAGTCTCGGCTCACTGCAACCCCTGCCTCCTGGGTTCAAACAATTCTCCTGCATCAACCTCCTGAGTACCTGGGACCACAGGCGCCCACTGCCACACCTGACTAATTTTTGTATTTTTAGTGGAGGTGGGTTTTCGCCAGGTTGCCCAGGCTAGTCTCCAACTCTGGCCTCAAGTGATACGCCCGCTTCGGCCTCCCAGAGTGCTGGGATTACAGGTGTTAGCCACTGCGCCTGGCCAGCCTTTCGTTAGTTTTTAAAAGGTAGTTTTAGTGTCCAGAAAAGGAGGGGGTAGTTTGCGGAAGGGATACTATCATCCTTGCTTTAAGGTTAAATTATAAACTAAATTACTCCGAGAGCCAGCTTGGCCTATGCTCAAGAATAAACAAGGATAGCTTGGAAGTTAGAAGCAAGATGGAATCATCTATGTCAGATGTTTCTTACTGTCATAATTTTGCAAATGTGGTTTCACTATCATTTGTGTAAAAATACTTTTTATAGGTAGAGTCTATGTCTTGAAGGACACCTTGTTTGCATCCAGAGAGGAGGACTTGGCTAGGTAACAGGAGTGAGAGGAAGGTTTATTTATTTATTTATTTTTGAGAGGGCATTTCACTCTGTCGCCCAGGATGGAGTGCAGTGGTATGATCTCAGCTCACTGCAACCTCCACCTTCTGGGTTCAAGTGATTCTCCTGCCTCAGCCTCCCGAATAGCTGGAACAATAGGAGTGAGCCATCATGACTGGCTAATTTTTGTATTTTTAGTAGAGATGAGGTTTCGCTATATTGGCCAGGCTGGTCTTGAACTCCTGACCTCAGATGATCCACCTGCCTTGGCCTCCCAAAGTTCTGGGATTACAGGCGTGAGCCACCATGCCCGGCCCGTTTATTTTTTAATGTATCCTTTTTTGCATGTACCCTTTGAACTTTGTACCATAAGAATCTTATTTTTGGGCCGGGTGCGGTGGCTCAAGCCTGTAATCCCAGCACTTTGGGAGGCCGAGACGGGTGGATCACGAGGTCAGGAGATCAAGACCAGCCTGGCTAACACGGTGAAACCCCGTCTCTACCAAAAAAGACAAAAAACTAGCCGGGCGAGGTGGCAGGCGCCTGTAGTCCCAGCTACCCGGGAGGCTGAGGCAGGAGAATGGCGGGAACCCGGCAGGCGGAGCTTGCAGTGAGCTGAGATCCGGCCACTGCACTCCAGCCTGGGCAACAGAGCGAGACTCCGTCTCAAAAAAAAAAAAAAAAAGAAAAAAAAGAATCTTATTTTTGGAAGTAAATAACATTAAAAAATTATTTTAAACTTTGAATATCCCAGGAGATAGAATGTACTCTCTATGTCTTCACAGCCCTGCCTCTGTGAATCCTTACACCCCACATTTAAAGTATCTGTCTAGACCCTGCAAGCTTCCCCTAGGGACTTTGTGACCCACACTAGAAGATTCCTGTGTCTTTCAGCTCCTTGGTGCTGTGATTCTACTTTGCACAGATCTGGAGAATGAAATTGTGAGCCTTTTTGTGCATTTTTATCTTCCAGCAGCAGAGGGCACTTAGCACTTAAAAATATGTACCTTATGTTTGTATGTATGTTGTATAACATCTAGGTTGACAAGCAACATGAGTATTGATGTATCCTTTCTTTTATAGAGCACAGAGTGTAGTATTTTTATGAAGTGACCTTGGATGACCCAAGGGGATTTCATATTCCCACACCTTTTTGGAAGTTCCCCAGATGTGACAGGGCAGTTCTGGTGTTTTCCATGTTATCTGGGCTGCTAAACTGCTCCTAGGGATGAATCCCTTCACCCCTGAGCCCCTGGTGAACCTCTTAGATCCCCCTCTCTCCCTATCCTCAGCTGTCATGCCTTTGAAGAGCCCTCCAACCCCCATATGTCCCCATGTTGGTAGTGGGGCTAAGCGGAGAAAGTGCTTTATGTTGTCCTGGAAATAGCACAAGCGTGGGAGTAAACAAACTATGTTGTGCCTTGCTATGGTGTCATGGACAACTCTCTCATGGCCTCAGTTAGTGGCTTATAAGGTATATGTGGGTGATTGTTTCTTTTGCCATAAAATTCTTTCTTTCTTTCTTCCTTTTTTTTTTTTTTTTTTTTTGAGACGGAGTCTAGCTCTGTTGCCTAGGCTGGAGTACAGTGGTGGGATCTTGGTTCACTGCAACCTCTGCCTCCTGGGTTTAAGCGATTCTCTTGCCTCAGCCTCCTGAGTAGCTAGGATTACAGGCTCCTGCCACCATGCCCAGCTAATTTTTGTATTTTTAGTAGAGACGGGGTTTCACCGTATTGGCCAGGCTGGTCTCGAACTCCTGACCTTGTGATCCGCCCGCCTTGGCCTCCCAAAGTGCTGGGATTACAGGTGTGAGCTAGTGCACCCAGTCAAAATTATTTCTTTAAAGGGCTACATTGAACTAAATTTGGCCTGAGGACGCCTCTATACTTGAGTTCTTACGTAAGGAACTGCAACCTAACTTGGCACATAAACTAACTGAAAGCCTAACTTAGGAATATACTTTTATAACAGAAGTCTCAGCCAATCACAGCAGCAGAGCTTCAGTCAGTTATAGATGGGCAACAGATCAGACCATGTCCAAATAAGGCCTCTCTCTCCAGCTCCATCTTAAACTGCTCTCCTCTTTACCCACATGCTCCAGCCATCTGGCCCTCAGGAACATTGGCCTTGCTATTCTCACTGCCTGGAAATTTACTCTCTGCACCCCTTATCTCCTACAGGGAGCAATCCAAGGGACCAGTGAGGAAACCGCAATGTCTTTTATAATTCAGCCTTGGAAGTCAGAAACCAATGTTTCTACCATATTGTACTAGTTTCGTAGACTATCCCCAATTCACTGTGGGAGTACAATACAGGAGGGCATGTGTACCAGGAGGTGAGGATCTGTAGAGGCCATCTTGGGGCCAACAATTACAGATAAGAAACAAGTAATGTCTGCGATTTGCTAGAAGATTATCTGAACTGGGGGAACTTGGCAAGGGTACAAATCAGACAAGACTGCTCATCATTGTTCAACACTGAGTTTGGCTGATCATTACATACGGTCCTTTACACTGTGCTGCCTATGCTACTACATATTTGAGGTTTTTTATAATAAAAAGTTAAAAACAAAAAACACAATGTATATAGTGTGGGAGTTCACCTGCTCAGCCAGAGTGGAGCAACTGCTATTCCCAAACCCAAGTTCACATTTTCACCAGGACTTATGGAGTATCTGATACACACTTGCCTAGTTGGTCAGAATTAGCTAGAAGTGAACATAATTATTAAGAAAACAAGTTGCAGAAATACATGTATGATATAATAACATTTATTTAAAACTTTCAAACCTATAAAATAATACTATATAATTTGTATAGATATTGAAATGCATGTTAAGGGTATAAAAATTTACAGGAATAATAAACATTAATTTATTATAGTAGTTACTTCTGGATGGAGAAAGCAGGGACAGATGCCTTTAGAAATACGTTTATAATTTTTTAAGGGTAAGAAACAAATATGGCATAATGTCATCACTTGATAAAGTTGGTGCTAGGTAAATGGGTGCTAGATATAGATATAGCTAGATATAGCTTTGTCTTTTTTTTTTTTTTTAGAGGGAGTCTCACTCTGTCTCCCAGGCTGGAGTACAGTGGTATGATCTCTGCTCACTGCAACCTTGCCTCCCAGGTTCAAGCGATTCTCATGCCTCAGCCTCCTGAGTAGCTGGGACTACAGGTGCATGCCACCACACCTGGCTAATTTTTTGTATTTTTAGTGGAGACAGGGTTTTGCCACATTTCGCCACGTTGGCCAGGCTGGTCTCGAACTCCTGACCTCAGGTGATCTGCCGACCTCAGTCTCCCAAAGTCCTGGGATTCCAGGCATGAGCCACCACGCCTGGCCTATCTTTCTATTACTGATGGAGATTTGGGTTGTTTCCAGGTTTGGAGTAATACTGATGGGAATATGATTATTCATGTATCCTGAGGCACATATGCGTGAGTTTTCTTGGGTAAATGCCTGGGAGTACAATTTCTGCATCTCAAGAAGGGTGCATTTTCAACTTCTCTTTGTAACGCAAAACCAGTTTCCAAATGGGTTGTCCCACTTGACATCCCCACCAACATGTCTGCAAGTTCCCTTGCTCCGTAACCTCACCAACATCTGCTATTATCAGACTTTTACTTTTTGCCAATCTGGTAGTTTATAATAAGCATCTTGTTTGGGGTCTTTAATCCACCTGAAATGGATTTTTTTTTGTATATTGAATGAGGTATTTCTTCCCTTCATTCGGTCTCTGCTCAAATGTCATTTTCTCAGAGAGACCTCCCTGAATATTCTATATAATAAATTCCCCAGGGCTCCCATCTCTCATTCTCTATTCCCTTACCTGGTTTTATTTTCCATTAACTTCTGACATCGTAGTCTACATTTATTTCTCTTATGTCATGATATTTATGTGGTTGAGTTATTTTTATTTTCTTAACAGATAGCAGCTGTGGTCTAAAGGCTTTGTGCATATTCATTCTTTCAACTCACATTACAACCTTGTGAGGAGCAGTCCTATGTGGTGAGTCCTATTATTAGCTTGATATTATAGATGAAGAAACCAAAGCCGGAGAGATTAACGTGCTCAAAGTCACATAGCTGATAAGTGGCAGAGCCGGCAATGGCACAGGGACTGCTACTTATTTATTGCCTTGTTCTCCATTAGAATATGAGCTCCGGAAGGATGAAAGCTTTGTCTGTTTTGCTTACCTTAGTGCCCAGAACAGTGCCTGGCACACAGGAGGTCTTCAGTACATACTTGTTGAATAACCTAGGCAGGCCCCAGTCTTAGTTATCTCTTAGAGCTGAATGCCATATCTGACACTGATCTGCAGAGATGTAACAGGAGATTATTAAACCTAGCTGTTTATCCTTCACTTGCAACTCATATTGCCTTAGGGTGCTTCCTCAATGAAGGCTATGTCTGGGTCACCCAACCTCAGCATGATTCACATTTTAGGCTGCATAATTCTTGGCTGTGGGACACTGTCCTGTTTGTGCATTGGAGGATGTTTAGCAGCATCCATGACCACTACCCACCAGACATCAGTAACAACCCCCCTTTGCCCAGTTGTGACACTTAAAAATGTCTCCAGACATTGCCAGGTGACCCCTGGGGGACAAAATTATCCCCAGTTGAGAACCACTGAGCTAAACTTTGAAGTTTGTCTTTGGATGTGGAGCATGAGTGGGGGGAGTATCAAAACGCCACAGCGAGGCCGGGTGTGGTGGCTCACACTTATAATCCTAGCACTTTGGGAGGCCGAGGCGGGCAGATCACCTGAGGTCAGGAGTCCAGGCCCAGCCTGGCCAACATGGCGAAACCCCATCTCTACTAAAAATACAAAAATTAGCCAGGGGTGGTGGTACGCGCCTGTAATCCCAGCTACTCTGGAGACTGAGGCAGGAGAATTACCTGAATCCAGGGGGCCGAGGTTGCAGTGTGCTGAGATCACGCCAAGGTACACCAGCCAGGGTGATAGAGTTAGACTATGTCTCAAAAAAAAAAAAAAAACAAAAAAAAAAAAACAAAAAAAAACCCACAGAGGAGGGAAAGAGGAGAAAATGATCCAGAGATATGGGCATCCAGCAAGAGAAAGCTTCTTCGTCTCTCTGTGTTGGGGTAGTGGGTGGGAAGGGGAGGTCAAACTGCAAGGCCCTTCTTTCCTCCTCCCCACCCCCAGGTTCAACTGTGAAAGGAGGGGTTCCTAGGCTGCACATAGGTGCTTAGAGAAGTCCTAGTACATAGGATTTTCTCTCCACTTCTCAGCACACAGGCCAGGAATCTGTAAGCCCCCATAGCACAGGCCCACATTCAGGGGTTCGTTAAGAAATGGCTGAGGAATGTGCCAAGGCAGGTGTGCAGGTGTGCTGGAGGGCAGCCGAGAGAGACCTACACACACCAGGGTAGTTTGGAAAAAGTGGCTGAGGGTTTCTGGATCTTTGCAAAGCACAAAAGTTCGGAACAAATCTGTGGTGTGCAGCACGGTGCCCGCGGCAAGTCCCAGTTCAGCACCTTGAAAACCCAAGTGGGACCAGCCAAGCAAGCACCAGGGCCCAGGAACTAAACCAGGAAAGTCTCAAGACATCAGAGACCAGTAAACCCTGAAGAACCACATGTGAGAAAGGATTCTCTTCCCAGTGCCATGAGGCTACAGAAGCCCGCCCTGTCTCCAGACGCCATCTTGGAAAAGAGATGTGGGAACAGGAAGTGTGTTAGTCAGAATGCAGAATCAGTTACCATGACAGAGACCAAAGTGACAGTGACATAAACAAGATAAAAGGTTTCTCTCTTGTGAAGCATCCAAGTATTAGCAGTCCAGAGTTAATGGAGAAGCTCTTTGGTGTTGGAGACCCAGGTTCATTCTCCCTTGAGCTCTTCCATTCCTAGACTGTTGGCTTCATCTGGTCTACGATGGCTCCACACCATGGCACTTTCCAGGCAGCAACATAGAGACTGTATGAGTATTATCCGATTGGCCAGAATTGAGTCACGTGGCTGTACCTGGCTTCAAGTGAGGCTGGGAAATGTAGTCTTTAATTGGGAAGCCATGGGCCTGGCTAAAGCTCAGGAGTTCTATCGCTAGAGGAAGTAAGGGGGCTGCCAGGAAGACAGCCTGAAAGACGAATCCACTTTCCCAAAGGAATCTGAAGGAAGGTGACTTAAACCAGTGGAATCTGAGCTGTCTCTAAGCGGCAGCTTCAAGTCATCTCTTCCCCATGCGCTGGTCTTTCTCCCTACAATGGGCACTCCAGATCCAGAGAGCAGTTAAAGGAAATAGTGAAACACAATATCTTTTGCAGAGCTGAGGGTTACTTCGTATATTTTTAACCCTTTTGAGAAAAAAAAAAAAAACAGAGAACTGGGTAAAGTTTGAATTGCAGCTCCTCTGTTTCAGAGCACTCAGGCAGGCTGGCGGCTCACTCTTGGGAGAAAGGGACCAGACAGGCCTCTGTCACCAGCATTAATGGCATCCCACGGTAGGTCTAAGGAGAGGCACTTCAGCCTTCTAAGGAAGTCTCATGAGTATTTAACAAGTATCAGCTGATGACAGAATAGGAGGAAGTTTAGGGTAGGTAGGAGACAGGCCTGAAGTCAAAGACCCCATGAGCCCAATACTGAAATGATTTTCACCCTTTGGTATTAGAGGAATAATAAGTGCTCTTGTTTCATTCTTAATACTAGCTCAGAACCTACTAGGTAGAGTATTATTTTATCAGCTAATCTTCATGAAAAATCTGTGAAGCAGGGACTATTATTATTCCCATTTTACAGATGAGAAAATGGAACCTCAGAGAAATTAAACAAGAGTGACCCAACATCTCTAAGGCAGGTGAGCCTGGAGAGCAGAGGAATTGACCTGGGCTGGGGCTTTTCTTCCCTAAGGATCCTATCGAACATGTTGCATCACCATCAATCACGGTGGAGTATGTTTCTTAGAAAGATGGAGGAAGAAATTCCTGGCAGGTCCTGGTGGCTCATGCCTGCCATACTAGCACTTTTGGAAGCCAATGCAAGAGAATTACTTGAGCCAGTAGTTCCAGACCAGCCTGAGCAACACGGTGAGTCCCTGTCTCTATAAAAATACAAAAAATTTACCAGGATGTGGTGGCACATGCCTGTGGTCCCAGCTACTCGGGAGGCTGAGGCCAGAGGATCACTGCACTCCAGCCTGGCCAGCAGAGTAAGACCGTGTCTCAAGAAAACACAGAAAGAAAAGAGGAAGAAATTCCTGATTGCTCTTAATAGAGTTATTTTCCAAAAGGGAGACACTGAATTTATAAATGATCATATGTGTGTGTGTGTGTGTGTGCGTGTGTGTGTGTGTTGATAAATAGAAGGTTTATTGCAAAATCTGTGACCCACCCAAAGGAAGCCCACAGTTTTCAGACTCACTTCTAGTCACATTGTATGTCACCACCTCTGTTCTGTCTCCTTATACTTCCACTTTTCTCCTCTAAATCACTCTTAATGCAGAAACTTGTTCTTGGGAGGAAAAGACTCTGTAGAGTCAGGATCAAGTGCAGCGAGGTATGTGCAGCTTTTAGCTACACAAATGGAGAAAAACATTAACGATTTTCTGTTTGTTTGTGTTAAGCAACACTGTGGACAATGAATTCCATATCTTTGCTAAGATGAACTTCCATATAATATCTTGCAAGATAAATCACAATATATTAATACTAGGAAGACAGGGACAGGCCATAGGAACTGTCAGAGGCCACCTCCCTAGAAGCAAAGCTTGAGATGTGTTGCAAGTGAGTTATGCAGGGCATGCTGTCAGGAGAAATCTAGACAGGAGGGAGGGAGACAGAGGAGGGCAAAGGAAGATGCTCTGCAAAGACAAAGCTTCAGGAGGAGGTGGGCCTCAGCCTGATCCCGCAGAGAGCTCTGGAGCATGGCTGGTACTGTAGAGATAGATCCTTCCACCCAGAGGCAAGAAGGCTGAGCTGTTACAACCTCAGCATCCCTCAGTTGTTGGCCAATAAGGCGGGTGTAACCTCCCAACCATTGGGGGACAGCTTCCCACAACCAAGGGCAGAATGGGAACCAGCCTGAGAGGGGTGGGGAGTGAGCTCATAGCAGCCAACACCACAGCAGGGAAGAGGCAGTGCACAGGCCCAGTACAGGGGACCTCGGCAGGGCACCAAGAGCATCCTCTGCGCTTGGAGTTATCACAACAGATGCATGATACTAAAGTCACAGATCTATGATAGGTTTTTGGTTGCATTAACTGTTCTATTTATTCATTTTTAATGGACTTTATTTTCTAGAGCCATTTGAGGTTCACAGCAATTTGAGTGGAAAGTTTCATTTTTCTTTAAACTCTGTGTTTAACACAGAGTTCCCATATTCCTCCCCCACCCCCAGCTTGTTTACAATCAACGTCTCACATCTGAGTGGCACATTTACTGCAATCAATGAACCCACACTGATACATCATTATCATCCAAAGTCAGTGGTATACATGAAGGTTCACTCTCGGTGATGTATGTTTTCCGGGTTTTGACAAACATCCAATGACATGTATCCGCCATTGCAGTATCATACAGAGTAGTTTCACTGCCCAAAATCCTCTGTGGTCTGCCTATTCTTCTCTCCCAGCCCCTGGAAACTGCTGATTTTTTTGACTGTCTCGATAGTTTTGCCTTTTCCAGAATGTCATATAGTTGGAGTCATGTAGTATGTAGCCTTTTCAGATTGGCTTCTTTCATTTAGTAATATGCATGTAAGGTTTCTCCATGACTGTTCCTGGCTTGATAGCTCATGTCTTTTTAGCACTGAACAATGTAATATTCCATTTCCTGGAGGTACTACCTTTAATAAAGAAAGAACACTTTTTTTTTTTTGGTGCCAGAGTGTTGCTTTGTCACCCAGGCTGGAGTGTAGTGGCACGATCTCGGCTCACTGCAACCTCTGCCTCCCGGGTCCAAGCAATTCTCCTGCCTTAGCCTACCAAGTAGCTGGGATTACAGGCACCTGACACCAGGTCCGGCTAATTTTTGTATTTTTAGTAGAGATGGGGTTTCACCATGTTGGTCAGGCTGGTCTTGAACTCCTGACTTCAATTAATCCACCCACCTCAGCCTCCCAAAGTGCTGGGATTATAGGCATGAGTCACCGCAGCTGGCCTCAATAAGGTTGCCATTTAAAAAAAAAAGAAAGAAAGAAAGAAAACTTTGGACTATAGAGCTAACAGGTATAAACATTTTAGTTGAATATTCTCTATAGACATTTTTGATAAAAACTTGGGCTTCAAGTCAGGAACATGTCTTCCATTTCAACATAACTTTAGTATCACTCTCTCTTTTAATTTATGCTTTTTATTTTATGCATCTTTGAAAGCTGCCTTCAATCCATTCTGGAATAAATTGGGTGGAAATAAATAAAGACAGAAACACCTGTTTCATCTTTGTATTTCCCAAGTGCCTTTGACCTTAAGAGTCTGGGCAGTTTTACAAGTGCCTTTGTGGTGTATTTCCAGTATCAAGAGTAAAACTGAGATTGTGGTGCCAGGGTCGAACCCCAGAGGTTGCAAGTCACGTGTTCCACTCTGCTGAGCCTTGGGGAAGTACCCTTAGATACCAAGATAAATAGTCAACATCTTTTCCTTTGGGTCAGTAAGCACTTTTTAGTCACATGGCAAGTGCAATTCACAGACTTTGGCTGCCATATGATGGCGTAGGCTGGTCTGGGTCAGATGATTTATCCAGATTAGTTCAGCTCACTTGAGCCAAGCATTTCCTCAGATCTGTGTCTTGGCGAAGAGCTTCTTAACATTTTGAGCTGCCCAGAATATCATTCCCTACAGTGTGCTGATAGGCAGGTTAATAAAGAGTTCTTAGATTCCTGGACTCAGAAGGCATCTTGAGGTCAACAGTGATGGGGGAAACAACATGAACGCCCCAGAGACTGGCTGGGCGACCTTGGGCAGGTAGCAACACTATGGTGGTCCTGGGCCTCCTTCTCATCTTGAAGGTGAAAAGGTTGAACTCGAGGATTCGTAGGATCTCATCCAGCTTTTGCAGATCAGCTGGTCTAGCGCTTCCCAAACTCTTGGATTTTACAGATCAGTATAGTTCATCGATTTTTAAGAACTGACAGAAGGTGTTTACCTTTTACTTTCCTAGGAAGGACAATAAAAATCAACTACTACTGCCATTTTTTATCACATCGTTTCCAGAAGGAAAGAACATATTAACATAACAACCAAAAAAAAAGTGGAAGGAAATAACCTCAGCACAAAAGATAGTGCTTGTTAGGACAAGTGGAATGGAACTTGGCTTCAACACATATGCTTGCTGTGCACCGGCTCTTTCTTCCTCCTTTTTTCTTTTTTTTTTTGAGATGGGTGTCTCACCCTGTCACCCGGGTTGGAATAGAGTGGCACCATCTCGATGGAGTTTCGCTTTTGTTGCCCAGGCTGGATTCAATTGCAGATCTGCTCACTGTAACCTCCGCCTCCCAGGGTCAAGTCATTCTCCTGCCTCAGCCTCCCCAGTAGTTGGGGTTACAGGCATGCGCCACCACGCCAGGCTAATTTTGTATTTTCAGTAGAGACGAGTTTCTCCATGTTGGTCAGGCTGGTCTCGAACTCCTGACCTCAGGTGATCCGCTCGCCTTGGCCTCCCAAAGTGCTGAAATTATAGGCATGAGCCACCGCACCCAGCCCCATTCTTCCTTTTTAATAAGTAAATTATTGAGGTGTTATCTACGTATCATACAATTCACTCATGTTGAGTGTGCAATTCAATAATTTGTAGTAAATTCATGGAATGTGCAAGTACACTACAATCTAATTTTAGAACATTTCCACCATCCCCAAAAGATCCCTGTAGTCACTCCTTTTCCCATCCACCAGATCCAGGCAACCACGAATCTACTTTCTGTCTCTATAAATTCCACCTTTTCTGGACACTTCATATAATGGTATTGCATTATGTGGCATTTGTGTCTGGCTTCTTTCATTTAGCATCATGTTTTCAAGGTTCTTCCATGTTGTAGCATGCATCAGTGAGTGCTTCATTCCTTTTTTTTTCTTTTAATGGGGTCTTGCTCTGTCACCCAAGCTGGAGTGCAGCGGCACGATCATGGTTCACTGCAGCAGCCTTGACCTCCAGGCTCAAGCAATCCTCACCCTCCTCCAGCCTTAGGAGTATCTGGGACAGGCGTGCACCACCATGCTTAATTTCTTTTTTTTTTTTCTTGTACAGACAGAGTCTCACTATGTTGCCCAGGCTGATCTGAAACTCAAGCGATCCTCTAGCCTCAGCCTCCTAAAGTGCTGAGACTAAAGGGATTAGCCACTGCACCTGGTGCTTCATTTATTTTGATGGCTCAATAACATTTCATTGTAAGGATAGGCCACATTTTGTTTATCCATTCATCTATCGATGGACACTTGGTTGTGTATGGGCATTTGGGTTGTTTCTGCTTTTTGGCAATTATAAATATTACTGCTGTGAACTTTTGCAAACAAGTTTTTGTGTGGAGCATGTTTTCAGTTCTCCTGGGTGCATACCTACGAGTGGAACTGATGGGTGTAGTAGGCAGAATAATGGCCCCCAATGATATCTACGTCCTAATCCTCAAAATCGGTGAGTATGTTACCTTATATGCAAAAGGAATCTTGCAGACGTGATTAAGGATCTTGACATGTGGAAATTATTTTGGATTATTGGGGTGGGCCCAATGTAATTACAAGGGTCATGATAAGGGAAAGAAGGGACAAAACAGGGAATATGTGAGAGTGATGCAGCTTGCGAATGGCTCATGTGGCCATTGCTGGATCTGACGTTGGAGGGAGGCCATGAGCCAAAGAATTAGGGGGGCCTCCAGAAGCTGAAAAAGGCAAGGAAGCAGGTGTCCCTGTAGCACTTCCCGGAGGAACACAGCCCGGCCAACATCTTGAATTTAGACCTTGGGTGAGCCCCATTTTGGGTTTCCAGACTTTAGAATGGAAGAAAATGAATTTGTGTTGTATGGAGACACCAAATTAGCGGTAATTTGTTTCCACAGTCACAGGGTCATGTAGAAACCTCAGCTTTACTTTTACGTCACTAACAGACCCATTTAGGAAGGCATCATTGGTTAGGATGAAGAGCACAGTCTGCCAGTGTATACATTCAAATTCCAGCTCCAGTACCTACTGTATGGAGGTACTTGAGTAAGTTGCTTAACTTTTCTGTGCCTCAGCTTCCCCAGCTAATAATAATACTCCCCTCACACCCTTGTGAGGATTCATGAGTTGGTATATGCTGAGTGGGGCTTAGAATAATATCTGGCATATGGGTAGCCCTGTACAGAATCATGTGTGTGATCATTATTCACACAGTCTTCCAAGAGCAAAGGAACAGCAATAGCCCCCCCGACAGATGAAACCAAAACTCTGCTTCATCCTTTCAAAAGATGTTTTCTTCCATCAACTCCATTCATATCTCAAAGTTCTTAAAATCAGATTTCCCCTAGCGCTCAAGCTAAAGCTTTCAAGAAAGTCCCCTCCCTGGAAAATTATCTGTGAGAGTACTTTGCCCAAGCTCCTAGCTGAGGAAGACTCAGCTCTGTCAAAATCTTTTTTCTTCCTTTTTTTTTCTTTTTCTTTCTTTATTATTATTATTATTATTTAAAGAGACCGTTGCCTATGCTGATCTTGAACTCCTGGCTTCAAGAGATCCTCCTGCTTCCTGAGTAGCTGGGATCACAGGCACACACCACCATACCAGCTAATTTTTTTTTTCTTTCTTTTTATTTGGAGAGACAGGGTCTCACTATGCTGCCCAGGCTGGTCTACCACTCAAGTGATTCTCCTGCCTCAGCCTTTCAAAGTGCTGGGATTACAGGCATGAGCTACCTCACCTTGCCAAAATCCTTTTGACAGATTTTTTTGTTTGGTTCCCTCAACCACAATTTGCCCAGAAATCACTGCTTAGCCTATGGGCAAGAATCTGGCATGTGTTTTTATGCCGTGTAAGCCAGCAGTCCCCAACCTTTTTGGCACCAGGGACAGGTTTCATGGAAGACAATTTTTCCACAGACCCACGGCAGGGAGGAGGATGGTTTTGGGATGATTCAAGCACATTATATTTATTGTGCACTTTGTTTCTATTATTATTACATTGTAATATATAATGAAATAATTATACAACTCACCATAATGTAGACTCAATGGGAGCCCTCAGCTTGTTTCCCTGCAACTAGATGGTCCCATCTGGGGGTGATGGGAGACAGTGACAGATCATCAGGCATTAGATTCTCATAAGCTCCCTTACATGTGCAGTTCACAATAGGGTTTGTGCTCCTGTGAGACTGTCATGTCCCTGGTGATCTGACAGGAGGCGGAGCTCAGGTGTTAATGCCAATGATGGAGAGCGGCTGTAAATACAGATGAAGCTTTGCTTGCTCGCCCACTGATCACCTCCTGCTGTATGGCTGGGTCCTGCTGTATGGCTGGGTTCCTAACAGGCCACAGTACTGGTCCATATAGGTACAGGCACCAGTCTGTGGCCTGTTGGTTGGGGACCCTGCTGTAAGTATTTAGCACATATTGGCCAAATATTCAATGAATAAATGAGAGTTGACCAGAAGAGCCATTTTGCTCCAACTTTTGTTGCTGCAACTTCTGGTGACTTTCTAGAAGAAATGAAGTCCCTTTCTGACTTTTGGCTATAGAATTTGGAACTGAAATAACTTCGGAGATGGTATACCCAGGGACTCTGGTTTTGCAAATAAGGAAATTGAGGCACTGAAGGAGGTACGACACCTAAGATCACACAGCAAATTAGCCACAAAGCAGTGCCTCTGGTTTCTAGTCGAGCTACCTCTCTAGATGTTTCTATGGGTAAAAGAGTCTAAGATTCTGGGCTGAATCTGGGCTGACCTCCAGACATCCGCTGAAAGTTACTGGTTATTTGTTGAGACAAGTTCCTTGTCTCATTTTCTTGTATTTCCTCTCCCAAATAAAACTTCTTTTTTGAATTTAGGGTTCAGTAAATTAAAGAAATACTATCAATATTATATATTGTCTTATCTTCTATCTTCAGGCACTAATAAGCATCAAGAGACATTGGTAAAAGTCACTATTATTTGTGCCTGGTATCTGGAACCCATGACTTCCCAAACCAGGGCTGACTTGCATCCAGAGTGAGACTGATTTGTCATGTTCAGCAAAAACACTTACGCAAGAATTCACAATAGTTCAAAAATAAAAATAGTTAACGTGAGAACAGGGTTCCTCTTTTTTCTTTTCTCTGTATGATAAGGCATTTGGTTAAGAGTGAGATTGCTGACTGATGAAATTTTAAAAGTCAAAACAGGAAGCAGTAAATGACTAGCGAAGCACTGTATTCGATCAAACTCTCCTAAACTTCATGCTGTCATAAATGAGTGGCAGAACCTGAATCAACAAAAGACTCTGTAGGGTGGATGAATAGATTTAACAGCCATCCTCTTGGGGATGCTTTATGCTAACAAACTGCCAGAGTCCCTTATCATCCCTTACATCCTTTAGGGAAGGAGCTCCTGTGTTCATACTATTCTTACTCCTGAACAAATGCTCTCATGTTACAAAAAAAAAAAAAAAATTATCTTTACCCAAGTTCCCTAAAAGATCTCTTACTTCAGGTACCGCAGCAGTATGCAGACCATTTGCCCACGTTTAAAATATTTTAATTCTTTTTCTGTTTGTTTGTTTTATTACATCGGCTGGGATTTCTAGTACGGTGTTGCATGGCAATGGGTGTAGTGGCGGTTTTAGAAATAATTTACCTTGTTATCATAAAATATTTCAAACACACGACAAAGGTATGGGTCTGGGGGTGGTGGCTCATGCCTGTAATCTCAGCACTTTGGGAGGCCAGGTGGGTGGATCACTTGAGGTCAGGAGTTCAAGACCAACCTGGCCAACATGGTGAAACTCTGTCTCTACTAAAAATACAAAAAGTAGCCTGGTGTGGTGGCATGCGCCTGTAATCCCAGCTACTCAGAAGGCTGAAGCAAGAGAATCACCCGAACCCTGGAGGCCGAGATTGCAGTGAGCCAAGATCACACCATTGCACTCCAGCCTGAGCAACAAGAGTGAAACTCCGTCTTTAAAAAAAAAAAAAAAAAAGAGGAATGGTCCAGGTGCAGTGGCTCACGCCTGTAATCCCAGCACTGTGGGAGGCCGAGGTAGGCTGATCACCTTAAGTCGGGAGTTCAAGACCAGCCTGGCCAACATGGTGAAACCTCATCTCTACTAAAACTATGAAAAACATTAGTTGGGCATGGTGGCACATGCCTGTAATCCCAGCTACTTAGGAGGCTGAGGCACAAGAATTGCTTAAGCCCTGAAGGCAGAGGTTGCAGTGAGCTGAGATGGTGCCACTATACTCCAGCCTGGGCGACAGGGCAAGACTCCCATCTCAAAAAAAAAAAAAAAAAACATAGAAGAAGAAAGAGCCAGCGCATAGCAAGCATGTATGCTGAAGTAAAGTTCCCATCCCACTTGTCCTAGCAAGCACTGTCTTTTGTGTTGAAGTTATTTCCTTCAATTTGTTGTTGTTGTTGTTAATATGATCTTTCCTTCTGGAAATGATGTGATACAAAATGGCAGTAGTAGTTGATTTTTATTGTCCTTCCTAGGAAAATAAAAAGTAAATACCTTGTGGCTGGGCATGGTGACTCATGCCTGTAATCCCAGCACTTTGGGAGGCTGAGGCGGGTGGATCACCTGAAGTCAAGAGTTTGAGACCAGCCTGACCAAGATGGTGAAACCCCGTCTCTAGTAAAATACAAAAAATTAGCTGGGTGTGGTGGTGGGCGCCTATAATCCCAGCTACTGGGGAGGCTGAGGCAGGAGAATTGCTTGAACCTGGTGGGGTGGAGGTTGCAGTGAGCCAAGATCGTGACACTGCACTCCAGGCTGGGTGACAGAGTGAAACTCCCTCACTGTGCTCCAGCCTGGGTGACAGAGTGAAACTCCCTCTCATACACACAAAAAAGTCAATACCTCGTGTCCGTTCTTAAAAAAAACTATACTGATCTGTAAAATCCAAGAGTTTGGGAAGCGCTAGACCAGCTGATCTGCAAAAGCTGGATGAGATCCTACGAATCCTCGAGTTCAACCTTTTCACCTTCAAGATGAGAAGGAGGCCCAGGACCACCATAGTGTTGCTACCTGTCCAAGGTCACCCAGCCAGTCTCTGGGGCGTTCATGTTGTTTCTACCATCACTGTTGACCTCAAGATGCCTTCTGAGTCCAGGAATCTAAGAACTCTTTATTAACCTACCTGTCAGCACACTATAGGGAATGACATTCTGGGCAGCTCAAAACATTAAGAAGCTCTTTGCCAAGACACAGATCTCAGGAAATGCTTGACTCACCTGAGCTGAACTAATCTGGATGAATCACCAGACCTAGACCAGCCTACGCCATCATATGGCAGCCAAAGTCTGTGAATTGCACTTACCATGTGACTAAAAAGTGCTTACTGACCCAAAGGAAAAGATGTTGACTATTTATCTTGGTATCTAAGGGTACTTCCCCAAGGCTCAGCAGAGTGGAACACGTGACTTGCAACCTCTGAGGTTCGACCCTGGCACCACAATCTCAGTTTTACTCTTGCTGCTGGATATATACCGCAAAGGCACTTGTAAAACTGCCCAGACTCTTAAGGCTGAAGGCACTCGGGGAATACAAAGATGAAACAGGTGTTGGCGTCTTTATCTATTTATTTCCACCCAATCTTATTCCAGAAAGGATTGCAAACAGCTTTCAAAGATGCATAAAATAAAAAGCATAAATTAAAAGACAAGGTAATACTAAAGTTATATAGAAATGGAAGACATGTTCCTGACTTGAAGCCCAAGTTTTTATTAAAAATGTCTATAGAGAATATTCAACTAAAATGTTTATACCTGTTAGCTCTATAGTCCAAAGTTTTCTTTTTTCTTTTTTCTTTTTTTTAATCAACCTTATTAAGGTCAGGCACAGTGGCTCATGCCTGTAATCCCAGCACTTTGGGAGACTGAGGTGAATGAATTACTTGAAGTCAGGAGTTCAAGACCAGCCTGACCAACATGTGAAACCCCATCTCTACTAAAAATACAAAAATTAGCCAGACCTGGTGGTGGGCGCCTGTAATCCCAGCTACTTGGGAGGCTGAGGGAGGAGAATCATTTGGACCTGGGAGCCAGAGGCTGCAGTGAGCAGAGATTGTGCCACTGCACTCCAGCCTGGACAACAGAGCAACACTCCAACTCAAAACAAAACAAAACAAAACAAAAACTGGGTGTGGTGGCTACACCTGTAATCCCAGCATTTGGGAGTCTGAGGTGGGCAGATCATGAGGTCAGGAGATCGAGACCATCCTGGCTAACATGGTGAAACCCCGTCTGTACTAAAAAAAATACAAAAAAGTTAGTCGGGCATGGTGGCCAGTGTCTGTAGTCCCAACTACTTGAGGGGCTGAGGCAGGAGAATGGCGTGAACCCGGGAGGCTGAGCTTGCGGTGAGCCGAGATTGCACCACTGCACTCCAGCCTGGGAGATAGAGTGAGACTCCATCTCAAAGAAACTAAAACAAACAAACAAACAAACAAAAAATAGATATTCTTTATTACATGTAGTACATCCAGACAATGAAATATTATTTAGTGCTAAAACCACATGAGCTATCAAGCCAGGAACAGTCATGGAGAAACCTTACATGCATATTACTAAATGAAAGAAGCCAGTCTGAAAAGGCTACATACTGCATGACTCCAGTTATATGACATTCTGGAAAAGGCAAAACTACGGAGACAGTATCAGCAGTTTCCAAGGGCTGGGAGAGAAGAATAGGCAGACCACAGAGGATTTGGGGCAGTGAAACTACTCTGTATGATACTGCAATGGCGGATACATGTCATTGGATGTTTGTCAAAACCTGGAAAACATACATCACCAAGAGTGAACCTTCATGTATACCACTGACTTTGGATGATAATGATGTATCAGTGTGGGTTCATTGATTGCAGTAAATGTGCCACTCAGATGTGAGATGTTGATTGTAAACAAGCTGGGGGTGGGGGAGGAATATGGGAACTCTGTGTTAAACACAGAGTTTAAGAAAAATGAAACTTTCCACTCAAATTGCTGTGAACCTCAAATGGCTCTAGAAAATAAAGTCCATTAAAAATGAATAAATAGAATAGTTAATGCAACCAAAAACCTATCATAGATCTGTGACTTTAGTATCATGCATCTGTTGTGATAACTCCAAGTGTAGAGGATGATCTTGGTGCCCTGCCCAGGTCCCCTGTACTGGGCCTGTGCACTTCCTCTTCCCTGCTGTGGTGTTGGCTGCTATGAGCTCACTCCCCACCCCTCTCAGGCTGGTTCCCATTCTGCTCTTGGTTGTGGGAGCTGTCCCCCAACCCTCCACACAAGATGGTTGGGAGGCTACACCCGCCTTATTGCCAACGACTGATGGATGCGGGGGATGTAACGGCTCAGCCTTCTTGCCTTTGGGCAGAAGAATCTATCTCTATGGTATCAGCCATGCTCCAGAGCTCTCGGTGGGATCAGGCTGAGGCCCACCTCCTCCTGAAGCTCTGTCTTTACAGGGAATCTTCCTTTGCCCTCTTCTCTTTCCCTCCCTCCCCTCTAGGTTTCTCCTGAGAGCATGCCCTCCATAACTCACTTGCAACACATCTCAGGCTTTGCTTCTAGGGAAGTGACCTCTAAGAGTTCCTATGACCTATCCCTGTCTTAATTAATATATTAATTATATTAATTATATCCTGTATTAGATATTATAGGATATAGTATTAATATATCCTGATTTGTCTTGCAAGATATTACATGAAAGTTCATCTTAGCAAAGATATGGAATTCATTGTCCACAGTGTTGCTTAACACAAACAAATAGAAAATCGTTAATACTTTTCTCCATTTGTGCAGCTAAAAGCTGCACACACCTTACTGCACTTAACCCTGCCTCTACAGAGTCAAGTCTTTTCCTCCCAAGAACAAGTTTCTGCATTAAGAGCGATTTAGGGGAGAAAAGTGGAAGTATAAGGAGACAGAACAGAGGTGGTGACATACAATGTGGCTAGAAGTGAGTCTGAAAACTGTGGGCTTCCCTTGAGTTGGTCACAGATTTTGCAATAAGCCTTCTATTTATCAACACATACACACACACACACACACACACACACACACACACACAAATCATTTATAAATTCAGCGTCTCCCTTTTGCAAAATAACCATGTTAAGAGCAGCCAGGAATTTCTTCCTCTTTTTTCTTGAGACAGGGTCTTGCTCTGCTGCCCAGGCTGGAGTGCAGTAGCTTGATCGTGGCTCACTGCAGCTTTGACCTCCTGGGCTCAAGTGATCCTCTGGCCTCAGCCTCCCAAGCAGCTGGGGCCACAGGCATGTGCCACCACATCCTGGTAAAGTTGTTGTATTTTTATAGAGACAGGGTCTCACCGTGTTGCTCAGGCTGGTCTGGAACAACTGGCTCAAGTAATTCTCTTGCTTTGGCTTCCAAAAGTGTTAGGATGGCAGGCATGAGCCACCAGGACCTGTCAGGAATTTCTTCCATGGGGAAGAGATGTCTTGAAGCTGCCGCTTAGAGACAGCTCAGATTCCACTGATTTAAATCACCTTCCTTCAGATTCCTTTGGGAAAGTGGATTCGTCTTTCAGGCTGTCTTCCTGGCAGCCCCCTTACTTCCTTTAGCGGTAGAACTCCTGAGCTTTAGCCAGGCCCATGGCTTCCCAATTAAAGACTACCTTTCCCAGCCTCACTTGAAGCCAGGTACAGCCACGTGACTCAGTTCTGGTCAATCGGATAATATTCATACAGTCTCTATGTTGCTGCCTGGAAAGTGCCATGGTGTGGAGCCATCGTAGACCAGATGAAGCCAACAGTCTAGGAATGGAAGAGCTCAAGGGAGAATGAACCTGGGTCTCCAACACCAAAGAGCTTCTCCATTAGCTCTGGACTGCTAATACTTGGATGCTTCACAAGAGAGAAACCTTCTATCTTGTTTATGTCACTGTCACTTTGGTCTCTGTCATGGTAGCTGACTCTGCATTCTGACTAATACACTTCCTGTTCCCACATCTCTTTTCCAAGATGGCGTCTGGAGACAGGGTGGGCTTCTATAGCCTCGGGGCAGTGGGAAGAGGACCCTTTCTCACATGCAGTTTTTCAGGGTTTTCTGGTCTCTGATGCCTTGAGACTCTCCCGGTTTAGTTCCTGGGCCCTGGTGCTTGCTTGGCTGGTCCCACTTCGGTTTTCAAGGTGCTGAACTGGGACTTGCTGCTGGCACCGTGCTGCACACCACAGATTTGTTCTGAACTTTTGTGCTTTGCAAGGATCCAGAAACCCTCAGCCACTTTCTTTAAACTACTCTGGTGTGTGTAGGTTTCTCTCAGCTGCCCTCCAGCACACCTGCACACCTGCCTAGGCACATTCCTAAATTCTCTAAAAATAGCAATTAAGCATAATGGCTTTAAGGTAGGTGGCAGTGAGTTTTTTTGGCCAAGGTAGGAATAATGTTTTATATACCAAGCCTTTTGTCCCCATTTTCCATCATACGAATAGGACCCCTGGCATTTAGCCAAGAGTCTATTATATTACCTTTTTCCCAGAGGTGTGAATGGCGTTTTTGAATGGAGGAGTTGAATAATCCTGATTGCAGACCCTATACAGGAAAGATAATATGTACAATAGTCCCTGTCTCCTGGAATAAGTTGGGGTTTGAGAGGTCAGTCGGACACTATCAGCAGGGAGAGCATGCGTGTTTTTATGAAGAATTATGCTGAGGTAGGTAACGAATGGGGAAGAAATTTGAGCTTTGGAAGGGGATATCCGATATCCCTTGGAGAATAAATGTTGAAAGATGTCTTGGTGAGAAGATTCAAAGGAGGGGCTACGAAGTAGAAGGTATCAATATGTTGAATAAGGTGAGAAGCAGAGGGGTGGAAAGAAAGTAAATCATGAGAAGGAGCTTGGCTGAAGTAATGGGGGCTGTCCCTGAAGTCTTGTGGCAGTATAGCCCAGGCAAGCTGCCGAGACTGATGGCTGTCAGGGTCAGTCTAGGTAAAAGCAAAGAGAGGGTGGGATGAGGGGTGCAGGGGAAGAGCGAAAAAGGCATCTTTAAGATCAACAATGGAATAATGAGTTGCGGAGGAAGGTATTGAGGACAAAAAAGTGTATGGGTTAGGCACCACAGGGTGGATAGGCAAAACAAGTTGGTGATAAGGCACAGATCCTGAACTAACCTGTAAGACTTGTGTGGTTTTTGGGACAGGAAAATGGGGGAATTGTAAGGAGAGTTTGTAGGCTTTAGAAGCCCATGCTGTAGCAGGCGAGAGATAACAGGCTTCAGTCTTTTTAAAGCCTGCTGTGGGATGGATACTGGCGTTGATTGGCATTGAGTGATTAGGTTTCAACGGGATAGTAATGGGTGTGTGATTGCTTGCCAGAGAGGGCATAGAGGTGTCCTATACTTGTGGGTTAAGGTCGGGGGATACAAGAGCAAGACATAAGGGGGCTCTGGGTTGGGAAGAAGGGCAGCAATGAGGTGTGGCTGTAGCCCAGGAACAGTCAGGGAAGCAGATAATTTGGTTAAAATGTCTTGGCCTAATAAGGGAACTGGGCGGGGGGGTGGCGGGCGGATAACTTAAAAGGAGTGCATAAAAGAATGTTGTCCAAGTTGGCACCAAAGTTGGGTAGTTGTAAGAGGTTTAGAAGCCCGGCCATCAATACCCACAACAGTTATGGGGGCAAGGGAAAAAGGCCCTTGAAAAGAAGGTAATGTGGAATGGGTGGCCCCCATATTGATTAAAAAGGGGATAGACTTACCCTCTACTGTGAGAGTTACCCAAAGCTCGGGGTCCGTGATGGTCCAGGGGGCTTCTGAGGTGATCAGGCAGTGTCAGTCTTCAGTTGCTAAGCCAAGCAGATCTTGGAAGCAGTCAGTCAGAGAGCCTTGGGCCAGAGCTTTAGGGGCTCTAGGAGGGGCTGCTGGGCGAGCTGGGCAGTCTGATTTCCAGTGGGTCCCTGCACAGATGGGACGCGGCTTGGGAGGAATCCTGGGCTGTGGGCATTCCTTGGGTCAGTGGCCAGATTTCTGGCACTTGAAGCAAGATCCTGAGGGAGGAGGTCCCGTAGGAATGCCTAACTGCTGTGGCTTCAGTGTTTTGACGTTTTTGGGAGCAGCTGGGTTTTGTCTCACAGCTGAGGCAAGTAATTGTAACTCAGAAGTGTGTTGCCACTTGGCTGCCTCTTCCTTACTAGGGTACACCTTGAAGGCAAGGTTGATTAATTCCTGTTGTGGCGTTTGAGGGCCAGATTCTAATTTTTGAAACTTTTTTCTAATGTCAGGAGCTGACTGAGTGATAAAATGCATATTGAGAATAAGACAGCCTTCTGACCCCTCTGGGTCTAATGCTGTAAAGCATCTCAGGGTTGCTGCCAAACGAACCATGAACTGGGCTGGGTTTTCATCTTTACCTTGGGTAGTTTCCTTAAGTTTATCATAATTAACAGCTTTGTATGCTGCCTTTCTAAGCCCTTCAACTAGGCAGGAAATAATATAATCTCACTTAGCTATACCTGGGGAACCTGCCTGATATTCCCACTGGGGATTTTCTCAGGGAATTGCCCTGATGCCTTCTTGAAGGTCTGGCTCATGACACCGGCGGGTGTCTGCATGGGACTGGGCCGGAGAAAATAATCTTTCTCGTTCATCTGGGGAGAGGGTAGAAGTTAGGATGACATTTAAGTCACTCCAGGTTAAATTATAGGACCAAGTTAAATATTGAAATTCTTGTATACATTTGGTGGGGTCTGAGGGGGAAGGAGCCTAAGCATTGATTAATTTGGGAAAGGTCTGATAGAGAAAATGGCACATGCACTCTGACAACGTCCTCAGTTCCAGCCACCTCTCAAAGAGGAAATTGTTGGGCAAGTGGGGGAGTATTTGCCACAGAATGAAATTGTAACACAGGCCAGGTGTGGGGAGGGGAGGTGACAGAAGGGTTATAAGGGGGAGGAGTGGAGGCTGAGGAAGAATTGGGACTTGATTCAGCCTGCCGAGGAGTGGCCTGGGGAGGGGGAGAGAGGTCAGAGGGGTCTGCAGAAAAGGAGGATTCAGAGGACTCTGAGGTTGGGATAGAGACTGAAGAAACAGACGGGAGAGAAAGAAGAAAGATTTGGGATGAATAGCATTGGGAGCAGAGGCTAGGAAGGGACTGATGTGTCAAGAATGCCTGGACATAAGGCACCTCTGACGATTTGCCCATTTTATGACAAAATTACCTAGATCTTGTAGGATGGGCAGATCGAAAGTGCCATTTTCTGGCCATTTAGAGGCATTATCAAGTTTGTATTGGGCCAAGCGGTGTTGCAAAAGAAAATAAAACGCTTAGGTTTTAGGTCAGGTGAGAGTTGAAAAGGTTTTAAGTTTTTAAGAACACAGGCTAAGGGGGAAAAAGGAGGAATGGAGGGTGGAAGTTTGCCCATAGTAAAAAGGTAAGTTCAGAGAAAAGCGGGTAGAGACACAGAGTAAAGGGGGAAGAGTGGTACTTGCCACCACAGGAGGTAGTACTTGCTACCAAGGTGGAGGATCAAGGCAGGCATCCCTGCAGTGATTGAACACCTCTGGAATGTGGGTGAATAATCAGGCAGGCGTCCCCGCAGTGATTAGACACCAAGGGAAGACTGTCTTCCCGAGTCCATGACTGGCTCTGGTGTTTTGGGTCCACGGATAAAAACTGTCTCCGCTGTCTCTACCAGAAAGGGAACAGAAATAAAGGGAAGGGACAGATTGAAGAGGGACGCCCAAATTGAAAGGAGAAAGAGGTTGAGAGATAGCGAGAGGTTGGAGAAGAGAATAAAAAGAGGCTGCTTACCCGATTTAAAATTGGTGAGGTGTTTCTTGGGCTGGTCTGAGGACCCAAAGTCATAGGTGGATTCTCTCACAGAGCAAAGAGCAGGAGGACAGGGGATTGATCTCCTGAGGGAGGTCCCCTGATTCGAGTCACAGCACCAAATGTCAAGTGCGTCTGTGTGAAGAAACCACCAAACAGGCTTGTGTGAGCAATAAAGCTTTTAATTCACCTGGGTGCAGGTGGACTGAGTCCAAAAAGAGAGTCAGCAAAGGGATATGGGGAAGGGGTTGTTTTATAGGAGTTGGGTAGGTAATTGAAAATTACAGTAAAAGGTGGTTATCTATTGTTAGAGGAGGAGGGGGTCACAAGGTACATGGTGGGGAGACCATAAGACTTATTGTCCAGAAGAAGGATGTCACAAAGTTGATTGATTGCTAAGGTAGGGCAGGGACAACTCATTGTAAACTGTTGTAATTTTGGTTAATCAGTTAAGGCAGGAACTGGGTGTTTTACTTCTTTGTGGTTTTTTGGCTGCTCCAGACTTCTTTGCTCCTGCAGGCCACCTGGATGTGTATGTGCAGGTCACATCCTGCTGAACTTCAGGTCAGAGTCCTGACACTCCTATCATTGATACAGGAGTTAAAAAGAAATTACATAGACAAATAGTGAAGGTACAAAAGTCCTCAGTAGGGTTTTCCTTTTTTTTTTTTTTTTTTGAGATGGAGTCTCGCTCTGTCGCCCAAGCTGGAGTGCAGTGGCGTGATCCTGGCTCACTGAAAGCTCTGCCTCCTGGGTTCACGCCATTCTCCTGCCTCAGCCTCCCGAGTAGCTGGGACTACAGGTGCCCGCCACCGCGCCCGGCTCATTTTTTGTATTTTTAGTAGAGACGGGGTTTCACTGTGGTCTCGATCTCCTGACCTTGTGATCCGCCCGCCTCGGCCTCCCAAAGTGCTGGGATTACAGGCGTGAGCCACCGCGCCCGGCTGGGTTTTCCTTTTAATGAAAAGCAGCCCCAAATCATTTTCCTTTCTAACAAAGAGGGGCCTATAAAATTGAGCTGCAAACATAGATACCAGCAGTTATGCCAATCATGTTCAAATTGGTAGTTCCATCTTCCCTTCTTTGCCAGACACGTGTACAGTAAGGAGCAGACAAGATGGCACTGGCCAAGGGGAAAGTTCATTTGCATAATAAGATTAGGGTGGGGTGGCTAGCCTTCTCCACCCACTATGTAAATATCATACCTGTTTGAAGCAATCTGTGAGCCCTATGTAAATCAGACACCGCCTCCTCAAGTCTGACTATAAAATCTGGTGCGTCCACCACCTGCTAACCTTTTCCTCTGGGAAGTCTCCTCTCTCTTACTAAAGAGAGAGCTGTTTTCTGTGTCTCTTTCTCTCTCTTTCTCTTGCCTATTAAACCTCCGCTCCTAAACTCCTCGTGTGTGTCCATGTCCTAACTTTTCCTGGCATGAGATGACGAACCCCAGGTATTGATTTACCCCAGACAACGTAGCCACTTCATCATCACATCTCCTTCTCTTAATTTGATCTTCCTGCCTTTCTTTATAAGGGTCCTTGTGATTTCACTGGGCCCACACCTAGGTAATCCAAGATAATATCCCATCTCAAAGTCTTAATCACATTGGAAAATGCCTTTTGCCATGGAAGGTAATATATTCACAGATTCTGGGGATTAGAAAGTAGACAACTTTGGGAGGAGGCAAAGTATGGACTGAGTCCCAGGAACTCGAATTTCTAAGAAGTCCCCAGGTGATGCTGACCCAAGGACTACACTCTGAGAACCACTGGGGTAGGCTAACTACTGTTAACAAGTAGCCCCAAAATATATAATGGCTTAAACACAATATTGGTTTATTTCTTGTTCACATAACAGTCGTAGGTAGGTGAACATGTATTCCAAATAGTCACACAGGAACTCAAGCTGAAGGAAGTTCTGCTAACTTAACACTTGGCTTCCAGGGCCATTTCAGAAGAAGCAGTGTGGAAGAACACAGTGACAGGTGTTTATGGACTGGGCCTAAAAGTGGTTCCTGATCTCATAGGAATTGAGATTCTTACATTTTATTGGTTGGAACTCAGTCACATGGCCACAGCCAACTGTGCCAACAGCCAAATGTGATCTAGCGATGTGCCCAGGAGGAAGAAGAGAACATAGATTATAATAAGAGATGGCAGTCTCTGTTCCAATGTCAAATACTGTACAAAATATAGAGGGCTCATTATCAACCTCAAGATTGCTCTTAGAAGATCACAATGCCAATCCAAATCTGAGTTTGTATTAGCCTGTTCTCATGCTGCTAATGAAGACATACTTGATACTGGATAATTTACAAAGAAAAGAGGTTTAATTGACTCACAGTTCAGTGTGGCTGGGGAGTCCTCAGGAAACTTACAATTATGGTGGAAGGGGAAGCAAACATGTCCTTCTCCATATGGGAGCATGGAGGAGAAGTATGAGTACCCATGGAAGGGGAAGCCCCTTATAAAACCATCAGATCAATAATAGAATTTTTAAAAAATCAGATCTCGTGAGAACTCACTATCATGAGAACAGGATGGAGGAAACTGCCCACATGATTCAGTTATCTCCACCTGCTCCCTTCCATGACATGTGGGGATTATGGGAACTACAGTTCAAGATGAGATGATGGAAACGCAGCCAAACCATATCAGAGTTTTACTTTTCAAATGGTTGAGGCACTTGTCTGAGTGGGAGGACATGTGGGCAGTGTCTGGGGAGGGGAACTGGTGGGGCCCATGGATCAGGGTGGTCCAGAGCTGCCTGGGGCTTCGAGAGGTGGGACACATGATGGGGAAATGCAACTCCAAAGGTTCTTCCAGTGACAACAGAATACAGGTCTGAATGGGAGCCAAATCTCCTCCCCTTTGTCTTTATTCAACCCCGCTATAAGCTCTTTGAAATTTCCCATCGTGTGTGCATAGTGCTGACTGCACAGTAGGAATTTGTATTAATTTCCTATTGCTGTATAAGAAATTAGCACACGTTTACCAGCTTAAAACAACACCCATCTATTATCTCAGTTCTGTGGGTGAGAAGTTCAGAGGAATACAACTGTACTTTCTGATTAGGATCTCACAGGCCAAAACCAACAGAGCGGGCAGTGACAAAGGTTCTCTACTTGATCAAATTTTGGTCAGGCTCCTGAACCGTCTCCTAGGCCCATCTGTGCACTTCCTTATAAAATCCAGTTTTAGTAAGAACTCTGCTAAGTCAGTTTGGCAAGAACCCTTCGTCCTCCATATCTGATCATCCTCGATAGCTGATCTATCTGATCGGGTTCCTCATCCTCCCTCATCTTCCAGGTGATGTCCAATAACCTAGACTGTCTTCAGCAAAATTCCTGTTAGGTAGGTTTAGCTAGAATCCCCCTTAATCCTGATATTTCATCTTAGTAATTTTTTATCCACTGTCCCCCAACCCTGCTTTTTGGTTATTGCTATGGTTTGAATGTCCCCTCCAAAATTCCTGTTGAAATCTAATTGCAATTTTGATGATATTAAGAGATTGGGGCCAGGCGCAGTGGCTCATGCCTGTAATCCCAGCACTCTGGGAAGCTGAGGCGGGCAGATCATGAGGTCAGGAGATTGAGACCATCCTGGCCAACATGGTGAAACCCCATCTCTACTAAAATACAAAAAATTAGCCAGGCATGGTGGCATGTGCCTGTAGTCCCAGGTACTTAGGAGGCTGAGGCAGGGGAATCGCTTGAACCCGGGAGGCAGAGGTTGCAGTGAGCCGAGATCGTGCCATTGCACTCCAGCCTGGGTGACAGAGCAAGACTCCATCTCAAAAAAAAAAAAAAAAGAGATTTGAAACTTTAAGAAGTGATTAGTCATAAGGGTTCTGCCTTCGTGAATGAATTAATGCCATTATTGCAGGAGTGAGTGAGTTCTTGTGGGAATGGGCTCCTGATAAAAGAAGGAAATTTGGTCCACTTCTTTCTGTCGTTCATGCCCACTCACCACCATGTGATGCCTTTTACCATGTTATGTTGCAGCAAGAGAGCCCTCACCAGATGTGCCCTCAGTCTTGGACTTCCCAGCCTCCAATATCATGAGCTAAATAAATCTTTTCTTTATGAATCACCCAGCATGTGGTATTTTGGTTTTTTTCCCCCACACCGAAATGGAGTCTTGCTCTGTCGCCCAGGCTGGAGTGCAGTGGTGTGATCTCGGCTCACTGCAACTTCTGCCTCCCAGGTTCAGGTAATTCTCCTGCCTCAGCCTCCTGAGTAGCTGAGACTACAGGCATGCACCACTATGCCTGGCTAATTTTTGTATTTTTAGTAGAGATGGGGTTTCACCAGGTTGGCTAGGCTGGTCTCAAACTCCCGACCTCGTGATCCACCTGCCTTGGCCTCCCAAAGTGCTGGGATTACAGGCGTGAGCCACCATAACCAGTCAGGTATTCTGTTACAGCAGCAGAAAACAGACTAAGGACAGCTGTAGAGTTCCACTTGCTGTATTTGGAGTTGAGTCCAATCTCTCTCTTTCCTACTGTAAAATCCCACTGCAGCAGTCCCTATATCTTGAGGGTCCTGAATAAAGTCTTCTTTACCATGTTTTAACAAGTATCATTGAATAATGATTTATTTGACACCATTCTGGGCTCTTCTATGGAGGCTCTGGGGAAGAATCCACTTCCACGCTCCTTCAGGTCGTTGGCTGAATTCCATTCCCTGCCATTGTAAAGCTGAGGGCCCCATTTCCTTGCTGGTTGTCAGTCAGGGGCTCTCTTAGCTCCTTAGGGCTGCCAGTATGCCTGTGACCCCTGTAACTTCAAACCACCAATGAACCTCTCTACTACTAGCAAGAGAAAACTCAGCTTTAAGGAGCTCATGTGATTATAGTAGGCCTGCCTGCCCAGATAATTTCCCTTTTGCCAAACATGACATAATCACCAGAGTGAGATGTCATCATATTCTGAGGTTTCACCCATTCTCAAAGGGGAGGAGCTTATGCATAGGTGAGTGTTATTGGGGCCACACCTAGAACACCGCCTACCACAGAGTTAAACTCATGTGTATTGATTGACTGGAAATCCTTAAAAATCAACTAGGAAGAAATGGTGTCTCTTCTGCACAGAGGAGCAGAGCACACTTCCTTTCCCTTCATCATGGCATGTAATCGAGTTGACGTGTATTCACTGAGCACTGAGTATATGACAGGTACTATTTTGAGCATTGGGGGTGTAAAAATAAATAAGACAGGCTGGGCCCCGCCTTAAACAGTTTCAGGTTTAGTGGTGAGCCAGAAAATAAGCACACAAGTGTACATAGTCAGGTAGTAAAGCAAGGTTGAAGGCTGAAACGTGATGGAGGTTTGTAGCTGTTTTAGGTCCACGGCTCAGGACAGCCTCTCTAAAAAGGATGTGCCATTTGGGCAGAAGCCAGCTGTGCAACTGGAAGGGGAAAGGCATTCTAGGAACTGGGGACTGTAAATACAAAGGCAAGAAGGCCATGATGGCTGGAGTGGAGCAAGTGAGGTAGCAGGAAATGAGGTCATGGGGCTAGGCAGAAATCAGATGAGGAAGGATGGACTGAGTGAGCTGGACTTATGATGAAAACTTTTGAAAACAGTGGTGATGGCTGCACAACAATGTGGATTTAATTAATGCCACTGACTTACACACTTAAAAATCATTAAAATTATATATTTTATGTTATATATGCATTTACTACAATTAAAAAATTTAAAAAGAAAATTTTTAATAAAGAAGAAATAGTGCTTGGTTGGAATTTTTTTAAAAAGGGAGCTGGGGACCAAAGGAAACAGCATAATTAAATACACAGGAGAAGTAAAAAAAAAAAAAAAAAAAAAAAAAGGAGAAAAATGATTTCTCACTGGATAAATATTTCACTAAGAGCCTACTCTTCCCGCTAGTATGTCCGCGCGAAAAGTTGAAACAAAAAAAAAAAAAAAAAAAAAAAAAGTCCCCTGAAGGAGGCCCAGGAGTGCTCCCAGGCTCAATTTTCTGAGTATTGATTATCCAGGTGTTTCATTTTCTGAAACTTTATTTATTGAGCCATGCATTTATAGTTTGAGCATTTTCCCCCTACATTTTATACTTCAATTGAAATATTCACATCCGACTCCATCTATGGTGGGGAGAATTGACTGTGGCAACCCTGAGAGCGCAGGCAAGTGCCTGATACTTATGCACTCGGTAAGTAGCTGACACATGGTTAGACCCTGTTCTTAGCTTTTTGTTTTTGTTTTTGTATATACCAACTCATTTCATATTTGCAACAACTCTATTGTATATACTAACTCATTTATTGTATATACTAACTCATTTCATATTTGCAACAACTCTATGAAATAGAGCACTGTAACTATCATTCCTATTTTATAAATGAAGACCCTGAAGCATAGATAAAATAATTCTCCAAGGTAACATGGTCAGTAAGTGCCAGAGCTGGAATATAAACCCAGGCAATCTGGATCCAGAGCCCACACCTTTATTTTTTAAATTTTATTTTACTTTTTGGAGGCAAAGACTTGCACTGTTGCCCAGGCTGGAGTGCAGTGGCGTGATCTCAGCTCGTTGCAACCTCTGCCTCCTGGGCTCAAGAAATTCTCCTGCCCCCAAGAAATTCTCCTGCCCCAGCCTCTCGAGTAGCTGGGACTACAGGCGCACACCACCATACTCAGCTAGTTTTTTTGTATTTTTAGTAGAAATCTTTTAAACGATCTGACCTCGAGAGAACTTAATCACTATCTCCAGGACAGTACCAAGGAAGATGGTGCTAAACCATTCATGAGAAACCACCCCCATGATTCAGTCACCTCCCACCAGGCCCTACCTCCAACCTTGGGGATTACAATTCAGCATGAGATTTGGTGGGGACACAGATCCAAACCATATCAGGTAGAGGAACTCCTCTCTAAACTTAACCAATACATTTCACACTCTCCAACTGTTGTTGCTTTATAATCTTAACCTCTCACTCAGTCTCCCATTATTAGATTTTTTTTTTTTTTTTTGAGACAGGCTAGAGTGCAGTGGTGTGATTCAGCTCATTGTAATCTCTGCCTCCTGGGTTCAAGCAATTCTCCTGCCTCAGCCTCCCTAGTAGCTGGGATTACAGGCACGTGCCACCACGCCTGGCTAATTTTTTGTATTTTTAGTAGAGACGGGATTTCACCATGTTGGTCAGGCTGGTCTTGAACTCCTGACCTCAGGTGATCCCTCCGCCTCAGCCTCCCAAAATGCTGGGATTACAGGTGTGAACCACCAAGCCCGGCCCCATTATTAGATTTTTAAAAAGATCATTATTCTGAAATTACTCCTTGGTGCTGTTATCTCTGGTGATCTGCCACATTCTCATGATGTCACTTATTTATACCTGGCACCAGTCTCACTAACCTCTGGTTGCGTGGCATGGTAGCGAAAGTCCCAGACATGACTTTTCTTGTGAGAATTCTGCTGGGGGCATTTGATGGAGAGGTCCTCATGCCTATCTGAACACAGGGAGCCTGCCACCTTCCTGCCACCTACCCCTTCCTGCCACCCAGGGCTATTTCAGTGCCCACCTCTGCTCCTGGTGTTTCCTGTGGGCTCAGCACTTTCTACACAGTACTGTCATCCCACAAGCAGAAACAGGAGCACGGGCACTTTCCAAGGCCACAGATTCCTGCCTTGTTTTCCTTAGTGGAATTCTCAGGTTACAACCCAGCAGCCAAAGGGGTCCTCTGAACCCAGGAAGTAGCTAATGAGTATGGGGCACTGACTTGGTCTAAGCACTGTGTAAACAAATTTAATCCACAGAGAGACCTTATGAAGCAGGTACTGTTTTTTCCATTTTATGCTTGGGAAAAACTAGGCGCTGAGAAGCTAAGTAACTTGCTCAGCTCACACAGCTTGTAAGTGCTGGAGTTCGGATTTGAATCCAGGTACCTTAACGGCAGAGCTCAACATAATTACCCGACCCCTACTCCAGGCCCCTCCCATCTCAGCCTCCCCCTTGTTGCTGGCTTAAGCCTCTTTTGGGGCTACCCTGCACCATCACCGTGGCAACCTCCAGCAACCCCTCCCATTAGCCCACAACTTGCAGCCACCCTGTCTCGTTCAGACTCTGAGCTCTCAGCCCACACTGTTGCTGAGGGAGACCAAGAGGGTTATCTCTTGCCCTTTGTTTGCTTAAACATGCCAGGCATCAGGCTACTGTTTTTATTTAGAGACATGGTCTCACCGTTGCCCAGGCTGGAGTGCAGTAGTGCGATCATAGCTCACTGTAGCCTCTAGCTCCCAGGTTCAAGTAATGCTCCTGCCTCAGCCTCCCAATTAGTTGGGACCACAGGTGTGCACCACCACATGTGACTAATTTTTTAAATTTGTGTTAGAGACAAGGTCTAACTATATTGCCCAGGCTGGTCTTGAATTCCTGGCCTCAAGCAATCCTCCTGTCTTGGCCTCCCAAAGTGTTGGGATTACAGGCATGAACCACTGCACCCAGCTGCACGCTTCCATTTTTATCTCATTTCAACTGTTAAAGCCTTAATCAGGCAAAGTCCACGATTTATTCTCAAGTGAATTAGGGAGTGGTTAAGGATACACTCTGCCTCACTTCTACTAGACAGTGAATTCCTGAGGGGAAGGAACAAACTCCTTTTTATCTCAATGCTCAGCTGCACCTGGCATATAAGGTACACCTACTAAATGTGTTGTGGAATAAACAGATGAATGAACTCCTGCTGCTCCCCATTGCAGAAGACCGCAAAAGCATAGCATTCATGAGAGTTGGCAAAGGACTTGGGCAGACCTGGGCTTGAAGCCCCAGGTCACTTCCAAGCTATGATGCTGGACCATGAACTTAACCCAGGGTTTGGCAACTTGCTTTGTGTGAAGAGTCAGACAGCATTTTCATCTTTGTGGGCCATAAGGCTTCTCACATAACTATTAATATTCAATTCTGCCTTATTTGTAAAAATAGCCAGAGATAATGTGTCCGGAATTCCTTCCGGGGGGTTCTTGGTTTCGCTGACTTCAAGAATGAAGCGGCAGACCCTGGCGGAGCCTTACAGTTGTTAAAGATGGTGTGTCTGGAGGTTTGTTCCTTCAGATGTTCAGATGTGTCCAGAGTTCTTCCTTCTGGTGGGTTCGTGGTCTTGCTGACTTAAGGAGTGAAGCCGCAGACCTTGGCAATGAGTGTCACAGCTCTTAAAGGTGGCACCTCCGGATCGTTCCTCCCGGTGGGTTTGGGGTCTCGCTGGCTTCAGGAGTGAAGCTGGAGCCCTTCACGGTGAGTGTTGCAACGCAGAAAAGTAGTGCGGACCCAAAGAGTGAGCAGCAGCAAGATTCATTGCAAAGAGCCAAAGAACAAAGCCGCCACAACACGGAACGGAACTCGAGCGGGTTGCCGCTGCTGGTGCCAGTGGCCAGCTTTTATTCTCTTATTTGGCCCCTGACCACGTCCTGCTGATTGGTCCATTTTACAGAGCACTGATTGGTCCATTTTACAGACTGCTGATTGTTCCGTTTTTACAGAGTGCTGATTTGTGCGTTTACAAACCTTTAGCTAGACACAGAGTGCTGGTTGGTGTGTTTACAATTCTTTAGCTAGACAGAAAAGTTCTCCAAGTCCCCATCTGACCCAGAAGCCCAGCTGGCTTCACCTCTCAATAATACCTAAATCAATGGGTGTGGCTGTGTTCTTATAAGCTTTTATTTACAAAAATAGGTGACAGGACTGGAGCAGTGTGCTGATCTATGACTTACTGTAAAACAAGATTGTAAAAGAAGACCACATGAGATAACCCGTGAAGGTAGCCCGAACTCTTGTGCTGGAATGCCCTTGAGCAGGAGTGCACATACTCCACCACATTAATTCCATTCAACTCAATTGACTGAGCCTCACTACATGGCACTCGAATGGATCGTAGTTTGGTTTTCTCTCCAGTTCCGTGGGAGGCAACACCACCAAACATTTGAGAATTAGCATTGTGTAGGAAGTAAGAGGTTAGGATTCTGGAACCATACTGCTTAGGTCATAGTTCTGGCTCTGACCCTTAAGACATACGTGACCTTTGCAAAATTAACCTCCTTGACTTAACCTCCCTCAGTTGCTCAATCCATAAAGCTTGGGTGACAATAACTGTCTTTCTCTCTCAAAGGGTTGTTATGGGGACTAAACGGGTCCAAATCACCTGAGGCTTTCTAAAGATTCCAAAACTCAGACCACATGCAAACCAACAAAATCACAATTCCTGGGGGTATGGCGGAGGTGCCAACCTAAAATAGTTTATTTAAGGGTAAAGTGTGAGGATGGACCACCCAGAAACACCAACTCCAAAGGAATGGATTTGGCATTCTAAAGTAAGGAAGTTAAGGTTTCATTTATATAGGCAGAGACAGAAGTTTTGAGCAGGATAACAGTATTCCTACAAGGCTGGCACATAGGTACAGCAATTTGATTGGTTATTGGTTTCTTTTTGGGAAGGGAATATTGAGCATTTTTTACAGAGGGTGTAATAATCGTGGGTTTTATATCTCTGGTCTAAGCAAAACAGGATAACAGAGGGAAGAAGTTGTAATCTTCTTGTTATGATGAAGCAAGGTTCATTACTTAACCAGGCACGAGATTTTGTCCCTGAAGTCTTTTAATTCCCTCTAGACATCGTTCAATAAAAGAAAGCGAGTTAATCTATAATGTGGGAATAGAAGTTGTAAGCATACGTGACTGATATTACAGTCACATCTCTTTCAAGGCATAAAGTGTTTTTTTGATGGGGGGGGTTCCAACAGCTTTTCAATTTTATTTTCACAGGGGCATCAGTATTTTTGAGGCTTTCCTAAGTGGGTCCAATGTGCAGATAGGTTTGCTCCAAGAGCTGGTATGATATTTCGGTATATGCTTCTGGGATCACTGCAGCCCCAGATGTCAAGTACCTCGGTTTCCCGACCTCAGCTCAGTGCGCAACCACTGCTCCTCCACCCCCGCGCCTAGTCCAGAAACCCCTGCCCGTGCACACTGGGATTTGTAGTCCCTTTGGCTCGCCGGCCTCATCCTCTCCTTCCATTGGTTTTGGCAGATGCCGCGCCCCGTAGCTCCACCAGTCACCGCGGCGCAGTGGCCCTTAAGCCAGGAGCTGCGGCGCCCGCAGCAATCACAGCAGTGCGGCCGTCGTGGGTGGTTGGTGTGAGGCTGCGCGCCGCCGCGAGTTCTCACGGTCCCGCAGGCGCCAGCAGCGCAGTCACTCACCGCCGCCGCCACCGCCACCACTGCCACCACGGTCGCCTGCCACAGGTAACCGCGAGCCCCAACACAGAACCAGGTTCAGTCCCCACGCCCGAGGCCAGGGCCTCGCGTCTGCTCTCTGAGGCTCTCGACTTCAGGGCTGGGATTTTCATTTTTCCCGTCCCTTTCTGAGTAATCAGTTTCTCATCCTGCGAGGGGGATTTTCGGGAAACGGTGAATCCAGAGGGAAGGGAAACCCTGCGGCCTCTCTGGTGGTACTGGGGGTGGAGGTCTCTCTTCTCACGCGTGTTGTGGCTGGAAGGGCGCAGCGCTCTGGAGGGGGAAACTAAGGCGCGGGAGGAGACGTGATTTGCAGAGATCCCACAGCCAAGGGCCCCAACAGGGACTAGGGCTTGGTTCCAGGCTTTACGACCTGCGAACAGTTCAGACTTTTGATGCTTTTAATGTGGAGGATTGCACCCGTGGGAAAGGGCTATTAACGACGACAACAAAAATACCCAGGCCTATAAAGACATCTGTTTAGAGAAGTCAGGGAAGCTCTGGTTCTGGGAGGTTTGAGCTGGTGAGAGTTTCAGGACCACCCACATCAATATTGGAAGTGAAAGTTAACTGGTTTTTTTTCCCGTCCGTATTAGATTTGAGGTTATACCTACGTGGAGTGTTCTGTGCCCTGCATTGTAGTATCTGAGGGCTGGAAGAAGAAACTTTGTGTCCCGTGCTTTGTTTTAGAGATGAAAAGGAGTGCCCAGGGTAGGTGACTAGCCCTGTGGTATGTGGTGAATGGAGTAGCCCAGCTTTCTTTACTCTGGGACTTGCATAGCAAACATTCACTGAGCCTTACTAAGCTTTTTGAGCAGAGATTATTTCATAAAGGGGAGAGACAATCTCTAGTGAACAGTTCCAGCGTTAAAGGGCTGGAGTATACAGGTGTGTACAGGGGCAGCATCTAACGCTGACTTGTGGGAGAGGTTGGGACTTCGCACAGATGGGGAGGCTTGAGTGGAGTTTATGTGGATTTTTTGTTGGTTTGTTTTGTTTTGTTTTTGAGACGGAGTCTCGCTCCGTTGCCCAGGCTGGCGTGCAGTGGTGCAATCTCGGCTCACTGTAACCTCCACCTTTCCGGTTCAAGCGATTCTCCTGTCTCAGCCTCCCGAGTTCTTGGATTACGGGCACCTGCCACCATGCCTGCCTAATTTTTGTGGTTTTAGTAGAGACGAGGTTTCACTATATTGGCCAGGCTGGTCTCTAATCCTTGACAAATGATCCGCACGCCTCAGCCTCCCAAAGTGCTGGGATTACTCCACGTCTCGCCTTGGAGTTTGAGGGCTGGGCAGGACCTAGTGAGATGAAGGAAGAGAAGAGTGTTTCATCTGGAAAACAGCATGGTGAAGGCAGAGAAAGAGCAATGCTTTTGCACTGGAGTCGTGGAGTCTGGTGCAGTAAGGGATTTCATGTGGGTGGTGGATTTTATGTGTGAGAATAGAGAGGTATGTCTTGCAGGGCTTCCTGTGCTGCTGTGAGAGATTTGGATGTTATCCTGAATGTCCAGGAAGCCACATTTACTGTAGATCTGTATCTCAGATACTCTGTAGTGTGGAAGTGTTGGAGAGAGGCCACACTAAGGATAGGGAGGTCATTGCAGTAATCCCTAGAATCATGAGGGTTTTAAAGACAGTTGCAGTGGGAGGGGAAGAGAAAAGATTTGAGAGCTCTAAGGAGGTAGAATACACCATACCCAGCCTTAGTCAGTAAGAAATATGTAGAAGTAAACTCTGTCTTGAGTTTTCCAGCCCATGACTATCTTCTGAAGAAATGTCCAGCATGTATTTTTTTTAACTGCACAAGTTGCTTTGCAGACCATAGTTGGAATCCCAGTTTATCAGGGGAAAGTTGTCACATGTATTGACTGTATTGAAATCTGAATGGTTAAATAATCATATGATAAGACTCAGATTTTCTTGTAATCCAGGAAATGCTCATTGAAACCATAATTAGATCATTGTATATTCATCAGGTTAGGAATTGCAAAGTTTGACACCATCAAGAGATGATAAGTATTTGAAAAAAATGAGATTCTAATTCACTACTGGTTGCAAGTATATCTTTGAACAGTATAGCCACTAGCAGATTGGGTATATCTTAAGATCAGTGGTTCCACTTCTAGAAAATACTAAGAAGCCAGAGACATTTGTATACAAGGGGAAGGATATTAGGGTTGTTTGTGGCAACACTGCTTATAATGGTTTAAAATGCTTATAATGGTTTAAAAAATTGGAAACAGCCTAAATGTCCATTAGTAGGGAAATGCTTGTAGAGTGGGTATACATCTTTTTATAATAAATCGATTGGGATGAAATGCTAATTTAGGATAGTGGTTACTTTGCAGTGTGGGGAGGATGGGATGGGACAGAAGGAACAATTTTGTCTGTAATGTAGAAAAAAGATGAGTGGGTTTATAAAATAATGGAGAATGGTCTGGATGATAGGTAACTGGTGTTTTATGTCATTCTTTGTACATTTCTATAGGTTAATGTCCACCCTTCAATTTCTTGAAGTAAAAGTTAAAGTAAAAATTTAACTTGAGTTAGCATGTAGCTATAAAAGTTAGGCTCAGTCATTTTGGGAAAAGGCTGCAGACTGCACTGGTCCCAGGTTTCAAAAATAGTAATTTGGGTGAAAGAAAACTCAAATTCCAAATAAGCATTTAAAATAAAAATGTGGAGAAGTTATTAACCACTGAGTGACATTTTTGACTTTTTAATTTTTTTGTAGAGACTGGGTCTCACTGTCTTGCCCAGGCCAGTCTCAAACTCCTGGGCCCTAGTGACCCTCTGGCTTTGGCCTCCCAGAGTACCAGGATTATAGGCAGGAGCCACTGTGCCCACCATTGACCAAAATTTACTTTCCTAGAAACCTAAGTTCTAACCATTAATAGATTAAAAACATTTTTTTTTACTGCTTCTTTTGAAATACATGTTACTTGCTTATACTTTCCATAATGCTAAAAGATAATTTCCTAAAAAAAACAGATAAAGTCATTACTCTGTAAAATGTAAAACTGAACATGTGTTAAGAATTTTATTTAACTCATTAATGAGGAAACTTGGTGAGGTGTTGGAGACTCCAAAATACAACCAATTTGTAGATTAGAAATACTGAATTGAATTTGCAAATGAAAGACAAAACTGGCCTCTACAGAGGAGGAAGGAAGTCAAATGAACCTCCGTTTGGTAGCACGCATTTGCCTGTCTAGACTAGAATTATTTGCATTGCTGTTACCCATAGTATGCAGAATTATAAAATAACTCCTATGAATCAGAGTTAGATAACCTTGAAGAGCATGCTCTAATCTAGAAGCTAGTTTGCCAATAAAGCACATTTTCTCTGTAGGAAAAAACGATAAACCTGAGTAAAATAGACTTTTCTTTTTCTTTTTTGTTTTTGTTTTTTTTTTGGAGACAAAGCTCACTCTCTCACCAAGCTGTAGTACAGTGGCGCGATCTCGGCTCACTGCAACCTCTGCCTTCTGGGTTCAAGTGATTCTCCTGCCTCAGCCTCCTGAGTAGCTCGGACTACAGGCACACGCCACCACACCCAGCTAATTTTTGTATTTTTAGTAGAGACGGGGTTTCACTATGTTGGCCAGGATGGTATTGATCTCTTGACCTTGTGATCTGTCCGCCTTGGCCTTTCCAAGTGCTGGGATTACAGGCGTGAGCCACCGCTCCTGGCCTAGATTTTTCATTTGAGATAAGATCTAACTGGATGATGATGATGATGATGATAATTTTTTTTTTTTGAGACAGAGTCTTCCTCTGCTGCTCAGCTTAGAGTGTTGTGGTTCGATCTTGGCTCACTGCAACCTCTGCCTCCAGGACTCAAGCAATTCTTATGTCTCAGCCTCCTGAGTAGCTGGGATTACAGACGCATGCCACCATGCCTGGCTAATTTTTGTATTTTTAGTAGAGACGGGGTTTCGCAGTGTTGGCCAGGCTGGTCTTGAACTCCTGGCTTCAAGTGATCCACCCACCTTGGCCTCCCAAAGTGGTGGAATTAACAGGCGCAAGCCACCACGCCCAGCCTGGATTTTGTTTTAATCCTATTCTTTAACCAGAAAATCAAAGGATTTAAAGGACTGAATGACCCTCTAATAAGCTCTACTATCTCATTTCACAGATGGACCGTGAAGGCCCAGAGAGAGGAAGGGTTCCCCCGAATTAGTAGCTGTGTCTTTTGTTAAAGAAAAATTGCATCACATGCCTTTTTAAATTTTTGTTTTTTGAGACAGAGGACAGAGGTCTCTCTCTCACCTAGGCTGGATGGTTCACTGCAGCCTTGACTTCCCGGGCTCAAGTGATCCTCCCTGCTCAGCCGCCTGAGTAGCTGGGACCACAGGTGTGCACCATCATGCCGGCTGTCTTTGCAGAGACAGAGTCTCCCTATATTGCCCAGGCTGGTCTGGAACTAATGGGTTTGAGTGATCCTCCTGCTTTGGCCTCCCAAAGTGTTGAGATTACAGGCACGAGCCACCATGCCCAGCCTGTATCCAATGCTTTTTAAAATTTTTTCTGTTTGACACAGGGTCTCACTGTGTTACCCATGTTGGTCCCAAACTTCCAGGCTCTAGCGATCCTTCTACCTCAGCCTCCTAAGTAGCTGGGACTGCAGGCATGTGCCGGTGTGCCGCTCATGGGTACTTTTTAAAAACAGTAAGACAGGCTGGGTGCAGTGGCTCACACCTGTAATCCCAGCACTTTGGGAGGCTGAGGCAGGCGCATCACTTGAGTCCAGGAGCTTGAGACCAGCCTGGCCAACATGGCAAAACCTAAAAATACAAAAATTGGCTGGCATGGTGATGCATGCCTGTAATGCCAGCTACTCTGGAGGCTGACACATGAGAATCGCTTGAGCCTGGGAGGTGGGGGTTGCAGTGAGCTGAGATCGCACTATTGCACTCCATTCCAGGCGATAGGGCGAGATTGTCTCAAAAAAAAAAAACAGCAAGACATTTTCTTTTAGCTACTGCAGTGGGAGAGAGAGACTTCAGTATGGAATGGAGCTCAGCTCTCGAATGGCAAGGTCAGCTGGGGATTTACAGCCCATGGGCAAGGTGAGGGGGTTAGTGGAATTCCTTCAGCTTAAAATATTCAGTATACTAAAGTGCCATTTTTTGAGCTACTGGGTCCTGAACCCCATCAAGAGAATATTACTAAGAGGAACTTCATTAGATATCGAGGGTGAGGGATTCTCTTCTGGATTCCTGCTAAAACTGGACCTGGCAGACTAAGGCCTTGTGGAGAAGAGGGCTCAGAGGAGCCTGACTAAAGTTTGGTCAAGGAGACAGTTCCTGTCACCTGTCCTAATTTCTTCTGCATGTTGTCAGCCGAAAAACCTTGCAGCATGATTTTATTTTATTTTATTTTTAGATGGAATCTCACTCGGTCGCCCAGGCTGGAGTGCAGTGGCATGATCTCAGCTCACTGCAACCTCCGCCTCCCGGATTCCAGCCATTCTCCTGCCTCAGTCTCCCGAGTAGCTGGGATTACAGGTGCCCACCACCACGCCCAGCTAATTTTTGTATTTTTAGTAGAGACAGAGTTTTACCATGTTGGCCAGGCTGGTTTTAAACTCCTGACCTCAAATGATCTGCCCTCCTTGGCTTCCCAAAGTGCTTGGATTACAGGTGTCAGCCACTGTGCCTGGCCTTCAGGAAGATTTTATTCTAAACCCCTAGAGAGCAGAGAATAGGATCAAAACCTTTAGGTTTGGAAGGCTTTTTACAGATTTCATTGTCTAACTAGCTGCTTTGCTTGACTTTGATGGTTTTCTGTGTCTAACCCAGAGCCAGTAGCTGGCACTGAGGGGTCACTCCTGATGGTGGTTAAGGTGTAGGCTTTGGTATCAGACCCGGATGTGAACTTGACTCTGCTATTTAGATGGCCCTGTGAACTTCACCTTATTACTTGCATTGTTGGTGATAATTTATCTGGAATGGGCACTGCATCCCAGACTTCTCAAATGGATTAAACCTGACTTGATGGTACATTTCTTGAAGCCAAATGAAGCCTTTTTTTTTTTTTTTCTTGACAGGGTCTCACTCTGTTGCCCAGGCTGGAGTGCAGTGGCACAATCTCGGCTCACTGCAACCTCTGCCTCCTGGGTTCAAGCAGTTCTCCTGCCTCAGCCTCCCGAGTAGCTGGGATTACAGGCGCGTGCCACCATGCTGGGCTAATTTTTGTATTTTTAGTAGAGATGAGGGTTTCACCATATTGGCCAGGCTGGCCTCAAACTCCTGGCCTCAAGTGATCCACCTGCCTCGGCCTCCCAAAATGCTGGGATTACAGGCATGAGCCACTGTACCCGGCTGCAAGTGAAGTCTTTTAAGTGAATTACTGACCTAGTATAGCCCTGTAACCTGAGCAGGGACGAAGGCCAAGTGGGAACAGCAGAGGACTTGTCAGTGGAGTCTGGTGAAGTCTGTAAAGGCTTGTTCATTGACTTTGACTTTGTGTAACTCAGATACTCCATTGATAGGCTCTTCTAAGATAAGAGCTGTTTGTGCAGGAAGCCCACTAGTGCCTTAAAATAGTAGGGCACGTAAGAGCACCGTGGGTGTCCTACTGCCGGAGGAAACTGGGAGGCCCTGCTCTGTGCTCGGGCCCTGGGGTACAGGGTGCAGCGCCTGTGGTTCCAGGGCCTCCTAGACTTTCACATAAGCACCTCTTTCTTTGGGTGATACACTAGAACAAGCAGTCTTTGCCGTCAGATCTGTGTGGTCCCAGCAGTGCCACTGACCCCCAAGTTTCTCTAGCTCTCTGAGCCTCAGTTTCATCACCTGTCTAAAGGGAGTGGGGATCCTTGCTTACAGGGAACTGTTGTGAGGATGGTGTGAACAAAGTGTCTTGCACATTGTGTGGTCCATAGTAGATACCCACAAATGTGCCTCTCCCCACCTCTGTGCCACTCTGCAACACGTCCCACTCTCTGGGAGTCTTTTTTTTTTGAGACAGATTTCACTCTTGTTGCCCAGGCTGGAGTGCAATGGTGCCATCTCGCTCACTGCAACCTCTGCCCGCTGGGTTCCAGTGATTCTCCTGCCTCAGCCTCTCAAGTAGCTGGGATTACAGGCATGTGCCACCACGCCCGGCCGATGTTTTATTTTTAGTAGAGACGGGTTTCTCCATATTGGTCAGGCTGGTCTTGAACTCCCAACCTCAGGTGATCCTCCCACCTCGGCCTTCCAAAGTGCTGGAATTATAGGCATGAGCCACTGCGCCCAGCCAGGAGTCTTTCTCTCTGATCTTCGTTGGCTGGAGCAATGACTGTCTGTGTGGCCTTCTCCCTGCACGGGGTTAGCAGATGACACACGTGCCCCAACAGCACCCCTGGGAGATCTTTTCAGTCTTGGCGCATTATGATCTGCCTTAGGTTCTTTTTAAAGGCTTCACAGTATCCCACCATGAGGCTGTACTGTAATTGATCCAGCTAGACATTTACGTTGCTTTCAGTGCTTTGCCCTAATGTATGGCCTGGTGCCCTCACCTCCTTAGTTTCTTCCCCTTTTACAAATGACACCTCCCACTCCTACTGGGACTCCCTCCCTCTCCTGCCTTATTTTTGTCCATCACTCTCATCACTATCTGATAACCAATGTGTATAAATGGTCTGTCTCTTCTCTCTGGAATGCCCCCTCCACGAAGGGTTTTGTCTGTTTGGCTCACTGTTCAATGCCTGTGAGCAGCTAGCAGGTGCTCAGTCCACGTTTGTTGTATGGATTTGGGGTGGGATGGATGTAGGAGAGAGTAGATAGGAGGAGGGCAAGTTAAAGGAGAGGAGGTAGATGATGATGACGCCTCTGTGAGATGAAGCCTGTGTGATGGGGACCGTGGACAGCCACAGCCAAAAACAGCAGAGTCACAAAGAGCTAGTAGTTTAGCAGGGATCGTTCACTTTTTCATCAGTTTTTCACTTTGATAAACCAGGAATCACAGGGATGCTGCCAGATTATTGGTGCTTTGTTTTGATGCTTTGATTTTGTCAAAAATCATGCAATAAATGCCCACAGGAAATTAGTAAGGTAGCTGCTTTGAGGCATGTTCATTGCCAAGGGTAATGGAATGATTATTTTACTTTTGTGTCTCTCTTCACCCCAGGCCTATGTTTATATGTTTCCCAAAATAGTGTTAGTGTGTGTGGTTTTTTCTTTTTGAGATTGCACCCTCTGCCTCCCGGGTTCAAGTGATTCTCCTGCTTCAGCCTCCAGAGTAGCTGGGACTACAGGTGCATACCACCACGCCCAGCTAATTTTTATATTGTTAGTAGTGATGGGATTTCACCATGTTGGCCAGGATGGTCTCGATCTCTTGACCTCATGATCTGCCCACCTCGGCCTCCCAAAGTGCTGGTATTACAGGCGTGAGCCACTGTGCCCGGCCATGTATGTGGTTTTTTAAGGTAGCATTTTCTATTCAGCAACATACTGTGAGACTTTTAATATAGCGTTGTAGTTGGGGAATCACGACTCTGTGTTTATAAGAAAAAAGAATGATGGAGCAGGACCATCACCAGGTAGACTATGAAAATGTCATTTTCTGTATCAGTAGGGCACTTTTCCTCACAGAGGAGTAACTTGTTAGTGGATTAGAAGAGTAACTCGATTTTGTAAAAATAACTAAGTGGTGCTTTTTTGGTGCCTGCTGCATGTTTGCTGATTTAGGTGGATAAGTAGGTGGTGTCCGTTCTGTTGTTCACAGTCAGGTCAACCATTTGTTTCTGGTATTTTATTTATTCATTTTTTTTTATCCTAAATATGAGGAGGTAAAAGTCACACACCATTGCCCCCAGAGGAATGAGCCTCTTTGGGACTATGTCATATGGACTAAACTCAGAATAAACAGGTGTGCAAACTAGGGAACCCATTTATTGCTGATGAAAGATGACAGTAACAACCAGGCTGTGCCTGCCATGTGGTTTGAGGGCATATTCTCACTCCCTCAGACAAGGTCAGCAACCTATGACCTATGGGCCAAATAAACCACCTATTTTATAGATAAAGTTTTATTGGAACATAACCATGTTCATTTGTTTATATATTGTCTCTGGCTGTAAATGGCTCATGGGTTAGTAATTCATCATTTCCAGAGACCAATTAACAAGAGCAAGATCTGGTACAAAGAAGGTGATTTATTTCCAACTTGCTTAGGGAAAGAAGCACAGGCATCCCACCTTTAAATGTACTGCTTTGCTTTTGGAGCAGAAAGCAGGCACATTTAAAAGGCAGGGGAGGAAGCAAGCAAGGTGGGGTGTCCATGTGTTAGCTTGGTGTCTTATCTACTGTGCTGTCTGTCGGTTGAACTGGTGACTGCTGGCATCTTTGTGGGCAGGACTAGGCCAAAAACTCCCCAGGTGGGTGGGAGTAGCAGGCATGCTTTTTGACTATTATCTCTCGAGGCAACCTCCTGGTGGGTGAGGGTTCTGTATTGGGCATGCTTTGGTCTGTAAATCAACTGTTAAGTCTTGAGGAGTTAGATGAATTTGCCCTGTAGGGAGTGTCTGGTGAAGGAGGGGTGGGTAAAAGGCTATATTTGTGTTTCTCAAGGGCTAAGTAGGAAGCGGGGAACCAGAGGAACGATAAGAGGAGAGACAAAAATAATTAAGCCATCTCTTAGAAAAATGCGAGTACTTGGTGACACGGCTGCTTTCAAGATACAGTGGCAGAGTTGAATAGTTGTGAGAGAGATGGCCTGGCCTGCGAAACCAAAAATACTTACTTTCTGGTCCTTTGCAGAGAAAGTTAGTCTACCCCTACCCTAGGGGAAGGCTTTCCAGGGAGGCTGCTGGCTGAGCTCCGAGTAGGTGAGAGCCATTGGTTGGAACATCTTGGTAGTGACTGTCACACCTCTCTTGTGGGGTCACTGAAGCTTGGGGTACATGGATATTTTTGCTCCTTGACTCTCTCTCGCCTGTCCTCACTGTTGCTTCCTCACACCTTTGTATAATTGTATCTTGTATTGGTTCCTTACCTTCGAGTTGACAGGGGTGCTTGAACCAGAGTGACTCCATGTTGAACAAGGGCTGGGTAAAATTTGGCTGAGACCTGCTGGGCTGTAGTCCCAGGAGGTTAGGCATTCTTAGTCACAGGATGTTTACGGTTAAGGGAACAGGTTAATGTTTACCAGATAGACCCAGGAAAGGTCCTGATGTCCCAATATCTTAAGAACAAAAGCATTTTTAGTTTAATAATAAGTTCACTTTATTTCATTTTTTTATTTATTTATGACAGGGTCTCGCTCTGTCGCCCACACTGGCGTGCAGTGGCACGATCTTGGCTCACTGTGGCTTCTGCCTCCTGGGTTCAAGTGATTCTCGTGCCTCAGCTTCCTGAGTAGCTGGGATTACAGGCATGTGCCACCACACCCGGCTAAATTTTGTGTTTTTAGTAGTGACGGGGTTTCACCATGTTGCCCAGGCCGGTCTCGAACTCCTGACCTCAAGTGATCTGCCTGCCTTAGCCTCCCAAAGCGCTGGGATTACAGGTGTGAGCCACCGCGCCTGGCCATAAGTTTCACCTTAAAGATAATAGCATAGATTCTTGTGAAAGACAGCAGTTCTACAAAGATTAACAAGCCTCTGTCACAGGCCCTTGTAGTAGGCACATCTCCCTGTGACTTTGTTTTGCTTTGTTGTCTTATGTCTAAACAAGCATTGCACCTAAGGTGGACATGGTCCTTCTCTTGCTTTTGGGAACACCCTGTTCTGTCTATAGAGTAACCTGTTCTTTCATTCTTTCACTTGCTGAGTAAGCTCGCTTGCACATTATTCTGTGGACTTGCCCCAAATTCTTTCTTGCATGAGGTCCAGGAACCCTCTGTTGAGGTCTGGATCAGGATCCCTTTCTGGAAACAGCCCCACAGTGAGCCCTTGTCAGGTCGAGTGGACGTGTGGGGAGCCTCCTCAGGTGCACTTTAACAGACCCCGTGGTTCTAGCACTGGGGGTCCTCAGCACTCCACTGACCTGTCTGTTATGTGTCATACTAGCCCCTACCGAAAAAAACAAATCTGGGGGCGTCTTACTGTAGTTACCAGTTGCCCATCCATGGGCCTTGCAGTGGAGCTAAAGAAACCTAAATTTAGCACCAATTCAGGCTTTCAGCTTAATAATTAAGTTCTTGTTAGGAGACAGCCCTTGAGGGTGGAGCAGTGCAGTCTGTTGACCAGGATGCTGGGCTGAGGACAGGTGGACCAGAGCCTGGGGGATTTCATGCAGTTCTGCCACATCAAAGGTAATCTGAGGCTAGCAGCATAGTGTCACCTGAGATTTGTTAGACATGCAGTCTCATGGCAGCGGGGTTGGGGGGGGGTGCGTCGCGCAGTGACTCATGCCTGTAATCCCAGCACTTTGGGAGGCCGAGATGGGCAGGTCACCTAAAGTCAGACATCGAGACCAGCCTGAGCAACATGGCAAAACCCTGTCTCTACTAAAAATACAAAAATTAGCTGGGCATGGTGGTGGGCACTTGTAGTCTCAGCTACTCGGGAGGCTGAGGGAGGAGAATCGCTTGAACCTGGGAGGCGGATGTTGCAGTGAACCGAGATCGCACCACTGCACTCCAGCCTGAGCCACAGAGCAAGACTCTCAAAAATAAAAAAATGAAAAAAAAAAAAAAACGAGAAATGCAGTCTCAGGCCCTGCCCCAGGCCTACTGAATCAGAATCTGCCTCCTAATCCCCAGGTGACCTAGGTGCATATTCAGGTGGGAGAATTACTGGCCTAAGACTCTTTTCAAGAGACTCAGGGCTTCCTGTTTAGCTAGTGGAGAAAATCCATCGCTTTGAGGACTCGACTCAGAACGTTGAGGATGGTTTCTTCAGCTTAGAAGTGGATCACCCTTCATCTGGGTGCGTCCTCCATGAAGACACAGGCTTTGTTCTGTCCCCATTGAGTTTCCAGCACCCAGCACCTTGTCTGGCAAAGTAGGTGTTGCAGAGACTCTGGCTGAGTGGTGAGTGAATGAATGAATGAGCACCACCAGCCCTGCTTGTGGCATTGGGACAGAAGTCAGCCTCACACATCTGCTCTGAGTCCCCACATCTCAGTGACTGTATATTTTTCTTATCGCAGAGCCATAGGCTTGGTGCTGTTTTCCATTTGTACTTTAACAAGGTATTTAAGGTTTTGGCATTGAGGTATAAAACAGTGCATGTACTTCAATGATAATGAAGTATTTTTTTTTTTTTTCTTTTTTGAAACGGAGTCGCGCTCTGTTGCCCAGACTGGAGTGTAGTGTTGTGATCTTGGCTCACTGCAACCTTCCCCTCCCGGATTGAAGTGATTCTCCTACCTCAGCCTCCTGAGTAGCTGGGATTACAGGCTCCTGCCACCACGCCTGGCTAATTTTCGTACTTTTAGTAGAGACAGGGGTTTCGCCATGTTGGCCAGGCTGGTCTCGGACTCCTGACCTCAAGTGGTCCGTCCACCTCTGCTTTCCTAAGTGCTGGGATTGCAGGTGTGAGCCACCACGCCCGGCCTCAGTAATAATAAATTCTTGAGATGCAGAGCCACACAACAGAAAGAGTGCCGGACCAGCCTTTCAGAAGGCATGGTCCCAGCTCTGGCCAATGACGACAGTCCATGGCTATTAGGCAGGTCATTGCTGTCAGACCTCAACCTCTCCTTTCTGTAAATCAAGGATGAAAATGTTTGCCCTGTATGTTGTACAGAGCGTATGTCCATGCTCTATAAGTATGATGCAAAGACAACATGAATTAATGTTTGACTATAGCTCATCCAGATAATTCACATTATAAACTTAAATTGCCCATCAGTGTTTTCATTAAACCTGTACTGAATTTTTAGAAACTTTATTGTTTCTAAAAGGAGACAAAAATGAGGAAGAAAATCACCCTTGATCCAGCCTACTACCCAGCAATAACTCGTGTTAAAATTTTATGTCTGTCTTCCATATTTTTCTGTGGTTTATTTTATTTTTAAAATTTATTTTTTCTGATATAACTTTTTTAATTTTTATTTTTAGTTTTGAGACAGTCTCTTACTCTGTCAGCTAGGCTGGAGTGCAGAGGCCTGATCTGGCTCACTACAACCTCCACCTCCTGAGTTCAGGCGACTCTCCTGCCTCAGCCACCCTAGTAGCTGAGACTACAGGTGTGTGCCACCATGCCCAGCTAATTTTGTATTTTTAGTACAGCTAAGGTTTTACTATGTTGACCAGTCTGGTCTTGAACTCCTGACCTCAGGTAATACGCCGGCCTCCCACAATGCTAGGATTATAGGCGTGAGCCACTGCACCCGGCCTGCACAGTTTATTTTACATGTATATTCTTTTCTTACAAATACTTCATAGTATGTGGTAGATTTTTTTCCCAGTAGTGACTGTTATGGATGAATTTTATCAACTGTATTTTGAGTTTTGTCAAAAACTTTAAAAAGTGCCCAGAGACCTTTCTGGATATTCTTTGGTTTTATATGCATGACTTGGGCTTGTAGTGAAGATCAGGAGGTATGGACGGCCCCTTCTCCACTCACAGGGTGGAGCAATAGAGCAAAAATAGAAACCCTCTTTATCTTCATTGTTATCCTCAACATACTCTGTCTGGTGGTTAAATGGCCTTTTCTGTTTGACCCATTTACTATGATATTTTCTTAGGGGCTGACAATGTTTATCTGTTGTTTTTTTTTTTTTTTTTTTTTTTTGAGACAGAGTCTCACTCTGTCACCCAGGCTGGAGTATGGTTGCACGGTCTAGCTTACTGCAGTCTCCGTCTCCTGGGTTCAAGTGATTCTCCTTCCTCAGCCTGCCAAGTAGCTGGGATTACCGGCACGTGCTACCACGCCCAGCTAATTTTTGTATTTTTAGTAGAGACAGGGTCTTGCCATGTTGGCCAAGCTGGTCTCGAACTCCTGACCTCAAATGATCCACCTGCCTCTGCCTCCCAAAGTGCTGGAATTACAGGGGTGAACCACCGCCCCGGCCAATGTTTATCTGTTCTTGTTGCTTTGTACTTGACTCTGTGTTTCCCTTCTCAGGTTTCTGCAGTTGAACTCCAAGGTGCAGAATGGTTTGGAAAGTAGCTGTATTTCTCAGTGTGACCCTGGGCATTGGTGCTGTTCCCATAGATGATCCTGAAGATGGAGGCAAGCACTGGGTAGTGATCGTGGCGGGTTCAAATGGCTGGTATAATTATAGGCACCAGGTAAGAAAATGACTAATCTATTTTGTTTTTTTTAGGACACTGGCATTCTGAAAACACTTCCAGACATTGTTAATATTAAACAGAAAAGACTTGAAAAGCCATTGACGGACCTGTTAGGCTGACTATAACATAGGTGTGTTGGAGAGGATGTGGGGAAATCAGAACCCTCATATGTTGCTAGGAGGATTATAAGATGGTGTAGCCATTTTGGAAAACAGTTTGGCAGTTCCTCAGAAGTTTCCATAGGGCCATCTTAGTCCGATGCAAGGTCTCTGAACCTTGGCACTGGTGATAGTTGGGGACCAGGTCGTTTTTGGTTGTTGGGGACTGTCTTGTGCATTTGAGGTTTAGTGGCGTCCGTGACACCCGTTAGATGATGGCGGCATCTCCTGCTCCACTGTGATAACCCAGAATGTCTCCAGACATTGCCCAGTGTCCCCAGGGAGCCAGATCACCCAGGTTGAGACCTACTTAGTTCAACATCTTCATTTTAGAGATAAGGAAACCGAGGCCTAGAGAGTAGAAGTGACTTGCTCAAGGTCACATGGCAAGTGGGGACCAGACAGGACTGAGACCAGAACTCTGGTGAAAGGACCCCCAGGCCTCTTTGCCCTACTGCTGTCTCTTCACGCCCTCCTCCCCCATCTTCCCTGGATTTCCCCACATCAGCCTAGCAGAAGGTAGAGAGAAAAAGAAAAGAATCCACATCTGAGTGTCCATGAAAAGTCCAGCCTCCCCTGTGGGATGTAAACTGGTGCAACCACTTTGGGAAAGAGTCTGGCAGTTCCTCAGAAAGTTAAACATCAAGGTAAACATATGACCCAGCAATTCCACTCATTCCACTCCTAAGTATGTCCTTAAGAGAGATGAAAACGTGTCTATACAGAAACATGTACATGACTGTTCACAGCAGTATTGTTCATAAGAACCAAAAGGTGAAAACAACCCAGATGTCCATCAAAGGCTGAATGGAGAAACGCAGCGTCTATTCATTAAGAAGATATCATTTGACCATAAGAAAGAAAGAAGTACTCACACGTGCTTCAACATAGGTGAACCTTACAACCATGCTGAGGAGCTAGTCACAAAGACCACATATGTTATGATTCCATTTAAACGAAAGTCCAAATTTGGAAAAATCTGTAGAGATAGAAAGTAGGTTAGTAGTTGCCAAGGGCTGGGTGAAGGAGAGACTGGGGAGTGACTGCCGACGGACATGGGGTCTCTCTTTGCAGGAATGAGAATGCTCTGGGAGTAGCGGTGATGAGTACACAACTTGGTGAACATACTAGAAACCACTGAATTGTCTGTTTTAGAAGACTGACTTTTATGGTGCATGAACTGTATCTCAATACAGCTGTTACTTTTTTAAAAAAGTCATTTAATCTTGTCAGTCTCAGAAACAAATGCTTAGACTTGCAGTATCTATAGGTTGGGCTCCCTTCTAAGTGCACTTTACACAAAGTCCTTTAATCCCTGCAGTGGGGTTATGCATCATTGGTCTAGTTCTTACTCCCTCTTTACGAATGATTGAACTGAGGCATAGGCAAGGTCAGCAGTTTGCCCAATGCAGTACAGCTCACAAGTGGTGGGGCCAGTTTTCAAACCCAGGCCAACTGGCTCTAGAGCAGCCCTGTCTGGTAGGAGAGCCATGGTAAATTTTCTAGTGGCCACATTTACAAGATGAAATTAATTTTAATAACTTCTTCTTCTTTTTTTTTTTTTTAATTTGAGAGTCTTGCTCTGTCGCCCAGGCTGGAGTGCAGTGGTGCAACATGGGCTCACTGCAGTTTCCACCACCTTGGTTCAAGCTATTCTCCTGCCTCAGCCTCCTGAGTAGCTGGTATTACAGGCACCCACCACCACATCCAGCTAATTTTTGTATTTTTAGCAGAGATGGGGTTTCACCATGTTGGCCAGGCTGGTCTTGAACTCCTGACCTCAGGTGATCTGCCCACCTTGGCCTCCCAGAGTGCTGGGATTACAGGCGTGAGCCACCACACCCAGTCTTAATAACTTCTTTAAACCAGTATTTCCAAACCATTATCATTTCAATAAGTAATCAATATAAAAAATTAATAATAAGATACCAGCCAGCATGCTTATAGTCCCAGCTACTCTGGAGGCTGAAGTGGGAGGATTGCTTGAGCCCAGGAGTGTAAGGCTGCCGTGAGCTATTATGGCACCTGTGCATAGCCACAGCACTCCAGCTTGGGTAACAGAGCGAGACCTTGTTTAAAAAAAAAAAAAAAAAAGATAATGAGATATCATATATTCTTTGATTTTGTACTAAGTCATTGAAATCCAGTCTGTATTTACAGTCACTGAATGAATGAATAACTCATTGCTCGAATCGTTTTTGTATGTTAGCCAAACAGGAAATTTGGCTTGATTAAAAAGTTGTTGTCATGGCAAAATGATCCCTTCTTCTTTTAATACTTAACCACAGACCTGAGCCATGTAAAGAGGAGCAGCCTGTACACACAGCTGTTCAGCCCTCAGTTTTCTTTCCCCCTTCTAACCTCAAGTTGGAAAGATTAGTTGTTAAATACAGATCACAGAGAGTTAACATGATTACTCATCACCCACCTTGATTTTTATACAACCAGCTTTTAAGAAAATGTATTTATTAAACATTATTGAGTAGAGGTTATCCAATTACCCTTTGCTCCCAGAAATCTTTTTGTTTTTTTAGGGTTGCTAGTTTCCCTGAGTAAATACTAAATATCAAAATAGAACGAAGGAAACAAGGCCAAATAAGTGGCCCAAACTGAAATATTCATCCCCGAGTAAGAGAGGATGATGGCCTTACGGCCGGTGGAGGTGAGATTTGTGCTGATTCACCCCTGCCTCAGCCCGCCTCCCTAGGAGGCTGCTTCTGCCCTCGGCCAGCTGCCATTTGCCTTCTTGACTTTGGAGGCTTATCATTAAAAGAGTATTCGAAAGAGTGGTCTCCATAGAACCTAGGCAGATTTTAAACCTACATTTTGATAGGATTAATACAACATTCATTTACAAGTCTCTTGTTTAGGGAAGAGTGGCAGACCAGGCACAAAGAAACCATTGCTAAGTGCTTTCTAGGCGTTATGCTTGTTAATTAAACCTTGTTTTGTCTCGACCAAATGGGATTTCTCAGTTTTGCATTTTGGGCTGGGATTCAGTGTTTAAGGGGGTGGGGGCGTAGTCTGAGGTGACGTTGGCAGGACATTCTGCATCCAGCGTCCTGAGCATGGGGTGAGTAAGGAGGGCCCCTTTGGAAGTCGTGGAATCAGAGCGGAGTCTGGAGTGATCAGGAAGAGCTGGAAGAGTGAGGTGGGGTGTTGGGGGGATTGCATGGATAATGGGGAGAAGGGAGCAGCCAAGCATGAGTTCCAGAGAGGTGTGAGGGTGTGGCCGGCCTGGGATGGAGTGGGGACAGAGGCAGACCTGGGAGAGGGGCCAGCAAGATGGGCCAGGACGGGCAGAGGGGCGCAGGCACCTGGGAAATGTGGCACAATCCCAGAACGAGCCAAAAAAAGAGAAAAGCTGAGCAGATGGAAGTGGCCCAGGAGCAGAACTGACTGGAAATGGTACCTAGCTCATTCCTGCTGAGCACGTGTGAGTCAGGCGCTATTCAGGGTGCTGGCGATGCACGTCACCCCACCAGCTCTGTAGTGCTGACATTCTGGTGGAAGAAGGCTGCCCTTGACTAAGCGCTTCCTGTGTGCAGGGCTCGGTTCCAAGCCCTTGGCATGTGTTATCTCAATCCTCAGACAACCCAAGAGGATAGGTCCTGTTAGCTCTCCATTGTAAGATAGGGGGTGGGGCCAAGGCACAGAAAAGCTGGGTAACTTACCTAAGGTCACACAGCTGGTAAGGGATGGAGCTGAGATTTGAACCCAGGCAGTCCGTGCTCCACAGCCCATGCTCATAATCACTACTGTAGTCATGTGGCATGGGTATCTTGGCATTACTTTATCTTTTATTTTAAAATAGTTTCCTTTTTTGTATTAAAAATTTAACACGTTAAGGTTTATTATAGAAAACTTACACAGCCAAAGGAAGCAGGTCATTTGTAATTAGTCATGCGCCATATAACAAGTTCGTTCAGTGACGGACCGCATACACGACAGTGGTCCCATAAAGTATAGTGGCATATTTTTACTGCACTTTTCCTATGTTTAGATACACAAATACTTGCCATTGTGTTCCATTTGTCTGCAGTATTCATGACAGTAACATGCAGTACAGGTTGATAGCCTAGTATTACCACCTGAACATTATAGCAAACGTTACCACCCCAGCTCTACCTCCTGTCAGGTCATCGAAGCCATTAGATTTGAATAGGAGCATGAACCCTATTGTGAACTGCGTATATGAGGAATCTAGGTTGCGTACTCCTTGTGAGAATCTAATGCCTAATGATCTAAGGTGGAACAGTTTCATCCTGAAGCCATTGCCCCTCACCCCTGTGTGTGCAAAAATTGTCTTCCACGAAACCAGTCCCTGGAGCCAAAAAGGTTGTGGACCGCTGGGCTAGACCATCTAGGGTTGTGTAAATACACTCTATGATGTTCACAAAATGACAAAAATCACCTTGTGAGGCATCTTTTCGGAATGCATCCTTGTCTTTAAGCAATCCCAACTGCTACTCAGAGTGTGTTGCTGGCATTGCATTCTGAAAATGGCAGGCACAGCAGAATTTTTCTGAGCATTAAAACAGACTTGACATATTACTCTGTTGAGTTTAACGTTTTTCACTTGAGGCCCATGGTTTGCAAGGGGCTTAGGGGAGGATTGTGGAATGGGGAGTCAGGACCCTCCGGTCAGGAGCCCCCAGCCTTTTAGGGTAGGTGCCAAATACCTGAACTCGAGGCTGAGAAGGAGCAGTTTCTACAGAGCTCCAGTAGCCGGGTTTGGGTCCAGAAGTAGATGAGCTCCGTCAGGAGGGGGATGGGAATGCAGCTTCTTGGAGGAGAGGCTTGACATGGGTTTGAAGGGTGATGGGATTTCCACAGAAGCTGTTTCCTCGTGGAGGGAAGAGCATCAGCTGGCAGTGGGAATATAAAATCACAGTGAGGGGCGTGGCCGGCACATCAGGTGCCTTCAAGTGCCTGTACCAGAGCCCTCCCTGTGGTTTGAATCAGAAGGAGTGTGGAGACTCCAGGGTTGGCTAATTAAGCCTCATTATCTCAAACCCAGGTCCATTTATTTTCTTTCTTTCTTTTTTTTTTGAGGCAGAGTCTTGCTCTGTCACTCAGGCTGGAGTGCAGTGGTGTGATCTCGCCTCATTGCAACATCCACCTCCCGGGTTCAAGCGATTCCGCTGCATCAGCCTCCTGAGTAGCTGGGATTACAGGCTCCTGCCACCATGCCTGGCTAATTTTTGTATTTTTAGTAGAGATGGGGTTTTGCCGTGTTGCCCAGGCTGGTCTTGAACTCCTGGCCTCAAGCGATCCACCCACCTCGGCCTCCCAAAGTGCTGGGATTACAGGTGTGAGCCACCGTGCCTGGCCCCTTTTCATCTTTCTAGTCTGTCATCATGGTTGTGATGAACTGTTCTCAAATACACTCTCCTCATAGTCACGAAATGGCTACAGCAGCTCCAAGTGTCACATCCAAACAAATTCTCAAAGAAGAAAAAGAGGCCATCTGTGTGTCTTGTCTGTTTGGTTTGCTCTTTATCAGAATGCACATCTTTTCCTGGAGCCATGGGTGGACTTTGTCCCATGTCTACCTGACCAGAGTTGCATCACATGCTCATGTTCAAGCCAGTCAGTCCCTGGGGAGGGGAAATGGATTTCCAGTTCACACTCAGGGAAGCTCCTGACCACTTGGAGCTGGGTAGGACATCTGAGCAAAGCCAGGGCCCTGGTGGAAAGGAAGGTGGCCACAGGGCATGCAAGGACAGCGCATGGCCCAGGTAGATGGGGAGGAGGGAGAGAGGGAGAAGGAGACCAGCAAGGTAGGGTGAGGGCATGGTGAGGCATGTTAGGAGGAGAAGGCCCAGGCATGAACTCCCCCTTTCTTTCCCTTCGAGAGAACCTCTCCACTCAGAACTAGATAAAGGGTTGGACAGGTGCCATGTCACCAATGACAGGAGCAGGGAGCTCCTCACTCTGTGTGCTCCTGGCAAGCCCCTTCTCCACCCCTACACATTCAGAACCTCACCATTGCTATCTGACTCAAGACTGGAGCCTCCAAACTTTTTTTCTATAAAGGGCCAGATAGTAAATATTTGAGGTTTTGTGGGCCAGGGGGCAAAAATCGAGGCTGGCAGGGCCAAAGGTAGACTGGGCAGACTGCAGTGATGAGGGTGAAAGGGAATGGCCAGGGAGTGCAGGAAGGAGGTGGTGGTGACTCACGGTCTGTTCTTCTGACAAGCTATTTGTTTATTTATTTAAATTTTTTTTTTTTTTTTTTTGAAATGGAGCCTTGCTCTTTTTGCCCAGTCAACTTGCTCTTGTTGCCATTGCACTGGCATGATCTCAGGCTCACTGCAGTCTCCGCCTCCTGGGTTCAAGCCATTCTCCTGCCTCAGCCTCCTGAATAGCTGGGATTACAGGCACCTGCCACCATGCCCGGCTAATTTTTATATTTTTAGTAGAGACAGGGTTTCACCACGTTGGCCAGACTGGTCTCGAACTCCTGACCTCAGGTGATCCACCTGCCTCAGCCTCCCAAAGTGCTGGGATTACAGGTGTGAGCCACCGCGCCTGGCCAGACGAGCTCATAACTTACGGTGTTTGGAGGTTAATCCATGTTGTTGCACAGTATCACTTTTATATTTAAAAAAAGAAATCCGCAGCAGGGAGTGGTGGCTCACGCCTGTAATTTCATCACTTTGGGAGACTGAGGCAGGTGGATCACCTGAGGTCAGGAGTTTGAGACCAACCTGGCCAATATGGTGAAACCCTACCCCTACCAAAATACAAAAATTAGCCAGGCATGGTGGCAGGCACCTGTAATCCCAGCTACTCGGGAGGCTGAGGCAGGAGAATTGCTTGAACCTGGTAGGCGGAAGTTGCAGTGATCCGAGTTCGTGCCACTGCACTCCAGCCTGGGTGACAGAACGAGACTCTGTCTCCAAAAAAATAAAAAAGAAAGAAGAAATCCGCTTTTATTTTTATTTTTTCACCAACAGGGTCTTATTCTGTCACTTAGGCTGGAGCCCAGTGGTGTTATCATAGCTCACTGCAGCCTCGAACTCCTGGGCCCCAGGGATCCTCCTAAGTAGCTGGGACCACAGGTGTGCCACCATGCCCAGCTAGTTAAAAATTTTTTTTTTATAGAGATGAAGTCTTGCTATGTTTCCCAGGCTGGTCTCGAACTCCTGGGCTCAAGTGATCCTCTTTCCTCGGCCTCCCAAAGTGCTCAGATTACAGGCCACTGTGTCTGGCCTGAAATCTGCTTTTAAAGAGGACATGGTGGGAAGGGATTAGGAAGGAGGACGGAGGGGACTGTGCAGGGGAATGCCGAGCGTGTGGGATGTGGGCATGGGCCCATTCGTGCAGCAGGGCCATCCTTGTAAATGCCAGAGGCAGTACAGGACCTTGGAAAGGATGTGGCTGTGGATTTGCTGAGACCTCAGGTGTCATTCCCTCCCTCCAGTTATGCGCTGTATAAGTCTGAACAAACTACATTGTCAGATTCTTTCTGTGGGGTTGGCAGTGGGCTCAGCGAGGCACCTTGCAAAACCCCAGCCTACAGCCTCACCTCAGCACTGCTCAGCTGTGTGTCAGGAAGTGATCATATATGTACACTTGGCAGGTGAGCAGAGCTGGCTGGAGAGCGGATCCTTTACAGCAACTGTGACACGGGGCTTGCCAGTGTATTTAGACCTTGTCTGACTTGTCTTTGTTTAGCTGGCAGCTGGCCAAGCTGGAGGCAGTGCAAGCAGAGTGGGGACAGTGATCCTATCGGCAAATCACGGGAGGCATTAGGAAGACCAGCGGAATTCCCAGCGCAAGTTATGAAACCAGCCAGGTCACAATCTCTGTTCGTCATTCCGGAGGGCTCTGCGCTCCTGAGAAGTCTTGCTCAATACCCTCCTCTCGAATATGACCTTTTATGACTTTTCTGGGCTTAAGCGGGGAAAATACAGTATAGGTCACATGGGTTTAGGGGAAGTAATACAAGTAGTAATGCCGTTTTCACATTGTTTGAGTTGAACCCCACTTGTATCTCTTTTGAGTGCTAGTAAGTATTTGACTTAATTGAAGAACCCTGCTGAGTTAACACAGGTAGAGGCAACCAAGTGCCTCCAAGGCTCAGAAGAGAGCCATAGCCTGATGAGGCAGCAATGAGTGTGGAAGATGGGGCACAAGGCACCGTTGGGGTCAGCCATGGCCCTTCCTGAGCTTGTCCCCGTCTGTAAGATGGGGATGAAAGCACTTACCTCTCAAGAGTGCTGGGGGTCCCAAACAGTGCAGGAGCAACAATACAAGGCACTCTGAACCTGCCCCTGCAGAAAATATATAACTTTATTGAGGCCGAGTTTAAGACATATCATCTTAATTCACCCATTGAGTTTAATTTATCTAACTCAGTGATTTTTTAGTAAATTTACCAAGTTGTGTGAACATCACTATAAATCAGTTTGATATTTCCATCATCCCAGTATGATCCTTTGGGCAGGCTGGGCAGTGGCTCACACCTATAATCCCAGCACTTTGGGAGGCCAAGGCGGTTGGATCATTTGAGGCCAGGAGTTCGAGACCAGCCTGGCCAACATGGTGAAACCCAATTTCTACTAAAAATACAAAAATTAGCTGGGCGTGGTGGCACACGCCTATAAACCCAGCTACTTGGGAGGCTGAGGTTGAACTCTGGAGGCAGAGGCCGCAGTGAGCCATGATCACACCACTGCACTCCAGCCTGGGCAACAGAGCAAGACTGACTCAAAAAAAAAAAAAAAAAAAAAATCCTTTGGGCATATTTGCAGTTCCCACCTCTAGCCCCAGGCAACTACTAATCATCTACTTTCTAGCTGTATAGATTTGTTTATTCTGAACATTTCCTATCAATGGAGCTAAACAGTGTATGGTCTTTTGTGTCTGGCTTCTCCTAGTGTCATGTTTTTGAAGTTTGTTCACGTTGTAGCATGCATCAGTGCTCTAGTCCCTTTTATTCCCAAATAGCATTCCATTGTATGGATAGACCACGTTTTGCCTGCCCATTTACCAGTTGATGGACATTTGGGTTGTTTCTAATTTTTGGTTATTATGAACAATGCTGCTGAGAACATTTGCGTGCAAATCTTTGTGTGAATACATTTTTTTGTTTCTCTTGAGTAGGTACTTAAGAGTTGGAATTGCAGGCCGGACGCGTTGGCTCACGCCTGTAATCCCAGCACTTTGGGAGGCTAAGGCAGGTGGGGCAGGAGGTCAGGAGTTTGAGACCAGCCTGACCAACATGGTGAAACCCCATCTGTACTAAAAATATAAAAATTAGCTGGGCGTGGTAGTAAACACCTGTAATCCCAGCTACTCAGGAGGCTGAGGCAGTAGAATCGCTTGCACCCGGGAGGCGGAGGTTGCAGTGAGCTGAGATTGCACCGCTGCACTCCAGCCTGGGCGACAGAGCAAGACTCCATCTCAAAAAAAAAAGAGTTGTAATTGTTGGGTCACATGGTAAATTTATGTCTGACTCTTTGAGAAACTGTAAAGCTCGTTTCCAGAATCACGGCTCCACGTTACGTTCCCCTAGCAGTGTATGTATGGAGGCTCTTGGTTCCTCAGTTCTCGACAACACTTGTTATTGTCTGTCTGTGAAGTGGCAGCTCAGTGTGGTTTTAATTTGCATTTCCTAATAACGGGTGATGTTGGACATCTTTTCATTTGCTGACTAACCATTTGTATATCTTCTTAGGTGAAATGTTTATTGAAATCTTTTGCCTATTTTTGGCTCCGTGGTACAGGAGTTCTTTGGCTATTTCAGTATAAGCCCTTTATCAGATATATGTTTTGCAAATATTTTCTCGTAGTCTGTTGCTTGTCTTTTTATTTTCTTAATAATGTCTTTGGAAGCACTGAAGGTTTTAATTTTGCTGAGCCAATTTATCAAGGTGTTTTTTTTTTGTTTTTTTTTTTTGAGACAGAGTCTTGCTCTGTTGCCCAGGCTGGAGTGCAATGGTGTCATCTTGGCTCACTGCATCCTCTGCCTCCTGGGTTCAAGTGATTTCTCCTGCCTCAGCCTCCTGAGTGGCTGGGATTACAGGCATACACCACCACGCCTGGCTAATTTCTTTGTATTTTTAGTAGAGGCGGGGTTTTACCATATTGGCCAGGCTGGTCTCGAACTCCTGACCTCACGTGATCCCAAAGTGCTGGGATCCTTGGCCTCCCAAAGTGCTAGAATTACGGGTGTGAGCCACTGCGCCCAGCCTGATTTGATTTTTAAAAACTAAATAGCAGACAAATAATGTCTGTATAACACGCGTACACCTTAAAGAATAATAAAATGAATACCTGTGTACCTTGCACCTTGCTAAAAAAAATAGAACTATACTAGTACCTTGTCCCCTGTGTGATGGGCTCCCGCTCCCTTCCCTTCAGAGGCCAAGCTCCTGGATTTTTTGTCATTCATTCCTTTGCTTTATAGTTTTGCTGTATGTCTGTTTAACTGTAAACAGCATAGTGTTTACATTAGCCTGTTTTGACCTTTATATAAATGTAATCATAGTGAAGGTGTTTTTCTATGACTTGCTCTTTTTTTCATTATGTTCGCAAGAGTTGTCTATTTTGAAAACTGGATTGTACTTGTTTGCGTATTTTTAAAAGTTTTTACAGATTCAGGGGGTCCATGGATGTATTGTGTAGTGGTGGGATTTGCGCTTCTTGGGTACCCATCATCTGAGTAGTGGGTTGCAGTCCGTTCATTTTCAGGTATTCCATTTATGTGAACCTATGACAATGTATTTTTCCAGCTCTCAATCATCGGAGTTATTTCTTGGCTTTTGCTGTTAAACTGATGCTGTGAACATTTTCTGGTTATCCGTGGGAGATAGAGTTTTGCTAGGCTATATGGCTAGGAGTAGAATTGCTTGGTTGGAGGGTGTGTGGTTGAACCTCATTGATAATGTCAGGATGTCTTCCAGAGTGGAGTGCCAGTTACACTCTACTTCCACCATAGCTGTACTAGTTTACTGTCACTGCTTAAACAGATTGCCACAGACTTCATGGTTTGAAACAACACAAATTTATTATCTTACATTTCTGGAGGTAAGAAATGTGAAACGGCTGCCACTGGGTTAAATCACAGTGTTGCCTGGGCTGTGTTCCTTGGTGACTCTAGTGGAGGCTCCACTTTCTCGTCTTTTCCAGCTTTTAGACACTACCTGCAGTTGTTGGCTTCTGGCCCCTTCTTCCATCCTCAGTGCCAACAAGGGTCAGTTGAATCTTTCTTACACTGCATCACTTGGACACTGACTCCTGCCTCTGTCTCCACATACAAAAGCCTTTGTAATTACATTAGGCCCACTGAAGGCTGGGCAAGTGACTCGCACCTGTAATCCTAGCACTCTCTATCCAAGGCGGGAGGATCGCTTGAGCCCAGGAGTTCAAGACCAGCCAAAGCAACATAGCCAGACCCTGTCTCTACAAAACATTTTAGAAATTAGCCAGGTGTAGTGGTGTGTGCCTGTAGTCTCAGCTACCTGGGAGGCTGAGGTGGGAGGCCCAGGAGGTCGAGGCTGCAGTGAGCTGAGATTGCACCTGTGCACTCCCGCCTGGGAGACAGCAAGACCCTGTCTCAAAAAAAACGAAAACAAAAAAATAAACAAAAATGACATTGGAGCACTAGAATAATCCAGGAAAACCTCCCTATTTTAAGACCAGCTGATTGGCAACCTGAAATCCATCTGCTATCTTAATAACCTTTTGCTCTGTAATGTAACATAGTCACAGGCTCCTTGGATTAGGATGTGGACAGCCTTGGGAGCTGTTATTTTGCCTACCACAATTAGTGTTTGAAGGTCACTAGTCCACAGCAATGAGGACTTAAACATCTAACAATCTGTGTGCATGTGTGTGTATATAATATTTAGTGACTATTTTAAAATGATCTGTGTTTGCTGTGGGCCTCTGTAATTTTAATGATTTCTCTCTTGTCCCTGTATGAAGCAGGATCAAGTTCTGGGGACATGGGGATCTTTCTCTTTTTTTTTGAGACTGAGTTTCACTCTTGTTGCCCAGGCTGGAGTGCAATGGTGCGATCTTGGCTCACTGCAACATCCGTCTCCCGGGTTCAGGTGGTTCTCCTGCCTCAGCCTCCCGAGTAGCTAGGATTAAGGCATGTGTCACCACGCCCAGCTAATTTTGTATTTTTAGTAAAGATGGGGTTTCACCATGTTGGTCAGGCTGGTCTCAAACTCCAGACCTCAGGTGATCTGCCTGTCTCAGCCTCCCAAAGTGCTGGGATTACAGGCGTGAGCCATTGTGCCTGGTCAGAACACCTGGGATCTTTCACTTGAGTACTGTGTGACTTGGGCAGGTCACCTCACCTCCAGAGGCTGCTTTTTCCTTATCCATAATAAAATGGGGATCATTACCTTTATCACAAAGGGTTGCTATGAGAATTAAACGAGATAATGCCTACAAAGTCTTAGCACAGTGCTGGACAAATAGAAGCAAGTCAATAAAATGTATTAGTTTTCCTATTTATTCTGTCATCCATTCATCTAATCGCTCATGAGTGCCAGGTCCTAGACTCACCCATTCAGTCTTCAAAAACTGTATACCAAGCACCCATCTTTGTCATAAAATAAGTCCATTTGGTTGGGACAGCCACAGGCAAAGTGCCAGTCTGAATGTTCGATGAGCTTTAGTTTTATTGCTATGCTCAGTGTTGTTTCAAGTGTGCTGTGTGTACATCCAGTCTCTCGGGCTGTCTTCCTTGGGGAGGCAAATCGCTGGGCACACGCCTCTCCTTATGCTTACTTATGTCTTTGTTCTAGGAACAACAGGATTAAATGTAAGCAGACAGGCAACATTTTTCCTTTCTGTCTTCAGATGATTTCCAAGGCATGAAGTATGTTTCACCTGAGATAAGGACGCAAGTCTGTCTTCACCCTTGCGTGGACAGGGAGTTGCATTAGGAACATTTTTCTCATATTCCTAATGTTATCTTCCTTTGTATTCTTGTTCTTTTTAAAACTTAAGAGCAATTTCTCAGTTCCTGAGTTGGACTTTTGAGTGTTCAATCAGTTCTCTAAACAGTGACTTTGGCACACAAAGTACTTGGATCAGAAGAATCCTGTGGGAAATAGAACTAGCTCTGTTGATCATTCTGAGTCATTCTGTTTTTGAGACTAAAATCCATGCTTTCCAGAGACTGTTGTATAGTCTGAAAAATAAAAACAAGTTACTTAGGACTAGCAGAGGTCCTTCTTACCTACAGACGTGGTGGCAGTGGTGGTGGTGGTGGTGGTGGTGGTGGTGGTGGCAGTGGTGGTGGAGGTGGTGGTGGCAGTGGTGATGCTGGCAGTGGTAGTGGTGGTGGTGGCAGTGGCAGTGATAGTGGTGGTGGTGGCAGTGATAGTCGTGGTGGTGGTGATGGTGGCAGTGGCAGTACTGGTGGTGGTGGCGGTGGTGAAGGTGGCAGTGGTGGTGGTGGTGGCAGTGGTGGAGGTGGTGGTGGCAGTGGTGATGGTGGCAGTGGTAGTGGTGGTGGTGGCAGTGGCAGTGATAGTGGTGGTGGTGGCAGTGATAGTCGTGGTGGTCGTGATGGTGGCAGTGGCAGTGGTGGTGGTGGTGGTGGTGGTGGTGATGGTGATGGTGATGTTGGTGGTGGCGGTGGTGGTGATGGTGATGTTGGTGGTGGTGGTGGTGGCAGTGCTGGTGGTGCTGGTGGCGGTGTTGGTGTTGGTGATGGTGGTGGTGGTGGTGGTGGGGTGTGCATGTGCACGTAGCCCACGTGTGCACTAGTTTCCTGCTGAATAATACTTTGGATGGATGGGGGATCTTTTTAAGGTGAGATAAAAAATATCAATATATGTGTTTGAAAATAGTAACTTAAATGCCTGAGTGATAGGGGATGATTCATGGTAAATCTTCTGGGAGACAGAACACATCACTCCTTCGAACTCCGAAACTAGCCTCCCGGGCAAAATCTAAAACTTAACCACATCATTTCTCCCAGGCAGATGCGTGCCATGCCTACCAGATCATTCACCGGAATGGGATTCCCGACGAGCAGATCATTGTGATGATGTACGACGACATTGCTTACTCTGAAGAGTAAGTGGCGGAGTGCTTGGAACCTGGTGGCGGACTTCAGGGTATTTAAAAAAAGGTCACATAGACTCAGAGGAATCCTAGTGGCCTAATGTTAGAATACATAACAGACTCCCAGACAAAAGACCACAGGGATACCTCTTGTTGAACTTTGGGTTTTTTTGTTTTGTTTTGTTTTGTTTTGTTTTTGTTTTTTGTTTTGTTTTTTTATTGAGACAGTCTTGCTCTGTCACCCAGGCTGGAGTGCAGTGGTGTGATCTCGGCTCACTGCACCCTCCACCTGCTGGGTTCAAGTGATCCTCCCACCTCAGCCTCCCAGGAAGCTGGGACTGCAGGTGTGCACTGCCATGCCCAGCCAATTTTTGTATTTTTTAGTAGAGACAGGATTTCACCATGTTGGCCAGGCTGGTCTTGAACTTTTGACCTCAAGTGATCCGGCTGCCTTGGCCTCCCAAAATGCTGGGATTACAGATGTGAGCCACCACGCCTGACCCTCATGTTGAGCTTTGACCATAACTTGGGTGTGCCCTGGGAGTGCCAAAGACCTGGTGGGTGCTTTGAAAGGGTTTAAAAGCTGAGTTCCTCCTCACCTTGGAGAACTTGCTGGGTTCTACGGTGCTTGCTCCTAAGCTCCGAGCAGGCTGCAGCACAGGGGACCTGCACGTAGAATGCTTTTGTTTGTAGGTTAGATCTTCCTACTACCTTCTTTCTATACTTACTTTATTACTTGCTGAGTTTAACTTCACAACTAGTTCCCTTGTGCTCGCTTATCTGATTTCTTGCAGAGATCAGAGGCAGCAAGTATGGGCATAAACTCAGCGAGTTCTAACCTCCTAGCTCCGTGGTCACCCTGCTGCAGCCGCGGTGAAGGGCGCTACCCTTACTTTGGTCACATTCTCAGCTCATCCATCACCCATTCTGAGGCTTTAATGCCTAAGCTCTTGTATTAAAGTCTTGTTCTCTGTCCTGTCTCTTTCCGAAAGTAGTTTCGCTCTGAAAGAGCTTTTGATGAGGCCTTGCCCTCATGATGCTCTCTGGTTTCCAGCAGGCAGCTGGCAGCACCTAGGCTTTTGGTCCCTGCCCGAGGCTTTTCAAGCTCAGCTCCTCACTGCCTCTGCCAAGAGCTCTTGGGCTGTGGGACTGCTGAGATCCCCAAGCTGCTAAAACCACTTACACGTTGGCCACTGTGCAGGCCATCAGTTGCATCTTTGACAAACATAGATGTTTCCTGTTTTTTCACATAACAGGCGTGTGTTTGAAGAGAGAGATTTCGGAGGCATGCCACATTTTGTTTCAATTGTGTCCTTTAATTTTCAGTAATCCCACTCCAGGAATTGTGATCAACAGGCCCAATGGCACGGATGTCTATCAGGGAGTCCCGAAGGACTACACTGGAGAGGTGAGTGGCTGCCGGGGGTGGAGCCAGCAGGTTTAGTTTTCATTTTAGTGATGATTTTTCCTTCTTTCTTCTGTTTCTAGAATCAGAACCTCCCTAGACTGGCTTCTGGTCAGTGTTTCACATTTGTATTAGGATTTGTGCCTGAGGAGTAAATTATGAGAGTTTTGAAAGAAAGCAGAGGAAGGCCGGGCGCGGTGGCTCAAGCCTGTAATCCCAGCACTTTGGGAGGCCAAGACGGGCGGATCACGAGGTCAGGAGATCGAGACCATCCTGGCTAACACGGTGAAACCCCGTCTCTACTAAAAAAAATACAAAAAACTAGCTGGGCGAGGTAGCGGGCGCCTGTAGTCCCAGCTACTCGGGAGGCTGAGGCAGGAGAATGGCGTGAACCCGGGAGGCGGAGCTTGCAGTGAGCGGAGATCTGGCCACTGCACTCCAGCTTGGGCGACAGAGCGAGACTCCGTCTCAAAAAAAAAAAAAAAAAAAAAAGAAAGCAGAGGAAAAGAAAATGTTTAGAATAAGTTGCAATCTACTGATAGTTACCATCTTACACTTTAGGCCTGACCGTGTAGTTTCTTCCATGTTAACCTTTCTTGAGATATCACCATTCATCTGATTATACATTACCTGTGCTCTTTTATAAAAATCAGTTTTCGCCATACCAGGCTTGGTGCAAAGTAGCTCAGGATTTTTGCTGAGATAGTTTTTCATTTATTATTATATATGGTTTATTACATTACATAGTGTATTATAGATATAATAGTATATTACTTCTAGAAACTTTTCTGTTCCTCCCAGTTGATTGAGACTGTCTCAATGGACACATTTTTAAAATCACCGTAATGCCTTCATTCTCCTGGTTTTCATAGTCTGTTTTAAATGTTGGATCTTTTAGGAATTAATTATCTTTTTGATAAGAAACTTTTATCTGATGTTTAACAATTCTTTCAGTTTTATTTTATTTTATTTTTCTTTTAAAGTCAAATACAATTAAATTTAATATATCATACAGGTAAAAAGGATGATCCTATTTAATGAAATTGTTTCTGTATAGTGTTTGTTTGTTTGTTTGAGATGGAGTCTTGCACTGTTGCCCAGGCTGGAGTGCAGTGGCACAATCTTAGCTCACTGCAACCTCTGCTTCCCTGGTTCAAGTGATTTTCCTGCCTCAGACTCCATAGTAGCTGGGATTATAGGCGGGTGCCATGATGCCTGGCTAATTTTTCTACTTTCAGTAGAGGTGGGGTTTCACTGTGTTGGCCAGGCTAGCCTTGAACTCCTGACCTCAAGTGATCTGCCCACCTCGGCCTCCTAAAGTGCTAGCATTACAGGCGTGAGCCACCACACTTGGCCAAAAGTGTTTGCTCTTGAGCCTTGAGCCTTGGAATGTGCAGGCTGGTGGCGTGGGTTGGCTGCAGACTCAGCCAACTCTCTGGGTTGGAGTGACAGCTGCATCTGATTGTGGCTCCTAATTCTTTGTAGGATGTTACCCCACAAAATTTCCTTGCTGTGTTGAGAGGCGATGCAGAAGCAGTGAAGGGCGTCGGATCCGGGAAAGTCCTGAAGAGGTAATGTCTGTTTACAGATACTACACTTCTCTCCATGGCTTGGGACCCCAGTATAGAGAATTGAAACAGGTGTTGTTCTGTGCTCCCAGCCTGTTTACCTGTGAGAAATGACAGAGTGGAGAGTTTTGTTCTGATTTAGGACAGGTGCTTAGGGCTGTTGTTTCATGGCTTCTCTTGGCAGCCCATTTCTGCACTGAATTCACCTTGTGATCCAGGGTCCCTCATGATTAATAGAATGTTCCTGTCACTTAAACTCCTCGTTCCTTGTTGTCTGGGGATCGTAGCACAGGGATGTCCCACTGCCTGTGGAGCCCCTGAGGCAGGTTTGAATCCCTGTGGCCAGATTGCAGGACCACCAGCCCTGTGCCCTGATCACAGATCAGCCCAGCCGGGAGAGGCACATTTGTAAATGCAGAGCTGACTTTCATACTGGGGAAAACGAACCCCAGCGCTTACCCTGCTGGCTGTGGGCTAGAGATGTCTTACTGTTTAGTAATTTTTCATGTGGCATTTTTATGTGATACCAGAGATTCCAGTAGCATGTTTCTTTTAGGCTGGAAGGGAGACCTGGGCACAAGTTAGCTCGTGTGAATTAGTGCAGAGGCCTGGTGCGGTGGCTCAGCCTGTAATCCCAGCACTTCGGGAGGCCAAGGTGGGCGGATCACTTGAGATCAGGAGTTGAAGAGCAGCCTGGTCAACATGGTGAAACCCTGTCTTTACTGAAAATACAAAAATTAGCCAGGCGTGGTGGCATGTGCCTGTAGTCCCAGCTACTCCTGTGGCTGAGGCAGGAGAATTGCTTGAATCCAGGAGGTGGAGGTTCCAGTGAGGCAAGATTGTGCTACTGCACTCCAGCCTGAGCAACAGAGTAAGACTGTCTCAAAAAAAAAAAAAAAAAAAACACACACACACTTTGGGAGGCTGAGGTGGGTGGATCACGAGGTCAGGAGTTTGAGACCAACCTGGCCAACATGGTGAAACCCCATCTCTACTAAAGATACAAAAAATTAGCTAGACGTGGTGGCGCGTGCCTATGATCCCAGCTATTCAGGAGGCTGAGGCAGGAGAATTGCTTTAATCTGGGAGGCGGAGGTTACAGTGAGCTGAGATCACGCCATTGCACTCCAGCCTGGGCAACAGGGTGAGACTCTATCTCAAAAAAAAAAAAAAAAAAAGAAATGGACATCTGTGAGGGTGAACCAAATTGGCTTCATGTAAGTTATTACATCTCTGCCACTTCGACGCAGCTCCATCTGGGGGAAGCCCTGGTGAGGCAGGCAGGTGGTCATCCAAACTGTGTGGGCTGCAGGAGGCCTGGAGCGGGAGGCTGCCGGCCTGTGTTGAACTCATGTTGGGGAGATCTGGTTGGAGAGTGTGGCTGCCTGGGATGAGACCCAATTGCCAGAGGACCCCACTCTCCACCTCACACCAGGTCTGTGTGATCGGTTGCCCAGGAAAGGCCCCTCCTCCTTTCCAGCCATACTTCAGAATTTGGAGGCTCTAGGATCTATACTGTGGTTCAGAATCACACTAAGGGGAGTGGAAGGGACAGGCCGGACACTGGGCCCTTGTGTTCATCTTCAAACCTGGTTGGGCAACTCTACTCCCCAAACTTCTTAATTTTTTGATTAGGGCAGCTTTTCAGAGAAATAGAAGTAAAAATAGAAAAAGGAAATGATTGACTTCTGATTCTTTCTTGGCAGCGGCCCCCAGGATCACGTGTTCGTTTACTTCACCGACCATGGATCGACTGGAATACTGGTTTTTCCCAATGAAGATGTGAGTTTTCTTGACATTTTAAGGACAAACTAGCAGAACAGAAAAGCAAGGTGTCGAGATTAAACCCATAGCATGTATTTTCTAGTGTCCTGCAAGGGTTGGTTTGTACGTGTGGTGGGTGGGAGTGGGGGACAGGTTTAGCAGCTTGAAATCTATCCAAGGACATCTCTTCCAGACGGTTTTCCCTGCATTTCTGTTCATATCGCAGCTTCAGTAGCTGTCTCAGGACGTGGGTGTATCGCACTAGACCTCAGAATAGACCAAAAGCTCTGGACAAAGTAATGGGTGAAGAGATACATCCTCTTCCCCTTTTTAAGTGTGGGCATAAAACACGTGATGACATTCTGGGATTATGTTCTTCCCGATGATTACTTCTAGGGGTTGGTAGAAAAGAGTTTATGAAGCATCATCAGAACTTCAGTAGTGAGTTATCCAGCGAATAGTTTCTCTTGATGTGTTGGTCTGAATCAATATTCTCACCTTTCAGCTTCATGTAAAGGACCTGAATGAGACCATCCATTACATGTACAAACACAAAATGTACCGAAAGGTAATTCAGCCCTTGGGGCAGCCTTGTGGGGAGGGCTGTGGGGAAAGCCGTGGGTGCAGAGCCCACAGTCCCGTGACCATCCTTCAACTGTGGGTGCTGTGTTTTCTAGAAAGGGGATCCTTCCAACCACTAGTTTCCCAGGCTGAGCCTTTCAGCTTTAGCTATTAGATTGGAATCACTGGAGAGCTTGTTAAAATAGTGTGGGCTTCGCCCCCAGAGTTTGACCCAGTAGGTCTGGGGAGGCGGCCTGAGAATTTGCCTTGTGTTTCTGTGTGATCCTGCTGCTGCTGGTCTTCGGCCCACACTTTGCAGACTCCTATTCCTAAGACTGTCCTCAATTTTGGGCAGTTGGGGAGGAAAATACCATTATCTTATTCTCACTTTGAGCCTTTCTCACCCTTATAGCACCCTTTATGGAAACTGTGTAGGGCCAGAGTTTTTGGCCAGATGCGGTGGCTCACTCCTATAGTCCCAGCACCTTAGAAGGCCGAGGCAGGAAGATCACTTGAGGCCAGGAGTTTAAGACCAGCCTGGGCAACATAGTGAGACTGTGTCTCTACCAAAAAAAAACAAAAAAAACAAAAAAAAAAAAACAAAAAACCCTGCATAGGTTGGGTGATACGTGACAGTAACGCAGAAAGATGGCCTGCTGGGCTGTTTGGTCTTTGAAACTCCTCCCTGCATTGGATGGTGGAACCGTTTTCCTTAGCATCACATGGCTCCATTTTTTCTGCATTGTTTCAGCTAATAGATGATTTTACTCCATTAGCAATGAATAAATTTGTGTGGCAGCAGCTTCCATAGCCTCTGGCAGCAGCCTCTTTACAGCAATGTCTCCCAGAAGCAAGCCTGGAGGACTTGTTAGGAATGGGTAGAGAGAGTGGGCAGAGCTCCAGTAGTGTGGCTGGAGGCCTGTACCTGGCTGGGGTGAGCTCACCTGCCCCGTCTGCCTCACAGATGGTGTTCTACATTGAAGCCTGTGAGTCTGGGTCCATGATGAACCACCTGCCGGATAACATCAATGGTAGGTGGTTGGGGTGCCGGCCTCGACCTGGGCTGGCAAGCAGGTTGCTCAAATATCGCTGACATGGAACCGAGCATTCTCCATAAGCAGGGGCTGCTGAGGGCAGCCTGGGCCATAAACATGGGGAGATACCTGCAGGTAGCTCTGGGCTTCCTCTGCTCTTGAAGAATTGGTAGTCAGGGAATAAAGAATCTGTATGTGAGCCTCACAGTGCTCTTCCAGGTTCTAGTAAAACTACTGAAGCTAAAACTACATGGGCTTTGGACCAGCCTCCATCCTTTGCAATGTGTTGGTTGCTCTCTGACCTCAAGCAGGTGACTGGCCCTCTTTGATCCTCAATTATCCCCATCTGTAAAATGGGGATAAAGATAGTATGTGTCTGTTGGGAGACTTGTATTTTAAACACTAGCATTTGTCCAGCACAATTCTAAGCCCATGGTAGAGAGATAGTAAGTGGTAGCTTTTGTATAGGTTCAGTTAATCTAGATGTTTCTTCAATAAATGTCAGATCTCTCTGGAAACCAAAGTAAGCCCATATTCTTTAAGTTTCCCATGCTGTGGAAATGTCAGCATTCTTCCAGAATAGCATGGTGTCCTAAGCATGCCAATTTGCCAATTGCTGCAAAAAACCTCTATCAGCTGGCTCCTCTTTCTTCCGCTTTTAATTTGAGATGAGTTATTGTAATGGAATGCACAGGGCTGGGTCCAGTTACGTGTCCCTGCCCTCCTGTGCTCATCATAAGTAGCATGCTTCGATTTCACCAGGGGAGAAAGAAGGACCCAAGCTTCAAGCGTAATCCAAGGCAGTAATAAAATGCGACTAAAAGATCATCTTTAATTCCTCGTAGTTTATGCAACTACTGCCGCCAACCCCAGAGAGTCGTCCTACGCCTGTTACTATGATGAGAAGAGGTCCACATACCTGGGGGACTGGTACAGCGTCAACTGGATGGAAGACTCGGACGTGGTGAGCCCTTCGGGGGCTGGCGGTTCAGCGGGGGTTTAACCATCAGACTCTTGACTGTCAAAGGTCTTTAATGGTCTCACGTTTTGCAGGAAGATCTGACTAAAGAGACCCTGCACAAGCAGTACCACCTGGTGAAATCACACACCAACACCAGCCACGTCATGCAGTACGGAAACAAAGTGAGTCGGGAGCCTCGCCTGCCGGCCCTCCGTTACCTTGTGAACTAGGTGGACTTGCCTGGCATATTGATCTCTTGCTAAAGAGACACGGGATCTGGGTGAGGAATGGTTGGGGCAGGGGATGCCTCTGCCTCTCATAGCCATTCCATCCTGGGGACCTGTGGGCTTTGGAATCAGACCTTGTTAGGTTCAAACTTGCAGAGTTGTGAGGCTTTGGGCAAGTGATTTCACTTCTCTGAATTTGTTTCCTCATTGGTCAAAACCCAAGTGCACAAGGTAGCTAGGCGCATGAAAGAGGGCTGTGCATTACTTACGCTAAACACAGGCCTAGTGTGCAGCAAGAGATCACTGACTCGAAAGCTGCTGCTCTACGGTCTGTAGGTGGTCCCACAGCCACTCTGCACCTTGGATTTTCTGGAGTCCTGCCACTTTGCAAGCTGCAGGTTGTTACCTTTACCCTTTGGCTATAAATTGGAGACATTTTATCCTCCTCCAGATATGTCCAGAAGGGACCTCTGTGGTTAAAGGGTGTTGTGGCAGGTGGCTGCTAAAAGCTTGGACCCTAAGTGAAGCTGCTGGGGCTAACGTTTGGTATGTGCAAACACCGTAACAAATGTGCAGGACCTCCCAGTTGTTCATATGCCCAAACACCATTCCCCAAGCAGCCCACCCCCAGTGGAGAGCTCGCCAGCTGAGATCTGTTCCTTGGGCACAAGCATTGGCCTTCTAGAAGAACCTGGAGTCAGTAAATCCAACCATCGTTAGCCCTTCAGCAGAGCATGGGCTGGGGGGCATGAGACCTGCACCCAGGGCACCATGACCTGGTCAGGCTTTTGAGCCAGCGTAGGAGAGAGTTGGAGCAGAGAGAAGGCCAGGGAAAGGTGACCCAGAGAAGGCAGGGTCAGTGGTGGCATAGCCCTGGCCATGTGGGGGCTCTGCCCTGGGCTTTCCATTCTCGTCACAGTATCCTCAGCATTGGCCATTTCTGATCTTGGTTGAGGGGTTGTGGTGGATCTTCTCCAAACTCTGTTTTTGTATAGATTTGTGTGTGTGGTATTATTGATTTTAGAACTGTCTTTAGATTATTGTTGCTTGCGTTAGGAACAGAACGCTTGCAGCATTTTCCCTTCTGATTGGGAGCCAGTCTGTAGTGACTGCTGCAGCCAAATCGAGCCTGGCCGCTCTGCCCATTTGCTAACTCTTGATGCCAAGCATCAGCCTGGCCTCTCTGTGACCTTAGCTCTGCCCTTCCCAGTGGACCCAGACTTCAGCTCTAACCTGGGCAGACGCTTTGTACCTTCCCACTACTGGCCCTTAGGGACGTGCAGGTGAGTGCGGGTGGGTGAGCACATACAGGGCACCCGCCTGGATAGGCGGCATCCTTTGCAGGTGACATTCTTTGCCCGGAATCCTTTGCAGCAGAACTGCTATTCTTTTTACATATGAAAGGCGCTGCTGATCCACAGGCAGAGCTTGGACCAGAGCTGTCTGGTGAAAGAATAGCAGTTCTGCTGCAGAGGATAGCAGGCATGTTGAGTCACTCGCTGGTAGATTTTAGGGGCTCCCGTGCAATGCCTGCATACTGCTGGGGTGACTACGTCTTTTCAGGCTGCAGTTGTGGCCCTGTGGCCCTGAAAGCATGAGGAGTAAATGTGAGCCTCTGATGGAGAGGCTGGACTTGGGGTACGTTGGGCACATCTGCTCCTCCCACTCAAACCAGCTCTCTCTCTCCCTGTCTCTCTCTCGCTCTCTCTTGCTGTCTCTCTCCCCAGACGATCTCCACCATGAAAGTGATGCAGTTTCAGGGTATGAAGCACAAAGCCAGTTCTCCTCTCTCCCTGCCTCCAGTCACACACCTGGACCTCACCCCCAGCCTTGACGTGCCCCTCACGATCATGAAGAGGAAACTGATGAACACCAATGATCTGGAGGAGTCCAGGCAGCTCACGGAGGAGATCCAGCGGCATCTGGATGTGAGTAGGGGTGAAAGGAGCAGTGCCCAGGTGCTGTCCCCAGCCCAGGTGGGCAGCATGCATGAGCACGGCCCTGCCTCCTGACCGTTCTCCCTGCCATGCAGGAGTGTGTGGGGACGGAAGCCAGCCTCCGTCCTCCATGTAACGGAAGCGGGTGGGCGGAGCCGTGGTTGCCTCCCATCTTCATGAGTAACCTTAACCTCTTCGGCAGTAGGGAGCAGTGGAATGGGGGCCGTCTCCCCTGTATCGTGCCAAGAAGCCATGTACATGGGTGTTTCCCTCTTTTATACCTTGTTGCTTAGAGGATATTTTTATTTTGTTGCTTATTAAGTTATTAGCTAATCATATTCATTTTAAAAATCCAGAGCCAGGTACTAGGCATGTGCCTCTAGTCCCAGCTACTGAGGGGGCTGAAGCAGGAGGATTCCTTGAGTCTGGTCAGCTTGGGCAACCAGTAAAACCCTTTCTCTTAAACAAAACAAAACAAAAATTCCAATCCACAAAAATTTCTGCTATTCTCAGAAAAACATAGTCATGCCTAAAATTCTTTCTAAAAATTTCTGCTATTCTCAGAAAAACATAGTCATGCCTAAAATTCTTTGTAAAAATTTCTGCTATTCTCAGAAAAACATAGTCATGCCTAAAATTCTTTCTAAAGTGCTATGCCGTCCTTTCCAATCACTGAGTCTGTTTTCAGTAGCTCATCAGTGTGTTTGGAGCTGGCAGAATTGCTGTGTAAATTACAGCTGTGCGCTCACTAGACTGCTGGGCAGAGGGCTGCCTGTCCCTTCCCACAAAGCCAGCTCTGTTAACTCTTGTCCCCATTGTCAGCACAGCACAGTGATGGATGTGCTGAAATATGGCCTGAGTTTTCTAGGCAAGTTTTTT
>NW_012104253.1:12102998-12104472 GCF_000951045.1 Mandrillus leucophaeus
TTAGTAGAGACGGGGTTTCACCATGTTGTCCAAGCTGGTCTTAGAACTTCTGACCTCAGGCGATCCCCTTACCTCGGCCTCCCAAAGTACTGGGATTACAAGCATGAGCCACCGCACCCGGCCCGGTCTGGGTTTTTTTACCTTTGGAGTCATGCACAGTGAACCTCTTCCTTTGTTCTCATAGAGTTCTTGGGTTCCCCTGAAGTTTGTTTCAAGATAAACATCCCCGCTGCTTCACTCCTCCCTGGTGTGATCCAGTGTGGCTTTCATGCACCATCCATCTCCCTCGCTGGTGTGTCCCTCCCAGAATAAGGTTCCCAGAATCAAAAGGCAGACTTCACGGGGAGATCCCAGGCCATGGCGGGGAGCAGAGCCATCGGGAGTTCCCCGTCAGGAGTCCTGCCCTCAGATTTGAGAGTGCAGAGCCTCGCCAGACACCCCCCGCCACTTGCTTGCAAACCCTGGCATGTGTGCCTCTTTCCTGGGGGATAGTCCATAAATATCACCAGATTATCTAAAGGTTGGCAAAGGATCCATGAACCAAAGTAAGGCAAGAGCCACTGGCCAAGATGCTTTCCCGCTGTAACTGCAAAAGCGGAGTGGATTGTGTGGTGAGATGAGGATGTTTCATTCCGTCTTGTTTGTTTTCTCCCAGTACGAGTATGCGTTGAGACATTTGTACGTGCTGGCCAACCTTTGTGAGAAGCCGTATCCGCTTCACAGGTAACTAACACAGTGGTGGCACTTGGAAGGTCGATGTCATTCTGAAAGCAGAAGGGGCTGCCATCCTCTTCTGCAACTGGGCAGTTTCACTTCTGCCAGGAGCTCCCTCCAGCTTTCCTCTAGAGCCATTTGTCAGTGGGGTCCCGAAGCCACGTTCTTAGTGACAGCTGCTGGGCGGGCCTGTCCTAACTGCCTGCCTGCTGCATGTGGGTTTGTGTTTGTCTGCCTTTCTTCAGAGTTGACACGGTTCACCAAGTTCTTCTTCCTGTCTGTCGCAGGATAAAATTGTCCATGGACCACGTGTGCCTTGGTCACTACTAAAGAGCTGCCTCCTGGAAGCTTTTCCAAGTGTGAGTGCCCCACTGATTGTGTCCTGATCAGAGACTGGAGAGGCGGAGTGAGAAGCCCCCCGCTGCTCCGGGCCCTCCTGGGGAGCCCCCACTCCAGGGCTCGCTCCAGGGCCTTCTTCACAGGATGACTTGCTCACTGTTACCTACTTCCCCAGTCTCTTCTGGAAAACTACCAGTTGGGGTGGGGAAAGCTCCGTATTGAGAAGGGTCGTATTTGCTTCCTAGGAGGTTTGTTGTTTTGTTCTGTTTTGTTTTTGCCCGTTAGTTTTAAGGAGCAGGAAGTTCATGGGGGCTTCTGAAGTAGCCCCTCTCAAAAGGAGTCTTTATTCTGAGAAATTTGAACCAAAACCTCTTTTAATCTTTAGAATGATTTTATTGAAGAGGGCCTCAAGCCCCAAATG
>NW_012104253.1:12109537-12111187 GCF_000951045.1 Mandrillus leucophaeus
CGCCCGGCTAATTTTTTGTATTTTTAGTAGAGATGGGGTTTCACCATGTTAGCCAGGATGGTCTCGATCTCCTGACCTTGTGATCCGCCCACCTCGGCTTCCCAAAGTGCTGGGATTACAGGCGTGAGCCACCGCGCCCGGCCGCAGTGGTTGTTTTTTGATACAAATGTTTGCATCATGCTGGAAGATCCCCAAGAGGCAGGTCTTTCTGGCCATCGCAGAAGTGGGCACAGACATCTTTGGCCTTTCTCGGAATGCATTGATTATTATTTCCTCGAACCTGCGGGAGGCTGAGGGCTGTGTGGAGAAATGCACTTCTCACTGTTCCTGGGTCCCCGAGAGACCGCGTTCAGGGAGGCACATTCTGACAGGCCGCGTTTCTCCCCAGGCCAGGCACCTCATTGAGAAGTCAGTGCGCAAGATCGTCTCCTTGCTGGCAGCGTCCGAGGCTGAGGTGGAGCAGCTCCTGTCCGAGAGAGCCCCGCTCACAGGGCACAGCTGCTACCCAGAGGCCCTGCTGCACTTCCGGACCCACTGCTTCAACTGGCACTCCCCCACGGTGAGCCGGCGGGGCTCTCCCCATGTCTGGAATCCGGAAGCTGAATTCATATTGTCCCCCGGCAGTCACACTGGATGGACAACTTTATAGAAGGTTCCATCCAGGCTGAGAAACAGTGGGCTCATTTCAGAGAGGACGAAGGTTGTCCAAATTCACTGATTTTAAATCTTGGCCCCAGAACACTCCTCTCGTCCCAGTGGTAGGAGAGTTTACCAGAGCCATAGATGACAGATGACAGCTCTCACTTCTAGTTTGAAAAACGGTTACTTCTCTTCACACTTCTGCTGTCCCTGCCAATCCCCACCCTCGCCTCTGCCCCTCACACCAGCCACACACATCTTCTGCCTTCTGGGTCTGTTCTGACCTCTTCCCAAGACAGTTGAGGTCGGGTGTGGCCCGTGGAGGAGAAGTGCTGAGTTTCTGCAGATGTAGAATTGGAAGGCAGCTGAAAAGCCTCCTGGTCAGTAGCATGTGGTGCTTCGATCCTTCTAGAGAAAGGTTGGCAAACTGGCCTACAGGCCTGTTTCTCCCTCATAACCTGTTTTTGTAAATAAAGTTTTATTGGGACCGGGCGTGGTGGCTCATGTCTGTAATCCCAGCACGTTGGGAGGCCCAGGTGGGTGGATCGCCTGAAGTCAGGAGTTCCAGACCAGCCTGGCCAACATGGTAAGACCTCGTCTCTACTAAATATACAAAAATTAGCCAGACGCTGTGGTGCACGCCTGTAATTCCAGCTACTCGGGAGGCTGAGGCAGGAGAATCACTTGAACCAGGGAGGTGGCAGTTGCAGTGAGCCGAGATTGTGCCACTATGCCGTAGCCTGGGAGACAGAGTGAAACTCTGTCTCCAAAAAAAAATGTTTTTTATTGGAACATAGCCACATCCTGCTCGGTTCCCTGTTGTCCCTGGCTGCTTTCACACTGGGGCAGAGTTGAGGTGCTCGACTTTACCCCTCCAGTCTTCGTTTGTTTTTCTTTTTTTTTTTTAGATGCAGCTTTGCTCTTTTTGCCGAGGCTGGAGTGCAGTGGCATGATCTCAGCTCACTGCAACCTCTGCCTCCTGGGTTCAAGTGATTCTCCTGCCTCAGCCTC
>NW_012104253.1:12113597-12115382 GCF_000951045.1 Mandrillus leucophaeus
AAGTGATTCCCCTGCCTCAGCCTCCCGAGTAGCTGGGATTACAGGCACGTGCCACTATGCCCAGCTAGTTTTTGTATTTTTAGTAGAGACGAGGTTTCACCATATTGGTCAGACTGGTCTCGAACTCCTGACCTCAGGTGATCCACCTATCTAGGCAGGATTCTTTTTTGTAATCAGTGTGGTTTGTTTTAAGTGCATATATCTAATTATCCCCAAAATTGGTACCCTGTGTGTGACAGCTGTATTAACCAGGACATATTTTTAGTTGCTGTCAAACGTAGTGTAGCACAGTAGTTCTCAGACTTTTTATTCTTAGGCCTCTTTATTTTTTAATTTTTTTATAGAGCTGGGGTCTCTCACCAGCCTGTGTTGCCCAGGCTGGTCTTAAACTCCTGAGCTCAAGTGATCCTCCCACCTGGGCCCCGAAAGTATTGGGATTACAGAAGTGGGCCACTCACCCGGCCAGACCCCTTTATACTCTTTAAATTATTCATCCCAAAGGGCTTTTGTTCATGGTGGGTTATGTCTATTGATATTTATTGCATTAAATTAGGATGAGATGAAAGGACATTTTTGATGGTTCACAGAAACTGAACCAGAGGTTTTGTTTTTTTTTGTTGGTTTTTTTTTGAGATGGAGTTCTGCTCGTGCTGCCCAGGCTGGAGTGCAGTGGTGTGATCTCAGCTCACTGCAACCTCTGCCTCCTGGGTTCCAGTGATTCTCCTGCCGCAGCCTCCCAAGTAGCTGGGATTACAGGCACCCGCCACCACGCCCAGCTAACTTTTGCATGTTTAGTAGAGATGGGGTTTCACCATGTTGGCCAGGCTGGTCTCAAACTCCTGGCCTCAGGTGATCCACCTGCATCAGCCTCCCAAAGTGCTGGGATTACAGGCGTGAGCCACCACACCCGGCTCAAGAGTTTTCTTACGTTTGCTTAAACAACTGTGTAAATCATATAGGACTTCTTTGGTATCTGCTGCCAATTAGAAAACTATTTCTAAGACCATTTAACTATTGCATAATTACACTTTTATGTAAAGTAAAAGATTATTGTGAAAAAATTAAAACTAAGATTTAAAAATATTTAACTCATTTACAAATAACAATATTTGTAACAAATAACATTTTGCATTAATATTTTTCTATGAAAAATAACCATTTTCCAAAACAAAAACCACTTTGGTGAGAAGAGTGGCCTTGCTTTACATTTGTGTGGAATCTCTTTTGTGTCCGGCATGACTAGAAGACAGCTGGATCCTTGAACTGGCTTCTGCTTTCGCTGTTGGGCACTATTCTTTTGGCTGAAGTGTAAGAAGAAAATCCAGCCTTGTAAAGATACAGAGTTGAGGAAGGGAAGACCTTCCGGAGCCTGAGAGCTCTTGGGGAGTCTGGTTCTGGACCACGCCGGGGAACTGCTGGTCTGACACACAGTGGGTGGAGGGTCTTTGTGGAATGCAGATATGAAGCAGACCAACCCTGGCTGGAGAGCGGGTAGGACAGAGCTTGCTTATAGAGTGAAGGGTGTTTTTTTTTTTTTTTTAGTTTTTTTGATTTTTATTTTAATAGAGGCAGGGTCTTGCTGTGTTGCCCAGGCTGGTCTGGAACTGCTGGCCTCAAGGGATCCTCCTGCCTCAGCCTCCTAAAGTGCTGGGAGTACAGGCGTGAGCCACTGTGCCTGGCCGGAGTGAGGGTAGTGCAGAAGCGCTTTCTTCTTTATGATGCTGTTTTTCATCATCTGGAAAGAAAACAGAGTCCCTCTGTGCCCCACTGTGTAAACTTTCGCTA
>NW_012104253.1:12121262-12123756 GCF_000951045.1 Mandrillus leucophaeus
TTGGGGTGGGGAAAGCTCCGTATTGAGAAGGGTCGTATTTGCTTCCTAGGAGGTTTGTTGTTTTGTTCTGTTTTGTTTTTGCCCGTTAGTTTTAAGGAGCAGGAAGTTCATGGGGGCTTCTGAAGTAGCCCCTCTCAAAAGGAGTCTTTATTCTGAGAAATTTGAACCAAAACCTCTTTCAATCTTTAGAATGATTTTATTGAAGAGGGCCTCAAGCCCCAAATGGAAAACTGTTTTTAGAAATTATTATGATTTTTGATTGCTTTTGTATTTAATTCTGCAAGTGTTCAAGTCTTAAAAAATAAAGATTTATAACAGAACCCAAATATTCTCTTCCGACCCTGACTTTGTGGTTGATGCTCCTGCACCTCCTAGCGGGGGCCTCCTCCGTCATCGTCTTTTCCAGCCTCATCACCCCAGGTCTCCCCTCCTGCTGCTCTGCTGTTTTCTGCTCCTCTGTACTCCTCTGCTCTGCAGCCTCCTGTGCCTTTGCTCCTTGCTGTTCCTCTTGCCCTGGAATGCCTTTCCCATCTCCTCTGCAGACCCTCCAGGCACAGTTTAAAGTACCCTTCTTTCCTCCAACCTTCCTCACCTTCTCCTCCCCACTCATCAAAAGTTGTTTCTGGCTGGAGGCGGTGGCTCACGCCTGTAATCCCAGCATTTTGGGAGGCTGAGGTGGGTGGATCACCTGATGTCAGGAGTTCGAGACCAGCCTGGGCAACATAGCAAAATCCTGTCTCTACTAAACATACAAAAATTAGCCGGGTGTGGTGGCTCATGCCTGTAGTCCCAGCTACTCGGGAGGCTGAGGCAGGGAATCGCTTGAACCCAGGAGGCGGAGGTTATAGTGAGCCGAGATCACGCCACTGTACTCCAGCCTGAGAGACAGAGTGAGACTCCGTCTCAAAAAAAAGTTGTTTTTATTTAGGATCTTTAAACTGAAGAGCACCCCTTCCATGATTAGGGGAGACACAAGATAGAAATAAAGGTTTTATTACTTACAGGATCTGGGATGTACACAGCACAGCTGGAAGCCACACACATACACACACATCTTTTCAGTGGGGATGTTTCATACATTTATAATATGGTTACATTATATTGTAGTAGTCTGTGTTCCATCTTGGGATCCCCTCACTTCCTAAGTGATATTTTAAAATCTGCACACATCAAGGTTCACTCTTTGAACTATGAAGTTGTATCTATTTTGGCAAATGCAAAATGTCCAATATCCATTATGTTTTCACAGTTTCACTACCCTAAAAATCCCCTGTGTTTGATTCAACCATTGTGTGGACTTAGGTTTTCAACGTAGTTGTATGGATCGTATGGTAAGACTGTTTAGCGCTGTGGAAATTGCCAAAGTGCCGTTCAAAGCGGATGCAGTGTCCTGTATTCCCAGCAGCAACGAATGCAAGTTCCTCATGCCCTGTCTCCTCACCAGCTGTGTCAGTTTTTTGGATTTTGGCCATTCTCATAAGTGTGTAGTAATATCTCATTTTAATGTGCAATTCCTTAATGACAAGTCACATTGAGCATCTTTTCATATACTTATCTGCCCTCTGTGCATTTTCTTGGGTGATCTTATGCCAATTTTTTTTTTCTGGTGTCTAATTCCAGATTAATTTGCCCATTTTTTAGTTGGGTGTTTGTTTTCTTACTGTTGAAGTTTAAGAGTTCTTTGTATTCTTTGGATCCAAGTCCTTTATCAGATATGTTTTTGCAAATATGTTCTTTCAGTTTGTGGCTTGTCTCTTCGTTTCCCTAACTGTGTCTTTTGCAGATCAGAAGTTTTTAATTTTAATAAAGGCCAATTTACTTTTTCCTTCATGGATTTTGTTTTTGGTATCTTTGATTTCTTTTCTTTTCCTTCCCTTTCTCTCTCCTTCCCTTACTTTTTTTTCCCTTTTTCTTTTTTTTTTTTTTTTGAGACAGGGTCTCACTTGGTTGCCCAGGCTGGAGTGCAGTGGCGTGATCTTGACTCATTGCAGCCTCCACCTCCAGGATTCCAGCGATTCTCCTGCCTCAGCCTCCTGAGTAGCTGGGATTACAGGCACGTGCCACCACACCCGGCTAATTTTTGTATTTTTTAGTAAAGATGGATTCACCATGTTGGCCAGGCTGGTCTTGAACTACTGACCTTGGGTGATCTGCCCACCTTGGCCTCCCAAAGTGCTGGGATTAAAGGCATGAGCCACCACACCCAGCCCCTTCTTTCCTTCCTGCCTTCCTTCCCTCGTTCCCTCCTTTCTTTCTCTCTTTCTTCCCTCTTGTCTCCTCTTCTTTCTTTTCTTTTCTTCTTTTGTATTAAAGAGACAGGATCTCACTCTGTCACGTAGGCCTGGAGTGCAGTGGCACCATCACAGCTCACTGCAACCTCAAATTCCTGGGCTCAAGGGATCCTCCCCCCTCAGCCTTTCTAGTAGTTAGGATTACAAGCAAACACCATCACACTTGGCTTCCATTTCCTCCTCCTCTTCCTCCTCCTCTTCTT
>NW_012104253.1:12123806-12133165 GCF_000951045.1 Mandrillus leucophaeus
TTGAGACAGAGTCTCACTCTGCAGCCCAGGCTGGAGTACAGTGGCGCGATCTCGGCTCACTGCAACCTCCACCTCCCAGGCTCAAGTGATTCTACCGCATCAGCCTCCTGAGTAGATGGGATTACAGGCATGTACTACCATGCTCGGCTAATTTTTGTATTTTTAGTAGAGACAGGGTTTCGTCATGTTGGCCAGGCTGGTCTCAAAACTCCTGACCTCAGGTGATTTGCCTGCCTCGTCCTCCCAAAGTGCAAGGATTACAGATGTGAGCTAGGGTGCCTGGCCCTATTTCTTTTGTATTGAAAAATATTTTATCAGCCATCTTGATGACTCACGTCTATGATCCCAGCTACACACCTCCTATTAGGTATTAGGTGTATTACTTGAGGCCAGGAGTTCAAGGCCTGTCTGGGCAACAACACAGTGAGACCTGTCAAAGAAAGAAAAAAAGAAAAGAAAAGAAAAAGAGTGAGAGAGAGAGAGAGAAAGAAAGAGACAGTGAGGGAGGGAGGAAGGGAAGGAAGGAAGGGGAGAAGGAAAAGAAAAGAGAGAGAAAAAAGAAAAAGAAAGAGAAAGAAAGAGGGAGAGAGAGGGAGGGAGGGAGAGACAGAAAAAGAAACAGAAAGGAAAGAAAGGAAGAAAGAAGAGAGAAAGAAAAAGGAAAGAAGAAAGAGAAAGAAAAAAAAAAGAAGAAGGAAGGAAAAGAGAGAGACAGAAAAAAGAAAGAGGGAGAGAGGGAGGGAGAGATAGAGAAAAAAGGAAAGAAAGAAAAAAAAAGAGAAAGGAAGAAAAAGGAAGTAAGGAAGAAAGAAAGAAGAAAGAAAGAAAGGAATTTGCTGGGCATGGTGGTGCACACCTGTAGTCTGAGCCACCTGGGAGGCTAAGGCAGGAAGACCACTTGAGCCCAGGAGTTGGAGGCTGCAGTGGGCAACAGAGCAAGATCCTGTCTTTAAAAAGAAAAAAGCTAAAATAAGAAAATAAGAAAAAAATCCTCTTTTCCAAATAATGCATTTTTAGTTGTGTTTCTATGATCTTGTGTTCTTCTCAGTTTTTATTTCTGAAATGATTCTTTCTAATTTTTTCCTCAGTTCTATTATCTAAGTTTTCCTAATTCCAATTTAGGTTATTCTTTCATGTCTTTAACATTATTTATTAATTGTTGAGATAGGGTCTTGTTATGTTGCCCAGGCTGGTCTTGAACTTCTGGGCTCAGGCGATCCTCCTGTTTCAGACTCCCAAGTAGCTGGGATTATAGACACGCGCCACTGCATCACACATCTTGTATCAATTTTTTTCATGTTTCTTAGCTCTTTTTGACACAGCACATTGCATTTTTTAGCTGTTTAGGGGCCACATCTTTGTAGTATGTTTACATTGTCCCCAGGAGAACTGGTCACTGCATTTCACCGAGGACAAGTCATGAAGTCAGCTGAGGTGGCTGCAGCCTTTCATGGGAGATGGTCACCAAGCCAGCCAGGAGGACTGGAAGTAGGGCCTGGGTGCTTGCTATGAGACAAGCAAGGACTTCCCGGTGGCAGAAGCGCCCTCCCCTCTGCAGAATATTTGATCCTTAACAGGGACAGAGGCCCCTGTTGACCCCACATCTACTTGGTGTCCTGCGTGCCCCTCACACTCCACACACCCAAAGCTGATGCATTTTGTTTGCCCTCCAGCCTGCATTCCCTGCTCGCTGAGCTGATAGCACCGCCCCTCATCACAGCATCCAAGCCAGAAATCTGGAAGTTTTCTCTAGGATCCTTTCTCTCCTTTCACACATTCCAGTCGGCCACCACATTCTGCTGATTTTCCATGTTCAACATTTCCCAAACTTAACTCTGCCTCCCATCCCACAGCCCTTTCCCCGTTCATACCTCCCCTCCTGGCCAGAGTGCCAGGGCAGGACTCAGCAGAGCCTCCCCTGCCTCAACCTGGCCCCTCCAGTCCGGTTCCTAGTTATGGGCAGAGGATTTCCAGACTCCGTCTGCTGCCAATCAAGACCATTCAGGGCCTGGTCCAACCTGCTCACTCAGGCCCATCTCCCACTTCTCGTCTCAGGCTTGATGTTTAAGTGACCTTGAAGTGGCTGGTTCCCCTGCATACCGCATAGTCTTATTACTTTTTCCATGATTTTCCACTGTCTTCCTTCTTCATTGTCCAGAACTGCCGGGAGTCTGGGGTTTTACCCACTTGCAGGCCAGCAAGGCAGCCTGTGCAGTCTCATAGGTGCTGGCAGATAAGAGACTCCAGTGTCAAAGACAAAGGACTCTGTGAGACACGGCGCAGCAGGGTGCACGAGCCTCATGTTGCTTTGACGACTCCTACCTGTCAGGTCCCCTGAGTGTTACAGAGGTGGACCCGGGTGGATGCTCAGCACACAGTGGGTCCGTGTCACGGCTCAGAAATCTCAAGCTTGGGAAACTCAATCATTTAGAGAAGGTGGCTAGCACTCCTGCCCACGTTTTGCCCTGGAAGGAGACATTATTCTCCAAAGTGAGAAGTATGATTTTATCATCCTCGTCAGGAGAAAAAATCTGCTGTCTTCCCTGGAGGGAGAAACGATCCGGATCTTCCGAGATACTCAAGTAATCTTAAAAACACAGTCTGGAATAAAAGCTGCCAATGACTTTTCACTGTACATGCAGAAATGCAAGTGACCCATGGAAAATTGTCTTCAAATAGTCTAGAAGGGGTTCTTCGGTTCCCGTCTGCTCTGGCCAACCTCTTATCTTTCAAGACCTAGTGCAGACACCCCTGTCTCCAGGATGCCCTCTTTCCTTGCTCCAGGCTGGTTACACGCCATCCATTCTGCAGGACCCGTAAAGTGCTGTGCCTTCTGCTGGTCACATTGAACAGAAAGTAGCCCCATTGCTCAGCAACCCCCAGATTTGAGTCCGGTACTCACTCTAGACCATAAAATCCCTTCACACAGATTTGGAAAAGATGTCCCTTCCTCTGAGTGGACATGGGCCCAAAGACAGGGTGCAGGCTCTGATTTCAGCCCCACTTGTCCCCTCAGCCATGCAACTTTGGCAGTGAACACCCTCCGTGCCCATATGTGCTAGCCTTGAGTTGACTTACCATTTCAAGAAGATCTGAGACTTCCCCCGCCTGCCCCCACCCAGGAACTTGGAGGATCCCTGCAACTAGCCTGGAAGGTTAGGATATAATATGCATTGTCATTTTAAGAAGGGGGAAACCGAGGCACAAAGCCGTTGAGGACGTGCACAGGGCTTGCAGCTGGCCTGGAGTCCAGGTCTTTTGGCTCTAGTTCAGTTTTCCCCACTGTATTGCTGAGTAGGTTTTCTGACCCTGAAGTCAAACATCTCAGTTTCCTGCTGGCTTAGGGCTGCGTGGGCTGCAAAGATGAGGTTCCTGTACAGCTTTCCTGGAAGCTAGCATTTCCCAGCAAACTGGGGAGGAGAAAAGCCGCCACTGGGAGGTGGCACTTTTCTCTCCAAGGCCCTGCTCCACGTGACCTTCCTGTGACGGTAGGGCCTGCTGCCAGCCACAGCTGCTCCCTCTCCTCCACCTGACGATCCCTCTTAGCAGGAGGCATCTGAGTCCTGGATCCCGGCCAGCTGAGCGGGTACCTGGCAACCAGACTCACAAATGTGTGCCCGGCTTTGCAGACACGGCCTCGGGCCTGCTGAGTCGGTGGGGGGGAGGCTCATCTGTGAGTGTATGTGGGGTGAGGGAAGGAGTGTCTACCCTGCACCAGGGGACCCCCCCCAACTGCTCCTCTGGCTGTCCCCTGCCCCCGGGTTTCTGTTTCTTTCTACCCACCTCATCTGTGGGTCTGGACCCTGACAGAAGAAACTTGCTTATTCCTGAGGAGAAGGCAGTACACCCCATTAAGGGGTTGTGGGGCCATCCAAGGCCAGGCCTCTTCAGTGTCAGTTTGGGACATTTCATGGCAGGCAGGACATTGTGCCCAGCCATCATGGGAGGGCCAAGGGGATGGGGAGGCACAGGGCCAGGCATGCCCGGTCTCTCTGTGAAAACCCTGGGTGGCTTCTCCCAGCACTGCTGGCCCAGTCCCACCCACAGGCTGTGAAGTGTAAAAGCACAGGAAGGAGGGAGCCAGCAGGCCATGGGGAGAGGGACAAATGCCAGGGAGGAGACACAGACAGACCCTGTCACACATCACAGCCTGTGGCCAGGTCACCCTTGGACACACACACGCCCAGCTCTGGACTCCTCAGCCCTCGCTTGGGGCTGCGGAGATGCCCGGGCTCATCAGTTGCATCCCGGGCCCGGCAGTCAGATTATAACGGCCACTGCCTCAGGCAGGGTCCCCAGGAACTGGGGTTTGACAGCCAAGGCGTGTCCAACTTTGGTTTTCTACAGATATGTCACTTGGGATGCGGCATGAGGGCAGGATAGAGAGCCGCAGGTTGAGGGTCAGACTCATCTTGCTGGCATGAACTGGGCAGGACAAGTCACCCCCAGCTATAGACTAAATAGTGTCCCTCCAAAAATGTGTAGGTCGCAGCCCTAACCCCTAGCACCCCAGGGCATGCGCGTGTGCGTGTGACTGCCCTGAGGCTAATGCTGGGGTCCACCTGTCAGGAGAGGCCAGGGAGCCCTCGTGAGCCCCCAGAGCGCAAGAGAGGGGTTACCTGGAGCCTTTTCATCTGGATGCCTCTGCCCCCAGGGAGCTGTGACTGAGAAAATGGGAAGGTGACTTCGTTTGGAGACAGAGCCTTTCAAGAGATGATTAAAGTTAGGCCCCAGCACTTTGGGAGGCCGAGGCAACGGATCACTCAAGATCAGCAGTCCAAGACCAGCTCGGCCAACATGGCGAAACTCCGTCTCTACTAAAAGCACAAAAATCAGCTGGGCATGGTGCCGGGCACCTATAATCCCAGCTACTCCGGAGGCTGAGGCAGGAGAATTGCTTGAACCCGGGAGGCAAAGGTTACAGTGAGCCGAGATCATGCCACTGCACTCCAGCCTGGCAACAGAGCGAGACTCTGTCTCAGAAAAAAATAAAATAAAACAAAACAAGAATAAATAAATAAATAAAGTTAAATAAGGCCATTCAGGTGGGCCCTAATCCAATACAACTGATGTCCTTATAAGAAGAGACACCAGGGATGTGTGACCAGGGAGGAGACTGAGTGAGGGCGCTGAGAGAACGTGGCCTCTGCCAGCTCAGGAGGGAGGTCTCAGGAAAAACCAACCCTGCAACACCTTGGTCTTGAACTTCCAGCCTTCTGAACTGTGAGAAAATGAGCGTCTGTTAAGCTCCCCATTCTGTGGCACTTTGCTGTGGCAGCCCTAACAGACCAATACATCTTTCTTTGGGCCTTCATGGCTTCATCCATAAATACGTCCCTCTAAGAGGCTGTTTCGTGGATTAAATAAAATGATGCAGGGGAATTGCTAACCAGTGCCAGGTACTCCTGAAGCTCACATTATGTTGTCTCCTGGCTTTGGGTCAGGCCCCCCAGTTTTCCCAGTCACAGCTCCCTGGGGGCACAGGCATCCAGATGGCAAGTGCTCCAGGTAACCCCTCTCCTGCTCTCTGGGGGCTCACGGGGGCTCGCCGGCCTCTCTTGACAGGTGGATTCCAGCATTGGCCTCAGAATGGAGGGCCTGGCCCACACGTGCAAACACACATTCACACACACGCATGCACACATACACATGTTCTTACAGCGACTCCCTCAGTCCAGGCCACTGGCAAGCTCCGTCCCCTTCCTGGGAAGCAGGCCTCAGAACCCAGAGCAGGGCAGGTGCCCATTTACCCTCTGAACCCCAGCTCCACCCTAAGCCTGGGCCACACCTGGCCCACAGGGTGGTTGGGGAAACAGAATCCCCTAACCTTTCCCACCAGGCTTATGAGCCTGAAGATGGGTTTTGAAGAATGTATGGGCATCTGTCAGCACCTGTGAGATTGCACGGGCCTAGCGAGTGGCAGGGTGCTGATGGCCTGAGAGCTGGGGCATGAGGCTGTGCTGCCTAGGCCAGTCCAGGACCAACAGGAGCTTGGAAGCGGAGGAAGAGAATGGTGTCTGCATTGGCAGGGATTGGGGTGAGGGTGGTGGGGGGCAATCTGGGATCATGGCTGGGTGCCCTCGCCGTCTGGGTATTTGCCTTTTATTCAACATCGGTGACACCAACCTCCAGGACCAGGCTGCATCTGGGAGTACCCCTTGCAGCTCCCATCGTGCTGGCCCAGGTCCAGTCTAACAGGTGTTTGTTGACTGGATGAGTGAGCTGGTTGGTGCCCAGGAATTTAACTCAGCCCATTCCAGTTGCCATTCCCTGGATGCCCAGCTCAGGACCACTCATGCTGGGGCTCTGCATGAGTTCTGTGCAGGTTCCCAGGGCCTAGCAAAGCGCTGACATGTGGAAAGCACTCATGAATACCTATTTCCAATCAATGCTGAGAACAGACACAAATGGTGCAAATCTGGTGGAGAAAACAGAGGCCTCAGCCGGGTGTGGTGGCACACGCCTGTAATCCCAGCACTTTGGGAGGCCAAGGCGGCCAGATCACTTGAAGTCAGGAGTTTGAGACCAGCTTGGCCAATATGGCAAAACTCCGTCTCTACTAAAAATACAAAATTAGCCAGGGGTGGTGGCAGGTGCCTGTAATCCCAGTTACTCGAGAAGCTGAGGCATGAGAATTGCTTGAACTCAGGAGGCAGAAGTTGCACAGCAAGCTGAGATTGAGCCACTGCACTCCAGCCTGGGTGATAGAGCAAGACTCTGTCAAAAAAAAAAAAAAAAAAAAAGCTGGGGCGCGGTGGCTCACGCCTGTAATCCCAGGACTTTGGGAAGGCTGAGGCGGGCGGATCACGAGGTCAGGAGATTGAGACCATTCCGGCTAATACAGTGAAACCCCGTCTCTACTGAAAATACAAAAAATTAGCCAGGTGTGGCGGGCGCCTGTAGTCCCAGCTACTCGGGAGGCTGAGACAGGAGAATGGCATGAACCCAGGAGGTGGAGCTTGCAGTGAGCCGAGATCGCACCACTGCACTCCAGCCTGGGCGACAGAGCGAGACTCCGTCTAAAAAAAAAAAGAAGAAAGCAGAGGCATCGATAGATAGTAAAGTTTGATGGTCTCTCTTGTGAGACAGACAAGTCCAAGCCCAGAGGGCTGTGGGAGCACGGTTGGGCCAGACAGACCATGGGAGGACTGTCTGGCCCAACCTGGGGAATTAGGAAAGGCTTCCTACCAGCCTGGACAACATGGTGAAACCCTGTCTCTACAAAAAATACCAAAAATTAGCCAGGTGTGGTGGCACCTGCCTGTAGTCCCAGCTACTTGGGGGGCTGAGGTGGGAGGACCTCCTGAGCCCAGGAGGTTGAGGCTGCAGTGAGCTCTGATCACACCACTGTACTCCCACCAGGGCAGCAGAATGAGACGAGACCCCCATCTCGGGGAAAAAAAAAAAAAGGCTTCCTGGAGGAGGATGTATAGGAGCTGACCAGGCAAAGACTACAGGGAATGGCATCTCTGGGAGAGGTGACAGATGGTTCTGATCCTGAGCTGGGAATGATGGGAACCAAGGATGGTGGGAGGCTGAGGGGCAGACAGGGCCCAGGGTCCCAAGGGCTGAGGGTGGCTAAGAGTATGCCACAGGTTCTGGTAGAGGACAGGATCCCCATGGCAAAGAGAGGGTCTTCTGAAGCCACCTGGGAAGGAGGTGAGGCTGTGAATGCAGGGCTGGCTGTGCAGAGCTCCAGACCCTTCAGAAAAGGAAATGTCATTTTCAAAAGGGATTTTTATTAAATTCTCCCCACACAATGGTTCCTGCAATCTGCCACAGCTCTGGGGCGTGTCCTGTAGGGAAAGGCCCTGTTTTCCCTGAGGCGGGGCTGGGCTTGTCCATGGGTCCATGGAGCTGGCCCTGCTTGGCGCCCCGACGCGTGTCTGGCTGCTTCTTGGGGGGCACAGAGCTGCAGGGTCTGGAGGCACTGGGAGCTAAGGACAGGCTCTGGTGCAGGGGTGGAGGCCTGTCTCTTAACCCACACCCTGAGGTGCTCCTGAGATGCTGGGTCCACCCTGAGGGGCGCGGGGAGCAGCTGTGGCCAGTGCCCCTTCCTCGGCCAGTCCTGGGGAAACTAAGCTCAGGCCCGTCTTTGCAAAGACAGAGGATGGGGTGGGTGTGGGGGACTCATGGGGAATGGCCTGAGGAGCTGCGTGTGAAGAGGGCGCGGGTTTGTTGGCTGCAGCGGCCTGGAGCGCCTCTCTCCTCTCTGAGTCTGTTTCCCTTTCTGTCTCATGAAGAACATGGCCTCTCAGTGTCTCAGTGCTATGACTTGCCCTCAGGAAGTGGTCTTGGCCGCGCATCATGTTATTTTCACAACTGTCCTGTGACGTTGGCCTGGGCACGTCATGGAATGGCCCATGTCCCTGTGCTGCGTGGACGTCGCTGTCGAGAGTGCACAGCCAGAGCCGGAGCCAGATGTGTGCCTGGGGGTGAGGGGAGGCGACCCGGGAGGGACTCACAGGAAATTGGGCTCCCGCACCACCAGGTAGGGTGGGCTCCAGCCGCCGCCGCCGCCACCGTCCAGGGGCCGGTAGACAAAATGGAAGTCGCGCTTGGGCTCGCTGCGCAGCAGGTAGCCCTTGATGCGGTGCGGCAGCGCGTCGTCCGCCAGCTGGAAGCAGCGCCCGTCCACCAGCACGAACAGCCGGTGCGCCTGCGGCCGAGCCACCGCGAACTTTTCCGCGCACTGCTCGCACAGCGCCTGGGCTGGGGTGTCCGCCCGCGACGCCAGCGTCCGCGCCTGCTGCTCGGGCTCCAGGTACGACACGCAGATGAAGTCCTGCGGAGACACGCAGGGCCTGCGGTCACGGCGGGGCCCTGTGTCCCCAGGCACCCTCTTCCGGCCCAGGCCCCTCCCTGGATGGATAGCGGGTGGCGGGCGCCGAAGGGGCTGTGAGTCTGGCACCTGCGCCTTTCCAGTCTCTGCCGTGAGCCTGCAGAGGCTTCCCTGCCTGGCTTCCCAGCTGGGCCGACCGTTCTGGGAGATGAATGAAGAGGCGACTTGGGGTCCCTCCAACAAGGAGCCAGCGCGCCCCCTGGCTGCTGGTCCACAGGCTCCCCACCCTTCATTCACTCATTCATTCCCTCCCCCACTCCAGGTGAGTTCCCTGCACCCCGGGCGCAAAGCTGGGCACGGAGGGCAGCACAGACAAGCAGGGAGACGCGAGCCCCCCCGGGCATCCCATAGTGCGGGCGGGCAGCACAGTCCAGCCCTGTAGGGCTGCAAGGGCCCTGGGGCTCTGAGGAGCTGCGTGGGGTAGGGCTTGGCAAAGCGGGAGGGGACCGGGTGAAGGAGGCTGGGCGCAGTCGGGTGGGGAAGGCCCCACCCATAGTGCAGGGCGGGCAGGCCGAGG
>NW_012104253.1:12137830-12139192 GCF_000951045.1 Mandrillus leucophaeus
CTCAGCTGCCGGGTCACCGTGATCTTGTCGTAGTTCTTGATGTGCTCCAGGGCCCCGTAGGTGGTGGTCAGATAGTAGGAACCTGCGTGGACAAGGGTGTGGAACCTGAGCTAGGACGGCCTCCATCCACCAGAGGCAAGGAGCTTGGCCTGCCCCACCCACCTCCTCCAAGCCCCGCCCACCACCACTGCCTGGGTCACCTGCTTCAACAGCTGAGCTCAACTGCACGCCCACCCTCCACTCTCAGAAAGTTTCCTAGAGTCCAGCCCTGAGCTGTCTGGGCCCTGCTCAAAACTTTTCATTGGGTCCCCTTGGGGACAAAACTCTTGCTTATTTAAAAAATGATTTTTAAAACATTACAAAATTTAAAGGATACACAAGAGACAGAAACAAAATACCTTCAGTGTGGGGAAAGGGGCGGTCAGGAGACAGGGTGGGCAGGAGACTTCTCACTGTGTGTGTATCACATATAAATGGTCTGTGAGTTATGATGCTTCCATTTATGATTTTTTGACTTCATGATGGTGTGAAAGCGATATACATTCAGTAGAAACCATGCTTCCAGGATCCATACAACCATCCTGTTTTTTACTTTCAGTACAGTATTCAATACATTACATGAGATATTCAACACTTTATTATAAAATATACTTTGTGTGAGGTTTTTTTTGACTAAATCTGGCTCTGTTGCTTTGTCGCCCAGGCTGGAGTGCAGTGGTGCGATCTTGGCTTACTGCAACCTGCGCCGCCTGGGTTCAAGTGATTCTCCTGCTTCAGCCTCCCAAGTAGCTGGGATTACAGGTGCCTGCCACCACGCCCAGCTAAGTTTTGTATTTTCAGTAGAGACGGGGTTTTGCCATGTTAACCATGTTGGTCTTGAATGCCTGACCTCAGGTGATCCACCCATCTCAGCCTCCCAAAGTGCTGGGATTACAGACATGAGCCACCACGCCCAGCTTGTGTGATTGATTTTTGACACACACACACAATAGGCTTTTTGATGATTTTTGCCCAACTGTAGGCTAATGTAAGTGTTTTGAGAACGTTTAAGGTAGGCTAGTCTATGATGTTCAGTAGGCTAGGTGGATTAAATGCATTTCAACTTAAGATATTTTCAATTTACGGTGGGTTTATTAGGACACCACCTCATTATAAATTAAGGAGCTTTTGATATGCGTTAGAATTTTGAGCCATGTGAATGCATTCTGTTCTAAAGTAATTTTTTAAAAGATGGAGAGGAAATTTTAATTATGGTTATACCATTACATGCAATTTTTAAAGATTTTAAATAAGTATAAAATTTGAATCATTTATGTATCCATTTCTTAAGTTAATTCACATATAACTCACTGGAGCCTCCAA
>NW_012104253.1:12141297-12142896 GCF_000951045.1 Mandrillus leucophaeus
ACGAGCAGGGCGCCCGCCCGCCGTCCTCCACCCCTGGGGACCCAGCCCCACACCTGCCGGGCTTTGAATCCGCTCCCACTGCCTGTGTGGCCTTGGTTCCTCTAGCCTCGGCTGTAAAGTGGGGATAGCGTCCGCCTACCAGAAATGGGTGAGCAGGCGCTGGAAGCTCCAGCCCGGAGCGGCCTCGCCTTCCCCGGGGCTCAGGGCTGCAGGCAGGGACGCTGCGCGCGGGGCTGCCCCCTTATGGCCGGCTTGGGAACAGCAGGCTTGCGCGGGAAGCGGCTGAGGATCCAGCATCCCAGAGACCGTGATGGCCACTGGTGGCTAGGGCTTAGGCGGGGCCGGGCTCCTGTCAAGAGCTTCACGGGGACCGCCCATTTCTTCCAGGAGGGGAAAAGCCCGGCCCACTCCCTCCGTCTTAGTGGCTGCCTTAGGGCTCCTTGTCCTCCATTAGGCCTCCCAGGGCACTATCCACCTGCTGGTGACTGTCCGGCTCTGGGCTTCCCTCCCCAGGGAAGGGTGCCCACCCCTCAAGGCATGGGGTGCAGATGAGGCACTGGGAGGGGGCAGAGGGTAGTGCCCTCCCCAGATCCCAGATGTGGTGGTGAGGGTCCCCCCCCGAAGCTTCCGTCTCCCCAACAGTGGGTGGTCCGTTTCACCCATGCTCTGCCTGACTCAGCATCAGGAACCCTAAGGTGGAAGCAGGAAGTACGGGATGCCTGGGCCAGGCTTGGATCAAGAACGTCCGTGTCCCTACAGTCCGTGGGAGGCCGGGGTGTTGGGACGGGATGGGAACAGAGGTGTGCTGGAGCTGGCTCACACCCGCCGGGGAGAGCCAATCGCATACATTTCTTTCCAGCTCCACATTCAGTGATGCCAAGTTGAAGTTGGCCATGGAGGGCTCACACCATGGAAATGGACAGAAACTAAAATCAGAGCTTTTGTTTTCTCCCCAGAGAGTCAGGTATTACATTGATTAGCCATTGGGCAGGGAAACTGAGTCCCAAAGTGGGGCAGGGATTGCTGAGGGTCACACAGCAAGTTAGTACAGGGCCAGGTCCAGAACTCAAGCCTCCTGCCTCCCAGGCCTGGGCTCTGCTTATTGTAGATGCACCATCTTGAAAGCCAGGAGTGGGGCTCAGGACTGGTGTGCTCTGGGTGTCAGGGGAGTGAGTCTGCATAGCTGCTCCCAGCTCTGAATGTGCCTGGCTCACTGGTCCAACTCTCTCCTTTTTTTACACACCCAGTCCCGCTCTGTCCCAGGCCTTGGGCCCCTGAGGCATGTGAACCATGGGCTGTGCCCTCCCAGAGGTAACGGCTTCATATGCAGAGGATGATAGGATGTGATATGCACTGTAAAGGGGGAGACTGCAGGAAGCCCAGAGGAGGGCACCCCACCCAGCCTGTGGGAAACGGGGTGTGTGTGTATCAGGGAAGGCTTATCGGAAGAGGGGTGTTGGAGAAATGGAGTCGTCTTAAAGGATGGGCAGTGACAGCCAGTGAAGAAGGGGAGATTGACCAGCGAGGGCAGAGGCTGAGCAGCCAGTGAACTGGGCTGGGCATGTTTGGGGAACTGGGGGCAGCTGGATTTGATACAGC
>NW_012104253.1:12145806-12149346 GCF_000951045.1 Mandrillus leucophaeus
CAGGTGGATCACTTGAGGTCAGGAGTTCCAGACCAGGCTGGCCAACATGATGAAACCCTGTCTCTACCAAAAGTACAAAAATTAGCTGGGCATGGTGGCGCATGCCTGTAATCCCAGCTACTCTGGAGGCTGAGACAGGGGAATCACTTGAACCTGAGAGACGGAAGTTGCAGTGAGCCGAGATCATGCCATTGCACTCCAGCCTGGGTGACAGAGTGAGATTCCATCTCAAATTAAAATAAATAAATAAATAAAAAGAGACATTTTTTAAAAAACTAAATTAAAGCTACCATGGAGGTTGGCTTGGTGTCCCTAATAAGAAGAACCACTAAACTACTTATTTATCTCCATTTTAAGTTGGGTTTAAAGCCCCAGGCCAGGAAGTCAGCTCTGGTGCCCCCAGCCCTAGCTGCGCTGAGTCCATGTCCTCTACCTGGCATCCCTCAGTCGTCCTGTTTCCTGTCTGGCTTATGTCTTCCTGGCTGGGAATGGAGAGGTGAGTGCAGTGTGCTGACTGTAAACCTTCAGTTTTGGAGTCAGAGAACAGGCTCTAGGTCTTTGCACCGTAGCAGCCAGCCCTGTAACTCAGGTGAGCTAATGGTCTCTCTATGCCTCAGTTTCCTCATCTGCAAATGCCATAACGCTGTGAAAAGGAAATGATTATGTGTGAAGTACAGGGCCTCGGAATGCGTGAATAACGCATGGTGGCTACGAGGCCTCAGGGAGGTGCTCTGGGGGCGTCTCACCCTCATGGGTGAAAGGGGAGCAGTCAAGCCCTGCCGCTGCACGTTTGCCTGCTGGACCCCGGCTTCTTTGTGAGGCCGCTCTCTCTGCCAACTTCCCTCTTTGACTCGGGGCCATGAAATGCCTGCCAGGACCACTAGGTGGCAGGCGGCCCCACCGTGAGTTTTGGAGCAGGCTGTTCTCTCCGGGGCGAATGCATTGATTAGAAAAACCCACTGCCCCTGGAAAGATACCAGCCTGGCATGGCCAGCTCTCAGGCAGACTAGGGAAGGGACATGGGCAAAGGGGTCCATGAGGGCACTTTTGGGACCAGCCTGGCCAGGATTTTAGGAGAGGCTAGGATTCTGGGCTGGCTCCAGCCAGGTGCCCAGCAGCCACCTGGGTCACCTGTCTGCCCCATGACTTCACTAGGGCAGGGGGTGGGGGGAGTGGGAACACAAGAGAGAGGCTAGAAAGGGGGCAGGGGTCCCAGCAAGCCGGCACTCAGGCCCTTCCTTGCACAAGTCCCTGATGTCTCCTGCCCCAGATGCCTGCTGCAAGGAAAGTGGGATCCTTTTGCTAAACTGCAGCACATGGAACAGGCTGAGAGAATTTGAAGGTCCCAAGGTGCACAGAATCCGACTTGCAGGCTTTCTGTTGAACACAGAATGGCTTGCTCACCTGAACTGCGAAACACAGGAAGACAGGGCCCAGCTCCATCTCTCATCCTGCCCCATGTGCTAAGGTCTGAATGTTCGGGTCCCCCTACCCCCAAATCCTATGTTGAAATCCTAACCTCCAATGTGATGGTGTTAGGAGGTGGGGCCTTTGGGAGGTCATTAGGTCATGAGGGTGGAGCCCTCATAAATGGAATTAGTGCCCTTATAGAAGAAGTGTCAGCTGGGCATGGTGGCTCACACCTGTAATCCTAGCACTTTGGGAGGCTGAGGCAGGCAGATCACTTGAGATCAGGAGTTCGAGACCAGCCTGGCCAACATGGTGAAGCCCTGTCTGTACTGAAAATACAAAAATTAGCCAGGTATGGTGGCATGGGCCTATAAGCCCAGCTACTTGGGAGGCTGAGGCCGGTGAATTGCTTGACCCTGGGAGGCAGAGGTTGCAGTGAGGCAAGATTACAGCACTGCACTCCTGTCCGGGTGACAGACAGAGACTCTGTCTCAAAAAAAAAAAAAAAGTACCAGAGAGCTGCCTTGTCCCTTCTGCCATGTGAAGATACAACAAGAACCCACCATCTATGAGCCAGAAACTGGGGTTCTCACCAGACACTGAGTCTGCTGGTGCCTTGATCTTGGACTTCCCAGCCCCCAGAACTGAGAGACATACATTTCCATGGTTCCAGAGTTATCCAGTTTATGGTATTTTATTAAGCATCCCAAACAAACTAACACCCAGCCACCTCTGCAGAATACAAGAGCACCCAGACAGTTTGAAAACTACCAATCTAGCCTGATGTCTTCACTTCCGCGAGCCAGAGAGGTTAGGTGACTTGCCCAGGGTTTCCAGTCAGTCAGAGGCAGAACTGAGCCCCCAATCCAGCCTCCAGACTGCTCTTTACTCCACTTTGTGTTAGTTCTCTCAGATTCTAGCAACTTAAGTTCCCAAGAGTCTGGGGATTCTGGGAACCCCCATCTCCCACCCTAAGCATCTCTGAGCTCTGTCAGGGCTCAGGCTCCCTCCCAACCTGCACTGCAAAGGTTGAGGCAATCAGGTACCTCTGCATCACCACCCCACTAAGCCAGGAGGGCTAAGCCAGGGAAACTCAGAAACAACACCTTACCCGTGCCCCTCTGCCCTGGGACCCAGATCCATTGAGATGAAGGGTCCAGGCTGTTGAAAGGTGGAAACCCCTGCCCTCGCTGGAGAGCCCCAAGGTCATCTCGATGCCACAGGTAAACGCCTGCAAGGCTGGCTGTCCTAGGTGCTGTACCTCCCACACCCTGACTATTGAAGTAGGGCAGAGAGAGGTGCAGGGATGTGTCCGTGCCACGCCGCTCCCCCCAACCCTGGTGGTGTGCACAGTGTGGTGTGGGTTTGTCCTCTGGCCCTTGGAGCTGCCATGGGTAAGGTGTGACACTGCCCTGGTCAGACAGGGCTGCCAGGAGGGACACTGTGCCCCCTGCCCTCCCTATGGGGCCAGAGGTGGGGTGGAGGACTCTGCCTACTCAAGTCTGGCAAAAGGGCTGGATGCAGGGCATGCAGGCAGCCTTGGTCAGGAACTATTTAGGACCTTTATGAACTTTTTTCGTACTTTGACTTGTCCTCCAAATACTTGAAGTAGCCCAGAATTGACATGCTGTCAGGTCTCAAGAACTTCTCTCTTTCTCACCCAAATCCCCTAGGCTTCTGGGAACAGGAAGAAGGATCCCAGGAGGCCATGGCAGGATTGGGGTGGGTGATGCAAGTCCATAGGAGAGGGCTGCTAGCCCAAGGATGTCCCTGCCCTTTTCCTGCTCAGCAACCGTGCCTGTGGTTCTTCTGTGTGCATGCTGAGAGCTTCCCTTCCTTGGGGAAACCAAGGAAGAAGGCCCACGAGGGCCTGATGAGGTAGAAGTCCCAAAATGTGGGATGCAGAATGAAGCATTAATTCATTCACACAAGGCTATCAGCCTTACTTGTCTTGTTCTACACCACAGCCCATGTGTCTGGCATGGATAAATGGGTGGGTGGATGAGTGGAGGGGTAGATGGGTGAGTGGATGGGTAGATGGATGGATGGATGGTAGATGAATGGGTGGGTGATTGGGTAGGTGGGTGGATGGGTAGATGGATATGTGGATGGGTAGATGAATATGTGGAG
>NW_012104253.1:12149891-12172892 GCF_000951045.1 Mandrillus leucophaeus
TGGATGGATGGATGGATGGGTGGATGGGTGGGTGGTTAGGTAGGTGAGTGGATGCATGGATGGATGGGTGCATGAATGGGTGGGTGGATGGATGGATGGATGGATGGATGGGTAGACGGTTATGTGGATGACTGGGTGAATACATGGATGGGTAGATGAGTGTATAGATGGATGGATGGTTGGATAGGTGGGTAGGTGGACGGGTGAATGGATGGATGGATGATGGATGGGTGGGTGGATGGATGGATGGGTGGATGGGCAGATGGATATGTAGATGGCTGGGTGAATATGTGGATGAGTGCACAGATGGATGGATGGATGGATAGATGGATGGATAGGTTAATGGATGGATGGATGACGGATGGGTGGGTGGATGGATGGATGGGTGGATGGGTAGATGGTATGTGGATGGGTGGATGAATATGTGGATGGGTGAGTGAATATGTGGATGGGTGGGTGGGTGAATATGTGGATGGGTAGGTGGTTCGATGAGTAGATGGATGCATGGATAGATGATGGGATGATGGATGGGTGGATGGATGGATAGATGGATAGATGGAGAGGTGGGTGAGTCAGTAGATGGGTGGGTGGTTGGGTGGATGAGTGGATGCATGGATGGATGGGTAGGTGAATGGGTGGATGGATGACCATATGGATGGACAGATGAATGGATGGATGGATAGATGGCTACACTGGGCAGCAGATAACCATTGCTGAAGAAACCTTGGCTTCTCTTGAATTCCTGGACCTCCTGGAAGATAACTTGTTCCCATTACAGGACATTTTTAACCACAGAGAAAAAAAAAAGTAGATATAGAGGTCCCAGTGCCACAAGCCAAAGTTATATATGACAGTGAACGTCATGGCTTTAACATGCTCCCCTGAGCTGTCAACAACTCACAGAACTATCTCATCAAACTATCACCCCAGAGACTGGAACATGCAAAAAAAAATGCAAACAGATGCAAAGAGTGTCTGCTCATCTCAAGAACCACAAAGCCCAAGGGGGACCCTCAGGGCCTGGGAGGATGGTTCCCTCCTTTGAGGCTGATGTCTCAGAGGGGAAGTCAGGGCTCCGTCAGAGCTGATATCTGGACTGGCTGCCCCTCAGGAAATTCTTGGTGGATGGGTGGCTGAGGCTAAGTGGGTGGAAGGATGTGATGGGCAGGGGGAAAGGGGAAGGGAAACTGAGCATAGGGTGGACCAAACCACATCTCTGCCTTCATCCTATTGGGGAGTGCAGGGCTTCTTACTCATATCATTAACTTCCCGCTGACGGAGGTCCTGACCCAGGGCTTATGAGCAAGGGGCCGAGAGTCCCTGGGGGTCACCCCTGTCTAAGAACCGATTGTCACTGTCTCTCAGACTCTTACTGTGAGCACTGCCTGCCACTTCAGCCACTTCTTTTACACTACTATCTCCTGCTGTTCCTGCTACAAAGACTGCCTTTCCCCCTTTTTTAAATCAGCTGCCTGTATTTTTCTTTCATTGCTCAGCTCAGATGTCACCTCCTCCAGGAAGCCTCCCCTGACTGCACAGTCTGGGTAACATGCTCCTATGACTTCTGGGATTCCAACTATTCCAGCACTTGTTACGTGGAGGTGGCACAGTCTCTTCACTGGCTCATCTCTCCCCCTAATCTGTGAGCTCCCGCAGGACAGGACCTGTGTAGGATTCACATTTGCATCCATGGGTCCAGAGCTCAGCAGGAGTCTGGTATCCAGGAGGTGCTTGTTGGACCACTAGAGTGCCCGTGGTATGGCTGAGTTGGGGGTGTGCAATGCACCTGATGGGCAGGGGGTGGTGACTCACCCTCCCCCAGCTGCAGGGCGGGGTCCATGAGCTCCATCATGTACTCCACATTGAGAAGCATCTCCGTGAGGTTGCTGCGGGCCAGCACATACATGAGCACAGGCAGGAAGTCATCCGCCCCATAGGGCTTCCCTGGGAAGAAGAAGGAGGCAGAGGGAGATGAGTTCCAGGCTCTCCTTGTGAGATGCTCTCTGCCCAGGGTAGGGGACAGTGGTTTGCTGAGTGTGGATGGCGATCCCTGGAAGAGGAATGCTCCTGCTTTCATGACAGAGAGGACCCAGGGAGCAGCCTCCTCGGGAGGCCTGAGAAACAGTCCAGGTTTAGGAAGAAGGAACTGAGAAAGTGCCCTCGGCTGGGAGGAGCAAGACCCTGACCCCTTCCCCTTTCCTAGTCCTCCCTCTCCATGACCACCCCTTGCCGCTTGCTTGACAGTCAAATTCACATCACATTTATTTGCAGACCCACCCAGAAGCATTTATGGCTCCTGGCAAGGTTCCCTGTCCCCACTAATCATACATCTCCCTCCCACCTGCGAAACAGAAACCTCTTCCTCACTCAGACACTACGAGACCTGAAATGTCACCATTCAGCCTTCTTCCTTTTTTGGGTTAAACAGTGCCCTTTCCTAAGGCCTTCTTTTAACATGTAAAGACCCCTGGAAGTATCATCTCATCACTACTGCCTTTGAAGGAGATGTTCACAGATCTCAGAGCATCCTGACAGCAACAGACACCTTGCGCGGCAGATGGAGGGCGCTCTATAAAGGAACAGTGGCAGAAAGCAGGGTGGAAGGTGGGTCTGAAAGGCGTCTCCCCAGTGTGGCTCCCGGCTGGCTCTGAAGATTGCCTATTTGGCAATGCAGAGCCCAAGGCTGGAACTGTGGGTGGAGAATTCTGACCAGAATAGAATCTTCCTGCAGGTCCTTGGCTGATCTTCTGGCCAGACTCTGCAAGTGCACTGGAGAAATGAAGCTTGGGTGAGCAGTTCTGCATGGTGGGAATGGCCACGCCTGGTCCCCAGCCCACCTTCTCACTTCCTCTAACCAAATGGAGTCCAGGGCTCAGACAAAGGTCTTCAGACTCAGCTGGGGGTTACCAGGTCTGGATGTGAGTCCCAGAATAACCCATGCCAGTGCTGCTACCTTTGTGTTTTGGGTGAGATTAATCATCCATCCAAGCACATGCTAAGCAATTTATAGCTCTCGCAAAAAGTATATTTCTACTTGACACGTTTACAAAGGATTTAGGGGACCATCAGGAAATATACCTGATAAAACAGCAACATCTCAATCAAAATTTGAAAACCATCAGGACAAATATAAATTACCAGAGGGATGATACTATAGGAAACATAAAAATACAAATAAGCAAGAACCTACACAACTACTCTTTTACAGCAGCAAATTTGGCTTTGAGTTTCCTGCTGGCCAAAGCAAAGAGGGGAAACACAATCAGTTATATTCTCACTGTCCATGAAGAAAAAATATACCTATTTCTTGGGGGAATCAAATTATTTTTCTAACTCTTAGCTCTAAAATAAAATTTTCACATGTGGCTTCATCTGGGGACATGGAGAGACATGACTGGCAAGTTCCTATCACACACACGGATGTTTGACTGGTGATGGTCCTCCCATTGTGTCAGGTGTGGCTCATGGCAAGCACTTCCAGGGCAGGAAGCAACTTTTCTTTTCCCTTGTTTTTTTTTTTTTTTGAGACCGAGTTTTGCTCTTGTCGCCCAGGCTGGAGGGCAATGGCGCCATCTCGGCTCACTGCAACCTCCACCTCCCGGGTTCAAGCGATTCTCCTGCCTCAGCCTCCCAAGTAGCTGGGATTACAGGCGTGCGCTGCCATACCCAGCTAATTTTTGTATTTTTAGTAGAGACAGGGTTTCACCATGTTGGCCAGGCTAGTCTGGAACTCCTGACCTCAAGTGATCCACCTGCCTAAGCCTCCTAAAGTGCTGGGATTATAGGTGTGAGCCACGGCGCCCGGCCTTTGAGACAGGGTTTCACTCTGTCGCCCAGGCTGGAGTATGGTGGCTTAATATCAGTTCACTTGCAACCTCGACTGCCTGAGCTCGCGCAATCTTCCCACCTCAGCCTCCTGAGTAGCTGGGACTACAGGCACATACCACCATGCTCAGCTAATTTTTGTATGTATGTATTTTTTTGTAGAGATGGGGTTTTGCCATGTTGCCCAGGTTGTCAGATTTCACAGTGAATTCTGCACATTCACATCTGTCCTCGTAACAATGAGGCTGCCCCCTGCCTGAATAAAATACTTCAGAGAGCTAAAGTGACCCTCCTGGGCCACTGCAGGCTACACTGCTGAGAGGCACGGTGTGAAGGCCGAGTCTCCAAGCCCAGACCTGGGTTCAAATCCCAGCTCTCCTACTCACCAGCTGTGGACTGTAGCAAGCTCCTTCCTTCCTCTCACCTCAGCGGGGAGGTTGGAGAACGAGGTGCCCGAGGATGTTTGAGGATTAATTGAAATGGTGCAGGTGGTCACAGCCGTAGCAAAGCCCGAGGCAAAAAGAAAACTGTGTGCCCCATATGTGTTTATCAAAACAGCCTCTCATAGTTTGAACCAGGTGGAAAAAGTTAACAAACGTGCTACACTCAAGAAACAACGACTGTATCTAAAATCTGGTTGCCAATATGTTCGCTTTCTACTGTCAGCCATCACAAAAGTATGTGGGCCTGGAAACCGCAGGCTGATTGGAAATGACTGTTCCATAGCACAGTAACGCAGGATCATAAAACAGACAACAGCCTGACTTCATTGAAAATGTGGCGGCCAGGCGTGGTAGCTCATGTCTCTAATTCCAGGACTCTGGGAGGCCCAGGCAGGCGGATCATCTGAGGTCAGGAGTTCGAGACCAACCTGGCCAATGTGGGGAAACGCCATCTCTACTAAAAATACAAAAATTAGCAAGGCATGGCAGCGTAAGCCTGTAATCCCAGCTACTCCGGAGGCTGAGGCACGAGAATCACTTGAACCTGGGAGGCGGAGGTTGCAGTGAGCCAACATTGTGCCACTGTACTCCAGCCTGGGCAACAAAGTGAAACTCTGTCTCTAAAAAAAAGTGGATATTTTGTTTATCATGGCTTTTTCATTAATTTTTATTTTTTTTAAAAAAATACTGCATTAAAATAGTACTTATCTTGTCACATGAGCCCAAAGTTCCACTCCTAGTTATATATACACCTGAGAGAAACGAAAACATATTTCCACACAGAGACCTGCACACAAATGTTCATGGCAGTATTGGCCATAATAGCCAAGAAGTGGAGATGGCTACTTGTCCATCACTTGTGGATACACAGGCAAAATGTGCATGCATACCATGGAAGTCTTTGGGAATGAAAAGGAACAAGCTACTCATACATGCTGTGATACTGATATTTGTTCATTTTTTTGAGACCGGGTTATGAGACTGGCTATTTTTTTTTTTTTTTCTTTTTGTATTTTTGTTAGAGACAGGGTTTTGCCATGTTGCCCAGGCTGGTCTCGAAGTCCTGGGCTCAATGATCCACCGGCCTCGTCCTCTCAAAGCGCCGGATTAAAGGCGTGAGCCACCGTGCCTGGCCGCTGTGATACTGATAGACCGTGATGATACTATGCTAAGTGGAAGAAGTCAGCCATGGAAGACTGCATATTGTACGTATGATAGGATTCCATCTGTATGCAACGTCCAGAATAAGCAAATCCACAGAGACAGAAAGCAGATGAGTGGTTGCCTGGAGTTGGGCAGAAAAGAGAACAGGGAGTGATTTTTAATGGGTTTCTTTTTGGGGTGATAAAAATGTTTTGGAATTGGAGTAGTTTTAGTCATATGACCTTGCAAATATACTGAAAACCACTGAATTGTTTTAAAAATTATGTGTATATATACATACACACACATATATATAAAATTTATCTTTGTGGTTGAGTTTCTTGGGCATCCCCCTGCATTTTGCCCCTAAGGCGAGTGTCTCCCTCACCTCCCACAAACCCTGGCCCTGCAGGTAATTCTTAGGGCAGAGGCTGGCACAAAATGAGGACTTGGTCAAGGACCGCCAGTATGAGTGGGTACGGGTGTGGGCCCTGCACACAGGGAGACAGAAGACGTGAGTCAGAGGTGGTTCCTGCCCTTAGGACCCTCCCAGGCTGAAGCCCATGGTCTCGCCAGGGGTTGTGATTTCAGGGTCACATTCAGCTGACCAGGGGGGTCTCGTGTTCCTTGCCTGCGTAGTCTGTTCTAGCCTGGTGTGAGCACCGGAGACTAGTGGTTGCTTTCCTTCCTTCTGCATTGTCCAGTCTCTATTTTCTTTTTCTTTTCTGTAGATGGGGTCTCACTCTTGTCACCCAGACTGGAGTGCAGTGGTGCGATCTCGGCTCACTGCAACCTTCGCCTCCCAGGTTCAGGCGATTCTCTCGTCTCAGCCTCCTGACTAGCTGGGATTATAGGTGCTCACCTGGCTACTTTTTTTTTTTTTTTTTTTTTTAAGTAGAGATGGGATTTTGCCATGTTGGCCAGGCTGGTCTCGAACTCCTGACCTCAAGTGATCCGCTTGCCTCAGCTTCGCAAAGTGCTGAGCTTACAGGCATAAGCCACCGCACACTTGGCTCCAGTCTCTATTTTCAAAGTAACAGAACTCCTGACTTTTAGCCGGGATAAGGCCACCCCAAATAAAGACTCCATTTCCCATCTTCCCGCATAGCCTGGGCGGCCTCGTCTCTAAGTCCTGGCTCCTGCAGTATACCACTGCAACCATGGAGGCCTCCAGTCGTTTTTGTCCAGTGAATGTGGATTCTGCTTATGGCCCGTCCTTGGTTAATTTTTTAGACAATGCGGCCCTGTGTGACCTGCCTTTCTGGCCACACTCCGTTTCTATATCTGCAAAATGGGCCAGCAACTGGGATGCAGAGGACACCCCAAATGTCCGCAGGGCCACAGGTGAGAAACCCTGCTTGAGGAAGTAATGACTTTCAGCCAAAGGATGGCCCAACTGGGGCCCTAGGTCTGAGGTCATAGATACTGAGATGTCCTGTGGGCCTTAGACAGTGGTGTCCTGGGAAATGCTTAACAACTGGCTCTCTGAAGGAAAAAAATCAACCTTGATTTGTAGCATTTGCCAATTTCCATGATCTAAATATTTCCACAATTTTCAACTTCAAGCTACCAACGAGAACACAGAGCTGGGAAGAGATGCACACAGTCAGTTCCCACGAGCTGATGTGAGCTGACTCCAGCACACCATTGGCCTTAGTTTATCACGTCCAACCATGCTGTGAGGAAATTGAGGCTCAGAGATGGGAGAAATTTGCTCAAAGCCCTACAGCTGGTCAGTAGCAGAGCTGGGACTAGAATCTGGGTCTCTGGCTGTTGATGTTGGTGAGACAGTATCCATACAGGCATGATAGCTCCTCATGGACCAACACAAGCTTCAAACATTGTTTACACGTACTGGGTCCCAGCCCAACCTTTTGGCAGTTAGGGCTGCACGCTCCTTCCTGAGCAGCCTGGAACCCCAGGCTCGGGGCTCAGCCCTGAGCATATAAGGGCCTCAGGAAGTGCCACTGGGATGTTAGCTGCGAAATCCTTCTGTGAGCTGAACATCTGTCTTGGGTGGACCAGAGATCACGTCCATTTGGCTGTGCATCCAAATGCCCTGCTGGTTGCAGCCTCCACTTCCTGGTGATTTCTGCTTTCTTTTTTGCCAGGTCACATCTGTTTGCCATCTGTAGGTAGCTGATCACATTTCAAAAAGCTGGCTGGGGTTTTATGCATATTTCATCTGCTGGGAGATTTTTGGAGAAGGAAAGCTCTCTTTAAATCAAAATGAGCTGAAGGGGTGCTCAGCTGGATCACACAGACAATGAGGATTAGAAAGGCCCTAACTCCAGCCTGGGCAACATAGTGAGACTTTGTCTTTACTAAAAAAAAAAAAAAAATCAGCTGGGTGTGGTGGCATGCATCTGTAGTCCCTGCTACTCTGGAGGCTGAGGTAGGAGGACGTGCTTGAGCTCGGGAGGTTGAGGCTGCAGTAAGCTATGATTGTGCCACTGCACTCCAGCCTGGGTGACAGGGCGAGGAAGCATTGTCTAAAAGAGGAGCTAGCAAACTTTTTTCTGTAAAAGGCCAGAAAGTACATATTTTTAGTTTCATGGGCCACACGGTCTCTGTCCTAACTATTCAACTCGGCCCTTAGAACACAAGCAGCCCTAGATGCTGAGTATGGATATGGGTTGTGTTCTAATAAAACTTTATTTGCAAAATCAGGTGGTAGGACAGAGTTGGCTGGGAGGGCCACAGTTTGCAGACCCTGAGGGAGAGGAAAGGATTGAGCATCTTATCAAAACTACTTCCTACCCCACCCCCGACCCAGGGCCCCCATTTGTTCACTGGGCTCTTAGTGAAGGCCAGTGGCTGATGCTGCAACCCTGGGGCAGCAGGAGGCTCATGACTATGCCCTGCCCTGGCCCTAGCTTTCCACCAAGATTCCCACTTAAAGCCACTTTTTTCCTCCCAGAAGTCTTCCTTGAAGACCTCCTTAGCTAGGCCCAATGCCCTTGTAATGGTTCTCCCCAGTCCTGGCATTGCAGAATAGGAAAGTCAATATCACATGTTAACTCAGAGAGGCCTTCCCTGACCACCCAGTCCCAGGACAGCAAACTCCTCCAACCCTCCTCAGATCCCCTACCCTGCTTTATCCACCCCAGTTGCACGTTTCACCTTGGAGGATATATTTTGCATTTCTGTTTACTTGTTATTGCCTATCTCTCCTCCTCGAATGAAAGTTTTACTCGGGCAGGTACCTTATCTTGTTCACTGTTTATATCTGAAACCTCAGTGGTACCTGGTCTATAGTAGGTATTTAATAAACATATTTGCTAAAAGCATGAATGAATATCAGTTATCACACTGCAAGATGCTTGCTTGTTTAATGCTTGTTTTTAGCTTGAATTATGAACATCTTAAAAACATGGGCTGGGTCTTCCTGGGTTTTGCTCTTAACATCTGCATTGTCGGCCGGGCGCGGTGGCTCATGCCTATAATCCCAGCACTTTGGGAGGCTGAGGTGGGCGGATCACCTGAGATTGGGAGTTTGAGACCAGCCTGATTAACGTGGAGAAACCCCATCTCTACTAAAAACACAAAATTATCCAAGCCTGGTGGTACACACCTGTAATCCCAGATACTCGGGAGGCTGAGACAGGAGAATCAGGAGTTTGGGACCAACCAGGCCAAACATGGCGAAACCCCATCTCTACTAAAAACACAAAATTATCCAAGCCTGGTGGCACACATCTGTAATCCTAGATACTCGGGAGGCTGAGACAGGAGAATCTCTTGAACCCAGAGAGGTGGAGGTTGCAGTGAGCCGAGATTGTGCCACTGCACTCCAGCATGGGCGACAGAGTGAGACTCCGTCTCAAAAAAAAAAAAAAAAAAAAAGTCTGCATTGTCAAGAAAAGTTTGTTGAACTGTTGAATGAATGAATTTATTTGATAAAAACATATGACAGCAGGAAGTAGAGGCCATTTAGAACAGTAGACTTCAAATCTGTGTTTGCAATGGAAGCCTTTGGTAATGGGTACCTTATGCACAGTTCAGCTTCTCTGGTTGACTCAGGGTGGGACAGCAGGACTGGCCTGCTCATCTCCTTTCAACTACGCCCCTCCACTGTTCCAAGGTGGCCCCCAGCTATGTCTGTGGCCCCTAGAGAGTTTCCTGGAAATAGTTTGAAAACTACTGATCTAGTCTGAACTTTCAGCTGCACAGATGAAAGAACTGAAGCCTCGGCAGAGAAATGGTTGGCTGGAGGTCACTTGTAAAGTCTGTGGCTGTCATGAGATTAGAACCCAGCCCCCTCTCTCCCACGGAGCTCCTTGAAGCGACCCTGTTTGGTTGCTTGCACTTTGCACAGATGCTGGTTAAGTCTCAGTTCTGCTCTGAGCTACACTGTGTCCCTGAGGAAAACACTCCAGCTTCTTGGGTTCCTCTTCAGAGAGCTCAGCCCACAAGCCAGTCAGCTACGCAGGCTGTGGGCTCTGAGGCCTGAAGACACGAAATCCCACTCTGGCTTGAAAAGGTATGAGGTTAGAGGCACTGCAAAACTCAGCCATGACTTGTGTCTGTCCTTTCTGAGGTCATCTCTTACCTCAGGATGCCCTGGGGAGGCAGGCTGGAGAGGCCAGAGGGGCCCGGGTTTCAGCAAAGGACGCGGGTTCAAGTCTCAGGTCAACCACTCACCTGCTCATCAGGTGTGACCGTAAGCGTGCTACTTAACTTCACTGAGCCTTAGCTTCCTCAGCTGTAAAACGGGGATAATCACAGTGTCCACATCCCCTGGAGTGGTTGTGAGGATGACACGACAAGACAGATGGAAGGTAATTAGCATGGAGCAGTAAATGCCAGACACAATTATTATGAAAGACAGGAGGGGATTGTGTCCTATAAGCCTCAGAACATGACATCTTAGGGGACCTGCACTCCATTTGTGTTGTGGGGTAAAAAAGCAAGGTTGTGAGTCACAACCTTTTGGAGAAGGAAAGCTCTCTTTCAGATGCCCACCCCCTTACTGTCACTAGGATGTCAATCTCTAGGGAGACCTAGGAAGTCTTCCTATGCATGGATCCCTGAATGACCATATGGAGCATGGCCCTCCACCTCCAACCCTCTTCCATGTATTAGACTTATATGAGTGAGAAATACACTTCTATTGAGTTAGAGATGAGAGGGCTTATCTAGCTAATCAAATAGCAGCAAATATTTATAGCAGCAAATGTTTTCTTAACCAATTATCTATCTACCTATCTGTAGTTATTTCAAAAAGACTAGGAAGAAATTCACCAACATACTATTGATCAATTTGCAACAATAAGCACGAGTGACTTTGATCATCAAAAGTCAGTTTAATTTTTTTTTTTTTTTTTGAGATGGAGTCTTGTTCTGTCACCCAGGCTGGAGTGCAATGGTGCGATTTTGGCTCACTGCAACCTCTGCCTCCTGGGTTCAAGTGATTCTCCTGCCTCAGCCTCCTGAGTAGCTGGGATTGCAGGTGCATGCCACCATGCCCGGCTAAGTTTTGTATTTTTAGTAGAGACGGGATTTCACCATGTTGGTCAGGCTGGTCTCCAACTCCTGACCTCATGATCCGCCCACCTCGGCCTCCCAAAGTGCTGGGATTACAGGCGTGAGGCACCGCGCCTAACCCAGTTTAATTTTTTTAAACATAGATTTAAAAAAACCAACAGCCTGACCTCCCTGCCTGTCCTCTCTACCCCTAGTCAATGTCACAAGGCCCATTATTCCATACCCCTGGGGTCCCCATCAAGAGCCCTCCTGCCATCTAATTCCTCTGTGGCTGCCCTTGCCTAAACTAGCTGTGAACTCTTGACTTTGTGGTCTCTGCCAGGGAAGTGGATGGCAAGGGACCTGGGACTCTATCACCACCCCGTTGGCCCCCACATCCCACCACGTCGTCAGTAGTGTGCTCCATCCCCCTGGGGTTAGGAGCCAGGCCCTGTTTCCAGAAGGTCACATGGGTGGTATCAGGGTGTTTACACAGACTACTCAAGGAGCTGAAAAGGCAGCCTCAGGCCGTCAGTACCCTTTGGGATGCCTCCTGCTCGGCATTCGCATTAGAAGGTTCCCAAACTGCACCCCTACCCTCTTTCTCCCCCTCCCATCTTAAGGAGGGTTTCTTGGACTTGAATCTGTTTCTCCCCAGCAGCAGAACCAGCTCTGAATGACTAGTCTTAGACATCAAATAGGTGGGAATGACTTCTTTGTCAAAGTGATAGAAGAAATGAATCTAGAAGTTCTGGCCGCTCTCACCAAGCCTCATGAAGTCCATGAAGAATCAGTCTGCTCCTGATTCCAGGATGGAGGGCCAGTTTATCCAAAGCCATTTGCTTCCATGAACTCCCCAATCTGCCTAACTCAGGACCCTAAATTTGTGATAGGAGAAAACACATTCGACCAGGATTCTGAAACTTGGGGTTCATTCCTAGGCCAGCCACTGGCATGGTGATGGGAGCACAGGCTTTAGAGGGAGCTATACTAGGTTTAATCCTGGCCCTGTCTTTCTGGAGAAGATAGCATAGCCAGTTAACTTAGATCTTGTGTCTCCATGTTTACCCCTTTCCTCACTGTTCCAACAGGTCTTGCCAGCGGCCCACCCTATTTTACTCCCCTTTCAAGTGGGCCATGAAGGTACCACATCAAGCTACTGTTGCCTGAAGCACAGCAATGAGGCAGGTGGGTGAGGAATCTTCCCTGGAGGTGAGGGAGCTGGGAAGGCTAGAGGCAAGGCTAGGGCAGGGCGGAAGTCAGGAGTGGTGGACACGGAGGGCTGTTTTTTGCTTAAAGCAGTCAGTGGTGGAGGAAGTAGGTCAGTGGTGGAGGTAGGCGGGACTCGGGCTGGAGTCTGCCTCTCTGTGGGGTCACTCGCAGCTCCCGGGGCTCAATGAAGAGCTGCTGGGCTGCAGATCACACTTCGGGTAGCAAGGCCACAGACTACACAGTTGCCTGGATCACCTGCCAGAGGGAGGTGTGAGTTGAATGCCTGGGACCTCGTTCTAAAATTACTGAATGTCAAAGTCAGAATTGAAGTCAGTTGGGATCTGGTTGAGAATGCATAACCTCAATCTAATCATCAGGAAACATCTGACAAACACAGAATGAGGAACTTTCATTAAGAAAATGTGGGGGTGGTGGAAAAAACCAGTATCCCTCAAAAACATCAATGTCATTAAAGACAAAGAGGCTGGGCATGGTGGCTAACGCTTGTAATCCCAGCACTTTGGGAGGCCGAGGCGGGCGAATCACGAGGTCAGGAGATCAAGACCATCCTGGCTAACACGGTGAAACCCCGTCTCTACTAAAAATAAAACAAAAAATTAGCTGGGTGTAGTGGTGGGCACCTGTAGTCCCAGCTACTCGGGAGGCTGAGGCAGGAGAATGGTGGGACCCCGGGAGGCGGAGCTTGCAGTGAGTTGAGACAGCGCCACTGCACTCCAGCCTGGGCGACAGAGCGAGACTACGTCTCAAAAAAAAAAAAAGACAAAGAAAGGCTGTGGAAATACAGTCACGCAATGCATAACGAAGTTTTGGTCAGCGATGGACCACATATATGACAGTGGTTCCATAAGATCATAATGCCGGACTTTTACTGCACCTTTTCTATGTTTAGATATGTTCAGATACACAAATACTTGCCACTGAGCTACAACCGCCTGCAGTTTTCAGCACAGTCACATGCTGTACAGGGTGGTAGCCTGGGGGCAATGGGCCATACCATATAGCCCAGGGGTATAGTAGGCTGTGCTATCTAGGTTTGTGTGAGTACACTCTAAAATGTTTGCACAACAATGAAATTCCCTAATGACGCATTCCTCAGATTGTATTGCCATCATTCAGCAACAAATATGAGATATTCCAAATTAAAGGAGGTTAAAGACACATGACAAGCACATGCAACATCTAACCCTTCACCAGATCCTGAACATGAGGGGTAAATTCTAAAAAGGACCTTATTAAGTCACGTGACAACCTGGAAGTTTAGATAAAAACATTGTATTAACATAAATGTATGCAATGGACAACTCTACCGTGGCTGTGTAAGAGTTATGTAATCTTACATACGTACACCAACAAAATACCTAGGAAAGCGTTTAGGGGTAAAGGACCCAGATGTATGTAACTTACCCTTACACAATTCAGAAAAAACATTATGTATGTAGACAGAGAAAGAAAATGATGAAGCGGAGGGGGTCCGATGTTAACAATTCACAAAGGGTCTGCAGGTGTTCCTGTTTCTATGTACTGTTTCTATTCTTAGAGTTTTTGAAGTTTGAAATTATTTCCAAATGAAATGTAAAAAAATAGAACTCTTTTTTTGAAACAAAATCCCCTGCAGAACCCCACGTGTAAAACAGGTACAAGCAGGGTTGTCTGGGGTGGAGCTGGCTTGGGGCCCAGCGTGTCTTTCGACCCCTTGGTGGCCCCTGGGGTGCCTTGTGGAATCTGTCTTGAAAACCACTGCGTTCAGCTTCTGTATTTTTGGGAACGTGGCTGGGAGGCAGCTGTTCCTGCATCCTAATATCTAAACACTCATTCATAAACTTTGATCCCCACAACAGCCCAGAGAGAGGCGTTCCTAGCCCCATTTAAAGAGTGGGAAAACTGAGGCTCGGGAAGTAACTCCTTGAGCACCTAGGCTGTCCCATGTGCTGTCCCAGCTCCTGCATTGCAACATGACAAGCGTTTCGCCCTCATTTTGTACACAAACAAAAGTCCAGGGAGATTAATGTTCAAGGCTATAGCACCAAAGCTGGGGTTCAAACCCAGGACCGTGGATGAATCCCAAATCCTCTGCTCTTTGGATTTGGGGTTGACAAATCCCAAACCCATTTGAGCAGAACCTAATTCCACCCAGATGAAGATGCTGAGGCTCCGAATGGAGCAGCCCTGGCCTGCCCGGTTCTGAGATGAAATTGGGAGTCACGGTGCTCCCAGTCCAGTGCTCACCCAGTGGTGGGAGGGAAACATTCTTTCTGTTCCTTGAGAAGAAACCCATTGGTGTCTGGGGGAGACCCTGGCCTGACCTTCATGTCTCAGAGTCTCCCCGACTGAGCCTGGCTTCTGGATCTGCAGAGATTCCGGCCTCCCTCCCTCTTGCCTGCTGAGGATGGAAAATGGCAGGCACCTGGTTCTGCTCCATTCAACCACATGTGACACCAGCCATGCCCTTTCCAGCGGCTGCCTTTCTTACTCCTCCTCCCTCCTCAAAATTAGCCATTCCTTCCTCGAGTCCCTGCTCTCTGGTAAGGTTTTAGAAAGCAAATTCATCGTTAGCAAAACTCACAGTGTTTGATTCTCACCACAAGGACAATAACTATGTGAGGTGATGCCTATGTTAATTAGATAGATTTAGTCGTTCCACAATGTAGATATTGAAAGCATCATGTTGTACACAGTAAATACATATAATTTTATCTGTCAATTTAAAAAAGTCAGGCTGGATGTGGTGGCTCACACCTGTAATCTCAGCACTTCGGGAGGCCGAGGCAGGCAAATTGCTTGAGCTCAGGAGTTTGAGACCAGCCTGGGCAACATGGTGAAACCCCGTCTCTACAAAAAATACAAAAATTAGCGGGGTGTGGTGGCGCATGCCTGTAGTCCCAGCTACTCAGGAGGCTGAGGTGGGAGGATTGCCTGAGCCTGGGGGGTGGTGCCACTGTACTTAAGCCTGAGCAACAGAAAGAGACCCTGTTTAAAAAAAAAAAATCATGGTGTTTGAATGTTGCTCCTCAGTCACGGGGTTTTAGAAAGAATTCCAGGAGGCTAGGGGTTTCTGGATAAACTGGGACTCATCAAGAATGGAATTGCCCCTTCCAGCCCAAAGCTGTCGCCCTGATCATGTCTCAGGGTCTATAAAACCCTTGGCTCTGACTTTACCACCAAGCCCAGCAAATCCAGGGTCAACGATTTCCCTAATTAGAAATTCAGCACCGAAACCAATCAATAGCTATTGTGACTAAGTGCCAACTGCTGGGCAACATGCAAACTTCAGACTCCTCTAAGCCTCAAGACAGGCCTGCAAGGTGGTTGTGGCTGTGCCTGTTGAACATAAGAGAAAACTGTGGCTGAGCACCTAAGTCATTTTCACACAGCCACAAGCTGAGAAGCGGCAGGGCCGGCAAGGAAGCTTGGACCTTGCTCTTCCATGATCCCCGCAGGGTCCCAGGGCCAGCCTGTCTGCTCTCCCCGAGGCTGTTCCCAGCAAAGGGTCCCCGGGGCTCTGTCTCCTTTCTGCCTTGATCCAGTCTGACTGCTGCTTCCCTGCATGCTGTGTAGGACGCTTCTGAGCTTGCCTCCCTCTCCAACGCCTGCTGCTGCAGAGACAGCCAGGACTGCCTCTCTCCGAGAAGGCTTGAGAAGGCCCCGCTCATTCTTGGACACCCTTTGCCAGGCCACGAGGGGGTCTTAACCCTCGGTCTCATGTTGCCTGGCAGGGCATACTCGATTCTTTCCCTGAGTCCCAGCCCTCTGGGGCTGACCAGGTCAAACTCACCGAGAGCGCTGGGCTCTGCAGGCTGTCCACTGTCCCCCACCTACTTCTTTGGGGATTTTCCTGGAGGTTACTCAGTTGTGGAGTTTACATCCTGGGCTTGTTCTCTGGGCCCCAGGCTGCACAAGACACCCGACCTCCCTCCGAGGCTAATGTCCACTCTATGAAAACAAACCCTTCACTACATCCTGCTTCTACTACAACCCTCTCTCTTCCCATCACATCTCCAATATCAGGATAAAGTCTTAATACAGAGTTCACCCTGGCGTGGTGTCTGCTTTTGGGGAACACAATTCTATGTGTGTGTGTGTGTGTGTGTGTGAGACGGAGTCTCGCTCTGTCACCCAGGCTGGAATGCTGTGGCACGATCTCGGCTCACTGCAACCTCTGCCTCCCGGGTTCAAGCCATTCTCCTGCCTCAGCCTCCTGAGTAGCTGGGATTACAGGCCTGTGCCACCACACCCGGCTAATTTTTGTATTTTTAGTAGAGGCGGGGTTTCACCATGTTGGCCAGGCTGGTCTTGAACTCCTGACCTCGTGATCCCCCCACCTCAGCCTCCCAAAGTGCTGGGATGACAGGCGTGAGCCACCGCACCTGGCCTGGGGAGCACAATTCTAACACACGGTCGCAAGACACAAATCAGTTTACCACAAAAATGTGACTAACCCGGAATTGTGGCCTGTACAGATCTGAGAGGAAAGGTTTCTAGGGTGAGGGGATCTGGCACCATACCCCAATCACACTCCCACAATTGCTTTCTGTTGGTCTATGGCCAAACTGGCCTGCCCTTCTCCAGGGGAGATGAAGAGAATCCCTCTCTTAACACAGCCACATTTGTTGAGCCTGCCAGGTGCTGTGTGTGGAGGCCACCATTTTACACACATTGTTTCTAATACTCATAAGTGACTGAGTATGGCTTCCGAGCCATTAGGGGTCTTAGGGTCTTTTACTGTCTCTGTAAAGCAGCTTCCTCAGGTGAGGAAATTGGGCTCTAAAGAGTTAAGTAAATCATTCAAGCTTAAATAGGTAGTAAGTGACAGATCAGGAATTCGAACCCACGTCTGTGAGTCTACAGAGATGGCTATCCATCCACTCTATTGCCATGGCAGCCATGTCCAGGTACACAGTTTGCTCACTGCACAAGGGCACCAGCTGAAGGGATGAATCCTGCCAGCTTTCTCTTCATTGAGCTGTGCCCCATCGTGCAGTGATGCCTGTTCTTGTCTGCCTGGAGGACTGCAGTCAAATGATTACAAATAGTCCCACGGATTCCTCTCCCACATCCACACCCTTTACAATATGCCTTTGTACTGTTTCCATCAAGAGGGGAAATGTTCCTCACTCCTCGAGTCTGGGATGGTCTCTTGTGCCTAAACAAGTCAATGAAAGCTGTCAGAGCAACATCGTGCCAGTTCAGGGCCAGGCCTCACTGGGCCTTGCAGGCTTTGCTTGTTCTCTAGGGCCCCAGCTACTGCCATGGGTACATACCTGTGCTAACCTGCTGGAGGATGAGAAACTCATGGCTCAGTCATCCCCATCCCAGACCAGCCAACAGCTCATCAACCACTCAGCACGTGAGCAAGGCCATCCCAGACCAGCCAACAGCTCATCAACCACTCAGCACGTGAGCAAGGCCATCCCAGACCAGCCAACAGCTCATCAACCACTCAGCACATGAACAAGGGCATCCCAGACCAGCCAACAGCCAACCAACCACCCAGCATGTGGGCAAGTCCATCCCAGACCAGCCAACAGCCAACGAACTACCCAGCATATGGGCAAGGCCATCCCAGAGCAGCCAACAGCCAACCACCCACCCAGCATGTGGGCAAGGCCATCCCAGACTATCTGGCCTCCAACTGACCCACCTCTGATCACAGATCCATGAATAAGCCCACCCAAGCTCAGGTACACCTGACCCAGATCAGAGAGTTGTCCATGCCCCATGGACTTAGGCATCAAATCAATGCTAATTGTTTAAGGCACCTGTTAGGGGTTGACTTGCGTCCTCTCAAAATTTGTATGTTGAAGTCTTAACCCTCAGCACCTAGGACTCTGACCTTATTTGGAAACAGGGTTGTTGCAGCTGTAACTAGCTGAGATGAAGTCATACTGGAGTAGGGTGGGCCCCTGATCCAGTCTGACTGGCATTCTTACAAAAAGAGGAAATTGGGACACAGACATGCACACAGGAAGCATGCCATGTGAAGATCAGAGTTCTGTGGCCACAAGCCAAGGAACTACCAGAAGCTCGGAAGGAAAATAACCTTCCCTGGCATCTTTAGTGGGAGCACAGCCATGCCCACACCTTGATCTTGAACCTTCCAGCCTCCAAAACTGTGAGACAATATATATTTCTGCTGGCTAAGCCACTCAGCTTGTGGTATTGTTTCTGCAGCCCTAGCAAACTAACACAGTGCTTTTCCTAATTCACACAAAGTTAACTGTGGGCTGGCTTCCTCGCTTGCCTCCAAGGCAGCAGCCAATCATGGCTCTCCTCCCAGGCCCCAGGTAACTCCAAGAGGGCGCAGGAGTTACACCCCACCTACACCCAGTTCCTCCCCAGGGGGGCTCTGAATCTGGAAAGTCTGGGGCCTTCCAAGGGCTCCGGAGTCCTTGTCAGGGTGGGGTCATGGACCCATAAAAAGAGAGCTCCTCGCCTAGGCCCCTCCCGGCTGCCCGCTGACCTGGGTTGCCGAGGGCCATGGAGTCGTAGATGAGTTTGCAGGTCTTGAGCAGGATGGAGATCTTCTTCTCAGGTGAGTAGGCCTTGTGCATGCCGGCGAACTTCTGCAGGATCTTCTCCATCATGGGCACCTCCGGCACGCTGGTGGTCACACCTAGGTCAGTGGTGGTGGTGGCCAGAATCACTAGCTGGTTCTCCTTGAGCTGCTGCAGTGAACCGTCCTTGCTGTGGATCTCATGCAGGCATGAGTTGATGGCTTCCTTCAGGGGCTTCAGGACACTTTTGTACAAGGCGGACTCTACAATTGCTTCTGCAGGTAAACAAGAGAGCGAGGGTGAGGAAACCAGATGCTGGGATCCTGCCACCTGGTTCTGTTGCCCAACAGCACAGCCATCCCCATCCCCTGGCCCCTGGGAGGACATTCACAGCTCCAGCACCTGCAAGGACACTCACAGCCCCAAAAGTTATACCCTGTGGTTCTGGCACATGAGAGAGCACAGTTTATTCAACAGAAAGCCACACTGGAAAGGCACTGGCACAGGAGCCAGTCGTTGCATCCTGATGCTTTTCACAGGGCCTGGCAGAGAGCAAACTTTCACAGGGCTGACTATGAGTACGTAACTTCAGAGGGCGATACTCACACTGGAGTTGTACAGTGTACAACCTGGGCAGCTGTATGCTGATGGCCTGAATGTCCAGTAAATGATTGGTGGAATTATTCTTAATATCTCCCTTCCAATTCCCACACCCACTTGACTCTAGTCTCAAAAATACAGTATATCCAGAACCTTACTTTTTTATCACTTCCATGGCTACTACCTTGACCTGGGTTGCTCAGGCTACCACCATTATCTCTTGCTGGGGTTATGTCAGTCAGCTTTTGCCCTGGCCCTTATAGTCTCTTGTCAACACAGCAGCTGGTGCTGTCCTGTTATGACGTCTTTGATCATAACATTCTTCTGTGTGGAAACCTCCAATGGCCCCCATCTCCCATGCAATCAAATCAAAGCCAGAGCCTCCTCACGGCCTATGAGGCCCCGCTGTGATCGGGCCCTGTAACCTCTCATTCACTGCTTTGCTTGCTCCCCATGCTCAGGCTGCTCTACCAACTGCCAGGCCTGCTCCTGCCCCAGGGCCTTTGCTCCTGCAGTTCCCTTTGTGTGGCGCAGTCGCCTCGCAGTCATCCACATGACTGGTTCCTTCACTGTTCGAATGTCGTCCTATCAGAGAGGCATTCCCAATCAGCTCTTGGAGCAGGAGTTGGTGCCCTGATCTTGTAGCTGCTCTGAGGCATATGTGCTCTGATCCCCACTCTGAGGACAGACCAACTTAGGCTCTCATGGGGTGCGTTGGGGGGTTGAACAAGGACTTGAAGTCATGTCTTCTTGACACCAAGGGGATGCCCAGTTGCTTTGGGTGACTAGAGGAACATATTCTTAGGAAGCTGTTTTGGCTCTCCTCTGTCTCCAGGGCGTGGGTCTTGGTAACAGGCTCAGTAAGGGGAGGTCCCAAGCCCTGTTCCTGTAGGGAGACACCTGTGCTGCCCTAGCCCTGAGAGAGGAGGGAGGGACTCATGCTCCCACGGGGCTGGGTCTCAATAGAGGCCCGGACAGCCCTTCCCTGCCACGCAGGCCTGGGGGCTGGCCCATGGCCATCCTGGGTCCCTTGCTGCTGCCTCCCTCTTCCCCTTTAGCAGAACACAGGGCTGCCCTCACCTCCCTCACCCCGTTCCTGACCCTCCTTCCCCCCCACCTCCCCACCTCATTGGAGCCTCCGCAGGTAGAGATGGGTGCAGATGGGCGTTGACCTGGGAGCAGGGACTTGCACTTCCCCACTGTCCTGGGCTTCTGCATGACCTCGGCCATGTCCCTTCCCCTCCCAGGGCCCGTTTCCTGAACTGCAAAATGAGAGGGCTGTGCCCACGCCCTCCCAGTCCCTTCACATCTGAGAGCTGCAGGATCTCTTCCCGGCACCTCCTCTCCAGACTCAGGCCCTCCACAGCTTCACATTAGGACTGTTTTGTATCCAATTGTTTCTTGTGATTTGTCTCCCTAATAAAACCAGAAGCACCCTAAGCGTGGAGTTCTGTTGGCCTTTTTTTTTTTTTTCTTTTTTTTTGAGACAGAGTCTTGTTCTGTTATCTAGGCTGGAGTGTAGTGGTGTGATCTTGGCTCACTGCAACCTCCACCTCCCAGGTTTCGAGCAATTCTCCTGCCTCAGTCTCCTGAGTAGCTGGGATTACAGGTGTCCACTACCACGCCTGGCTAATTTTTGTATTTTTTGTAGAGATGGGGTTTTACCATGTTGGTCAGGCTGGTCTTGAACTCCTGACCTCAGGTGATCTGCCCTCCTTGGCCTCCCAAAGTGCTGGGACTACAGGTATGAGGCACCATGCCCCGCCCTGTCTGGCCTTTTTATGTGGTTTAAGTTCCTTCACCGTCTGACTGGCCACACACATGGGCAGAGCTCGGAAGGAAGAGGCAGAGGCAGAGGACTCAGCTCATGGAAAGGGCTGGGCTGCCTGGGTCTGAAGTCCAGCTCTACTACCAGCTCTGTCTTCATGGCCAGGTCACTGGACCTCTCTGAGCTGTGGCTTCTTGGGCATGACAATGGCCAAACCATCTGGTCTGGTTTGCAGTCATGAGGCTGACATGTGCAGTGTCTGGAATGGCACCGTTGCTGTGGATGCTGACCCTGTTCCCACCCGCTGGAGGGCCCTTCTCTCCTCTCTGTAGCTCCAGCCCACCCGTCCTTGGTGGCTCAGCTCAGCTGCCACCTCTCACTGCCTGGAAACCTCTCTGCCCCACACATTAGTGCCCACGGCAGGCTCTGGTGACACTCTGCCATATCACCTGCCAGGATAGACTCCAAGTCTAGTACCTCTTGGCATCTTGGTGCCCGAGGCAGATCTGGCCTTAACAGGAGCCATGGCGTGTCTGCATCCTGCCAGCCAGCTGCCCTGAGGCTGGAGTCATTCCTGCTGTTTCCAGCAGAGGTCCAGCCTGTGCTCCACCTCCTTTGCTCTGCTGAAGGCCACCAGGTACAGGCCTTGCATGGCCGCAGTCTCCTGAGCCGTCCCCCTGTTTTGTCCCCTCTGCTCTGCCCTCCACACACACCCTTCAGGGGCTCCGTCACCTCTGGGCCAAATCCTCAGGCTGACTTTCACTGCCTGTGTGAATGGCCCGTGATCCTCCAGCCTCATTCCCCACCTCTTGGCCTTCGTCCACGCTGTCATCCCTTTCCAGAAGGAAAGTCCATCCACCACCCTTTCCACAGCTTAGCACTCCTGACCCTTTGGGCCTCAGCTCTTACACTGCCCCAGCTCTGGAAGGCAGGGCTGGCCACAGCTTCCTCTGGGCCACTTGGAGTTTTCCATGTCCTTCCATGTCCTTCCGTGCCCTTCTACGCCCTCCTGGTCTGCACGGTGCCTGTGGCTCAGTCTCAGACCCGGATGATCTCATCCAGTCTCATGGCTCCTTTTGTGCTGACAGTTCCCAGACATCTCTCTTTAGCCCCAGAACTGCAGACTCAGCCCTCAATGACCCACTTGACCTCCCCACCTGGTGTCTAATAAGCATCTCCAGTGTCACATGTCCCAGACTGAGCTCCTCGACTCCTCCCCAGTGCCTGCCGCAGGATGGACACTGCGGCCTCCCAGCGACAACACTGCTTGTCCACATGTCCACATCCTACTTCCCCTCTCCCACTCCCGCATCCAGCTTCCAGTCAGTCCTGTGGCTCCAGCTTCACAACAGACCCAGAGTCCAACCATGTCTCCCCATCTGTGCTGCCTCCGTCCTGGTCCCAGCCACCTTCACTGCTCACCTCGGCTGTGAGAGTAGCCTCATACCAAGTCTGAGTCTCTCTGCTCCCACTCGGCGTGATGGCCAGAGTGATGTTCACATGTGAGTGAGGTCACTCACCCTTGGACGTGAGCTCCATAGAGAGGCTCACAAGGCCCTTGGGGTCCTGCCCCCCAACAGCCTCCTGACCTCGCTTCCATCCACATGTGCTCACTTATGTGTCTCCTTACACTTTATACTTTACTCCTCTCTCTCTGTCTTTCTCTCTCTCTCTCTTTCTTCTTGAGACAGAGTCTCCCTCTGTTGCCCAGGCTGGAGTGCAGTGGCATGATCTTGGCTCATTGCAATCTCTGCCTCCTGGGTTCAAGCAATTCTTGTGCCTCAGCCACCTGAGTAACTGGGACTACAGGCACATGCCACCGTGCCCAGCTAATTTTTCTATTTTTTTTAACTTTGATTTTTTTGAGACAAAGTCTTGCTCTGTCGCCCAGGCTGGAGTGCAGTGGCACAATCTGGGCTCACTGCAACCTCTGCCTCCCAGGTTCAAGTGACTCTCCTGCCTCAGCCTCTTGAGTAGCTGGGATTACAGGTGCGTGCCACCACACCCGGTTACTTTTTGTATTTTTAGTAGA
>NW_012104253.1:12172942-12174134 GCF_000951045.1 Mandrillus leucophaeus
TGAGACAGAGTCTCCCTCTGTTGCCCAGGCTGGAGTGCAGTGGCATGATCTTGGCTCATTGCAATCTCTGCCTCCTGGGTTCAAGCAATTCTTGTGCCTCAGCCACCTGAGTAACTGGGACTACAGGCACATGCCACCGTGCCCAGCTAATTTTTCTATTTTTTTTAACTTTGATTTTTTTGAGACAAAGTCTTGCTCTGTCGCCCAGGCTGGAGTGCAGTGGCACAATCTGGGCTCACTGCAACCTCTGCCTCCCAGGTTCAAGTGACTCTCCTGCCTCAGCCTCTTGAGTAGCTGGGATTACAGGTGCGTGCCACCACACCCGGCTACCTTTTGTATTTTTAGTAGAAACGGGGTTTCACCATGTTGGCCAGGCTGGCCTCAAACTCCTGACCTTAGGTGATCCACCCGCCTCGACCTCCCAACATGCTGGGATTACAGGCGTGAGCCACCGCACCCAACCCTACTCATCCTTCTTGCCTGTCACCCCTGCTAGACCGTAAGCTCCCCACAGGCTGAAACTTTTTGAGTGCTTTGTTCACTTCTGTCTCTATATCTGAGCCAGCACCTGATGCGGAGTTGGGTGCCCAATAACTCTTTGTCGACTATCTGCTTATAGGGCCCTGTGCAGACACACACACAGCACTGGCTTCAGATCTCAATCCTATCACCCCTCATCATACCTGAAATGCCATCATGAATCTTGTGGCCTCGAAAACCTATTTGTTTTCAGGAGTCCGCTAGCAAAATCCAGTAGCCCTGGGAAAGGAACATCTGAAGCTCCTTTTCTAAGAAACATTCACTACGAATCTACTGTGTTCAGAGGCTCATGTGTCCCTTACGTACCCAGCACTAACTCTTTCATTATTGGGTGGGGAAAGAGAGGCTTAAAGATACCAGGGGACGGCTGGGGCAGTAACTATTTACCAACTAGCTCAGAAGCAGCTCAGTGTTTAGCAACCACTTTGGCCACAGCAGTGTGAACTGACAGAATGTATTTTTTTCTTTTCTTTCTTTTTTTTTTTTAGACAGAGTTTTGCTCTTGTTGCCCAGGCTGGAGTGCAATGGCACAAACTCAGCTCACTGCAACCTCTGCCTTCCAGGTTCAAGCGATTCTCCTGCCTCAGCCTCCCAAGTAGCTGGGATTACAGGCATGTGCCACCACACCTGGCTAATTTTTGTATTTTTAGTA
>NW_012104253.1:12174334-12211983 GCF_000951045.1 Mandrillus leucophaeus
TGAGCCACCATGCCCAGCTGTTATTTTCTTTTTGAGATAGGGTTTCACTCTGTCCCCCAGACTGGAGTACAGTGGTGGGACGTTGGTTCTTTGCAGCCTTGGCCTTCAGGGCTCAAGCAGTCCTCCTGCCTCCTGGGACCACAGGAGCACGCCTCCATGCCTGGCTAATTTTTGTATTTTTTGTAGAGACGTGGTTTTGCCATGTTGCCCAAGCTGGTCTTAAACTCCTGGACTCAAGCAATCCTCCTGCCTTGGCCTCCCAGAGTGCTGGGATTATAGGCTTGAACCAGTGCGCCAGGCTTTGATATTTTTAATATATGTAGGTGTGTGGTTGTTCACAGCTACTTCTCACCGTGAACCACAATCGGAAAAAGCTTTGATAATTACTGGATTCAAGGTTGGTGAGGGTGGGGAAGGCTGGGGGCTACTTTAGAAGGGGTGGTCAGAGGAGTGAGCTGTTTTGTGTTGGTTCCCTGAAAGCAGAGCCTGAAAGAGGGATCTGGATGCATGTGATTTCACTGAGGAGACTCAGAAGACAGGGAGTGAGAGCAGTGGGAAGAGGCAGAGCAAGCTTAAGCAAGGATGAACTCTCAGCCTCAGCCAGATCTCGCCGGGCCCTGGAGCATAAACTGCATCACACAGTGGTCCTGCTTGAGGCCAAGGGGCCAGTCTTCATCCCCCCCATGGCAGGGAGTAATTGGCAGTGGGCCACTGATGATGGAAGAGAGGGTGCAGATAATATAGATCCTATACAGTCAAGGTCAATTCTCTAGGAAAGAGGGGAGCCGGGCACCAGTAGCAGCCTACCTTGCAGCAGCTGGAGAAAGTTGCTGGTGCCCAGGAAGGGATGGGGGGTGGGCACCAACAGCGTCCACTGCATAGGCCTCTTTTGTCCTAAGGGGTTCCTGAGTCTGTAAGCCCCACCGCCCTCTCCTCCCTGCCACCTCCTCCCAGGGCACTGACCGAGCTCCTCCTCAGAGTGCAGGGCGGGGTCCACCAGGGCCTTGAGCTCGGTGCTCTGCAGCAGGTAGCTCTTGAGCTGGGTCATCATGGTGCGAATCTCCTGCAGCATCTCCGTGCTGGAGGTCTGGCGCGCCATCATCTCCAGGCTGTACACCTTATAGTCCTGCACCAGGCTGCCAAAGTACGAGGCCTTGTCCTGCGCCAGCTCCACCACCTTCTTGTACAGCTTGCGGTTGTTGGAGAGGAAAGCGTGGAACATGCTGCTGAAACTGGCAAAGCTCAGCCGGTGCCGGGCCTTGCCCAGGATCATGGAGGGCTTCTTCTTCACGCTGGGGCTGCTGAACTGCTCCAGCTCCTCCTCCGTGCTGCTAGTGGAGTAGGAGTCCTGGTCGGTGGCCATGACAGACGCCCCCAAGCTATCTGAGAGGGAGGCCAGGGAGCCCTTGAACTCTGGAGAGCTCTGGGAATGGGCAGTGGCTTGGGCCTGAGGGTGCTGAGTCCCAGCCTGAGAAGCAGGGCTTTGGCCCTCTCTGGGTGGACCTGGCGTAGGTGTCTCCAAGGCCATCGCCTGTGTGCAGAGCTCAGCGTTCTCTAAGGGAGCTGGGAGGGTCGAGGCCAGTTGTCGAGAGATCCGTTTTTTCCTGGGGGGTGGGACTGGGGGTTGTTTGGCCTTCCTGGGCAGCTCCGGCATGCTGTCAGGATCGCTGGCTTTCACCTCTGTGTCCTGGCCTTGCTCCGTGCTCCCCCGGGGCGTGTCCTCAGGGCTGTCTGAGGTCCCTTGGGGAGGCAGGCTGAGCTGGTCCCCCTCTGCTGCCATCCCCGGACTTTGGTCTTCTAAGGACACCCTCTCAGAAACGCGGCGTCTGGGAGGGGCAGTGGGAAGGTTCTTCTTCGTAGGCAGTGGCGGCGGGGAGGCCTGCTGCAAGGGACTGGAGGCCGCCCCTGGTTTCATCGCTTCCTCCCTGAGGGGGCCCAGGGCTGCAGTGGGGCATGGGAGTCTCTCACAGGCCGTCATAGGCGGCTGGCTCGGATGGTCTGGGGGACCTGGGGCATGGGGTGTGACGGGGGCAGGCACTGGGGGAGAGGTGGGCAAAGGACAGGCAGGGGCGGGTGCAGAAGCAGGGAGCAGAGGGGGCTGGGCTGGGCTGGAGGGCTGCAGGGGCAGCACTGGGGGAGGAGGTGGTGGGCGGCGTGGGGCCCACCTGGAGGTGGGCGAGGTAGTATCAGAGGTGGGTGGCAAGGGGCGTGCAGGGCAGTTTCCAAGAGGTGGTTGGTCGCTGGGCAGGGCGCTGCTGCAGTCCTCGATGAAAATAGGATTCACAAACCACAGGCGGTCATTTCCCACCGACAGCTCGATTTCACAGGCACAGTTTGCATCATGGGCTGTGGGCCTGAGGCTGGAGACTTGCGGGAATCCGGGGGCCTGGTCTCTTGGAGGCTTTGCTGGCTTCCCTCTTTCTTGTGGAGGATTCAGCGAGGAGTCCCAGAAACCTGTGGAAGCAAGAGAGGGGCAGGTGGTCAGTCTGTGCCAGGGACTAGGTGTTGCTGTGCTGGGCAGGGTCTGTGGGCGGGGTCCGCGGGTGGGGTGGGGCAGGGCCGTGGGAGGGCTGTTCAAGGCATTCGCTTCACTACTCCGAGTTGTTTTCCCCTCTTGGACGCTTTTAAACCTCTCCCACCACTTCCTGCCTCGAGAGGGGAAGCCCCACTCGGTCCTCCCCAGCAGTGTGGGGTGGGGCCGGGGGTAATGTGACAGGCTCAGCTTCAGTTCTCTTCCTTGGTGTGACAGCCCACCTCGGAGGGCACTGATGACACAGGGTGTGGGGTGACAACATGGTGCTCTGGAGCCGTGGAGAAGGCATGGTGAGGGCACCAGGGATGGAAGGCCTGGAATTCCTGCGGCCAACCGGCTGGGTGCTCTGGGACAGGTGGCTTGACCTTCCTGGGCCTCAGTCTAGTCATCCCTAAAATGGGGTCACAATGGTGCACACAACACAGGCGTGCGAGGAGTAAGGAACACTAGGCCTATTTTGGCCCCTATGGTTATTTTTTTATTTTTATTTTTATTTTTTGAGACAGAGTCTCACCCTCTCACCCAGGCTGGAGTGCAGTGGTGCGATCTTGGCTCACTGCCAGCTCCGCCTCCCGGGTTCACGCCATTCTCCTGCCTCAGCCTCCCGAGTAGCTGGGACTACAGATGCCCTCCACCATGCCTGGCTAATTTTTTGTATTTTTAGTAGAGACGGGGTTTCACCGTGTCAGCCAGGATGGTCTCAATCTCCTGACCTGGTGATCCGCCCGCCTCGGCCTCCCAAAGTACTGGGATTACAGGCGTGAGCCACCAGGCCTGGCCTCCATGGTTATTATATGCGAGAAGGACGCATCTATGGATTGTGGCCAGCGAGATCAGACCTGGCTGTCCAAGCGGGAGCAGCCACCCACCACAAAATGATTCTGACTCCGGTCAATCTTGAGCTTAAAATAAGAAGCTGGTCCTCTGCCATAGTCAGGGGAAGCCAAGGCTCTTGCAGCATGGAGCTGAGTTCCAGTGCATGCCTCTCTACTGACCCAGTCCCCAGGGGCTCAGCCATGGCTGTGGCTACTGAAGCAGGCTAGGGACAAGGCATTCTTGATCTGTGGGGTCTACACCCTGGCAAGCATCTGACGGAGGCTCAGGACCCTCCAAAGAGCGCACAGGGATGCTACATCCTGGGAACAATTGCAGTCGGCGCATAGGCCACCCTGTGCTCACTCAAGCTTCCTCTTGGAGAGGAACATGGGTCCCAGGTCTTGTTCAGCCTGCTAGGTTTGGAGCTGGATAGAGGATTACCCAGGCAGGTGCAGAGTTCCTTGTGAATTGGTGCGGCCAGTCTTTCACCCAGGGCTCTTTACTCCTGGGAGGAATCCACTCTTAAGAAAACTATGGAAAATAACATCAAGGATAATCACAGGAGCAAACATTCATGGCGTTCTTGCCGCGCATGAGCCCACGGGGTACTTGCTTTACCTGGGTTATCTCGCCGACCCCTGATCATAGGCCTTGCCCCAGTTCACAGATGAGGGTAGGAGGCTCAGAAACATGAAAGCACTCTCCCTGGGTCACCGGGCTGGGGAGTGAGGCACTGGGATTTGACCACGTCGGGCTGGTTCTACAGCCTGTGTGTTTAGCCTCTGTGTTAGGCGGCCTTCCTTCATAGGAACTTGCAACACTTCCCAGATCGGTTGCTGTCCCGGCATCGGTGAGTAGCAGGGTGGCTTGCAGCCCAGAACTCAGGATGTGGCAACAGCACAACAGGCTCTTGATGTTGAAAGGAGACCTCACAAGATGGCCTGGAGCAGCCAACCGTGTGCTCGCTCTAAGAGGGGGGCACTATCAGGGATGTAGGCATTTGCCATCTTGCTGGCTGGGGTCACCAATGCAATCAGGGTAAGCAGGTGCCTTCCCAGGACAAAGGGACTGAAGAAACAGACCAGAAGTGAGCTGCGACCCACCAGCTCTGTGCATCCCTCTGAGGTGCACCCCCCAGCCCTGTCCTGGGCAGATACCCTGTGTCTGGCTGCCTGAATATCACAGCCAGTGGAGACAGGCCAGCTGTCACCACACTAACAAGCATGACAATCTTTTCTGTGACTCTTTCCAATGTGCAAAGCTCTGTGCCCATCACAGTCACCAAGGACATGGTGTCCAGAGTGGCCTCTCCCAGGGCCTGGATGAGCTGCTCTTTGTGACTGCCGGGGCCCTTTGCTTTCTTGGGCAGCTCATGGCTCCTCCATGTATGCCTCACTCTCCCAGGCACCTTGCCTCGAGTACATACATGTCCTGGCCCCTGGAGTGAGTGTTTGAAGCACTGTGCCCATGTCTACACAGGCCCAACAAAGTTGCCTGTTTGGGAGTCTTCCTAGCAAGGAGAGGCAGGCAGCCAGACTAACCCCACGGTAACTGGGCAGCAGCCCTACATGTGAGCTGAGACCCCCGGTGCCCACCTCCAGACTCTTCCTGTGGGCGAAGGTGGCATCATGAGGGTAGATAACATACAGAACTGCCCACTGATGCTGGGACACCCCATCACTGCTCACCCAGATCACGGCTGTAGCCGCTCCCTCCACTTCATTCTCTTCCTGTGGTCCTAGGCTGGGCATACAGCAGGCCCTTGGAGGCTCTCTGTTGAGAATCACTTTCAACCCTTTAGCCTGGCATTTGAGGCTGCAGGACCTGGTCCCTGAACATCTTCTCTGGCATCATCTACCGAGTCTTTACTCCACTCTATCTGCCGTTCACTTCTTCCTCAATGTGCCACACGCTGCCCCACCAGCAGGCCTTGGCTAATGCTATTCCCTCTGCGTGGAATTCTTTTCCCACCCTCTCCAGCTGGCACACACTTACTTGTCCTTCAAGGCTCAGGTCAAGTGCGACCTGTCTGGTAGTGCCTCCCCGATGCGCTCAGGCCCTGCCCGCCCCGCCTGTGTTCCTGCAGTGACCATCACTGGGACCGTAATTCTGTGTTTTTGCCGGACTTTCCCACCAGACTCAGAGCTTCCAGAAGGCAGTCAAATGCTTCAGCTATCTGAGTATTCCCAGCACCTGACAGTGCTTGGCCCAGAGCGGGAGCCCAGTGTCAGCCCCGTGGCACCCATGAGTGGATTAGCTTAGCCGGAGTGGAGAGTCAGGCCTCTGAGGAAGGGCACACAGGCAAGGTTAGTTTCAATGGCAAGATAAGGACAACCTGAACCACGGGAGGATGTGTAAAGACAAGACAGTGAGAGGAGGAAGGCAGGAAGGGGGGCAGAGGAGCCCCATAAGCAGATGGGCCACCAGCCGGGCAGCTGCCATGGGACAGGATGGGTCCATTAGGCACAGAACACAAGAGTACATTTCCCATTGCTCAGGTGCGGATTTTGGCAGGAACAGAGCAGATATGGGTTCAGGCAAATAGGCTCTCGGCCTGGGTACCTGGGACACAGCTTCCCTGACCCAAGACAGGCCTGGGGTTTGCGCCATGTCAGGGCAAAGGTCTCAAAGCCAATGTGACTCCAAGGAGTGGGGGAAGCCAGGAGCTAAAGGGCTGCATCCTAGGGTCTTGGGGCCTGTTAGGGAACCACAGTGGCATGACAGGGCTTTATGCTACAAAAAAAAAAAAAAAAAAAAGGAAGTGAGTAACTTTCTCTGCAGCCTGCAGAACCCCAAGGCCAGGGGAGAAACGGAACCCTGTGTCATGCAATCCTAGTGGTTTGGTCGGCAAAGCTGTGGGGTCCAATCCCCAGGGGCGCCATACCAAGCCTTGGCTCTGCTGCGGCAGTTCCCCTAAAGAAGGGCCCATCCTTGCCCTGGCCTCAGACTGAGGCCACGATTTTGCTGGCCCCGAGGCCTGTTGAGCGTTGGCTGGGGACACCTCTTGCCAGATGCCCGCTCTTTATATCCTCAGACAACCTGGGCCACGTCACAGGCTGGGCTGCAGGTCCTGAGGGCAAATTCAGACTCTACCCCAGGGGAGCTTGGGGCTAGCGGCAGGACAGGAAGGGGAGGAGTAAAGGCAGCAAAGTGCCACAGAAACACTAAAGAATCCAATGAGGTCAGTGAATAAATATTCATGTGGCATCCCAAAGACAGAGGCTGTTGTACATACAGTCAAAGTCAAGTTTTCAATGAATTATTCATAACTAGGAAAATGCTCATCATCTGATGTAAAGGAAAAAGCAAGTTACAAGCAAACTTAGAAGAGTCACAGAACAGATGCCTTTCCTAAACATATTTTTAAAGTATTAAACACATACACACTGTAACATGTTTGAAAACCACTGTGAGTAATCCCTATTCTCTAAATTCCTTTGACACTTGTAATCAACTGCTGAATACAGCTGAGTGCTGAATTGTTCCTCCTTATGTTCGTTTTCTGGCCTCGACTAACCGGTAACCTTTTAAAGTCCAAGATTACACCTTGTATAGCCTGCACTTTCGAACGCTGGCTTTTCCAAGTCCGAATTTGGACTTTCTTACGTCGGCTCACGAAGGCACACTGTGAGCCATCACATGGCACTTGGCCCGCAAATCAATAGCTGAGTTTCAGCAACATCATCCCTATCTCAACAGCAGGCCTGGTGCAACTCTTTGGTTATTTGTTGCATTCTTCTCATAGGAAAATGAGTGGCATGCCAAAAAAATAAAACTGATGACACTAATGACAAGAAACACATATGCCTCATGAACTTCCTAGAACAATCAGATCGTCCAGCGGACTGGAAACCCAGGAAATCTTTAGCCTTCACTAGACAATCCTTGGCTCTGGGCTCTAGGGAAAAAAGTGGAAGTCACAAATATATTCGCACAACATCAGAAGGCGAGAAACCAAAACTGTATTTTCAGTTGCGTCTAGGTGTATCAAGGAAAAGAAACTGGAAGGAAACACAGCCCGAACTTGCACGAGTGGTGAGTTTATGCGTGGTTTTCATCCTCAGCCTTTTCTGGTCTTGTCCGTCAAAAACAAACACACGCGGCTGGGCGCGGTGGCTCATGCCTGTAATCCCAGCACTTTGGGAGGCCGAGGAGGGCCACATCATCTGAGGTCAGGAGTTTGAGAGCCTGGACAACATGGTGAAACCCCATCTCTACTAAAAATACAAAAATTAGCCAGGCGTGGTGGCCGGTGCCTATGACCCCAGCTACTCAGGAGGCTGAGGCAGGAGAATCGCTTAAAACCGTGAGGCGGAGGTAGCAGTGAGCTGAGATCGTGCCACTGCACTCCAGCCTGGGCAAAAAGAGTGAGACTCCATCTCAAACAACAAACAAACAGACACAACATGCTTGACTTTTATTATAAGACAAAAAGGTGTCATAAGAAAAAGCAGCACATGGCGGGCATGTGGAGGGCATGGTGCAGAGAGTGGGGCCCACTACCCTGCCTATTCCAATGCCAAATCCAGGCTTCCTTGGCAAAAGGGCGCCATGCTGTTTTCCACTGGAGGCACAGCAAGTAGAGGAAAGGGTTGAGGGGTGGGAAGTGGTGAGCAAGGCTGGCTGAGAATCAGGGCATAGCGCAGGCAGAGCACGGAGTTCAAACTCAGCAAGCCCTGAGTGTGAATTCGGCTTTTGTTTACATCCCAAAATGAGGAAAGCCCTTTAGTTGATCTCTCTTTCTCTCTCTGGATAACAGCTTTGTTGAGATATCACTCACACACCACAGAGTTCACTCATTTAAAAAACACGCCTGTGTTTTTCAGTATATTCATCAAGTTGTGCGACTCTCACCACAATCAATTTTAGAGCACTTTTTTTTTTCTTTTTTTAAGACAGAGTCTCGCTCTGTCACCTAGGCTGGAGTGCAATGGCATGATCTTGGCTCATTGCAACCTCCACTTCCTGAGTTCAAGTGATTCTCCTGCCTTAGCCTCCTGAGTAGCTGGGATTATAGGCACCAGCCACCACACCCGGCTAATTTTTATATTTTTAGTAAAGATGGGGTTTTATCATGTTGTCCAGGCTGATCTCGAACTCCTGACCTCGTGATCCACCTGCCTTGACCTCCCAAAGTTTTGGGATTATAGGCATGAGCCACTGCACCTGGCCTTTAGAGCATTTTGTATCACCCCAAAAGAAACCCTATGCCTATTAAGCAGTCACTCTCCATTCCCCTTTCCACCCAGCCCCTGGCAATCGCTAATCTGCTTTCTGTCTCTACGGATTTGCCTATTCTAGACATTTTATTCAAATGGAACTGTAGCATATGTGGTCTTTGGTATCAGCTCCCTTCACTTAGCATGTTTTCCAGGTTATTCCATGCGGCACCATGTGTCAGTCCCTGTACTTCATTCCTTTTTATAGCTGAATAAACACTTCAGACTCCTTAACTTTCCATTTCCTTATCTGTAAAACGGGCTTTTATGTGAATAAATGAGATAATGTATGTGTGGGCATGTGGCAATGAATTTGCCTCCCATTGTCCTTTTGGTCTTCCCTGAAATGCTGACTATACAAGGTAACCCCTGGCTCACAGGGCCTCAGCACTAGGCTGGCCGGGGATCATTTGGACTCTCCTTGGACAATCTGAATGAAGAACAGTGGTCAGGTAGGGCTGTGAGCTGAGTCAGAGCCCTGCTCGTCAGGGAAGCAGGGGAGTAGGAATCTGAGTCATCAAGGAGGCCATGTACAGGGAGCAAGGGGCTGGCATGTGTGACAGAGCATCTGCGGTCACCCACAAAGCCTGGCTAACCCTCCATCTCCATTTCTCAGAGGGTCCCTGGTGTCCTTTCTCTGAGTCTCTTTTTTATGCTAGTTTGAGTGGGTTTCACTTCTTTTCCACCAAAGTCCCTTCCTAGAACAATGTGTGACATGCCAGGCACAATGCCTGGTGTGTCAGGGCCCTTGACAAATGCTGCACTTTCCATATTTATTATCACTATTTCATATGAAGGTTGGCAGGGCCCAAGCCTGCCCATGCCAGGGCCAAGGTCTCTGGCCTTTGATAGGATGTGCTCCTTCGGCTCTGGGTCTCCAGTCGTTCAGGAGATGACTGTAAAGTGAACCTTTCCTTGGCTCCAGGGAAAAATGATTGTGGTGAGCCTGGCTTCATGTCTTTCAGCACTCGGGGACACCAGGTCTACACAGATCCCTTGAGCTCTTAAGCTGCAACATACTCAGCTTCCATTTAAATCCTGTTCTCAAGGAAGTAAGTGCTGACGATGAATCTGAACTACTGTTGGCTTCCCAAATGGAAATCTCCCTTCTCCACTTCCTCCTTGTGCCTGAGATCAAATTCTCCGAGGAGAGAAGGCCTTGTCTATTCCAGAAAGGAATGCAGTTCTTCCAGGAGAAACATCTCCCTTAACGAAAAACCATGTTCCTAGGCCTTAGGAGAAGCTGCACTCTTGCAGGTGAGAGGAACCTGTAGGGAGTCTCCCGGCAGTCAGTCCTAGGGACGCCTAAACCCCATAGCGGGGTCAAGAGGTGCAGCAATGTGTCATAGACTGAGGCCATGCATCCCACTTACTCTATCAACATGGCCTGCAAACTGGCCACTGACTGCTCGTTGCAAAAGCAACAGAGAAGGTGGGGAGGTGCAGCTGAGGAGCACTAGAAAAGCTGTACTCAGAGACAGAAAGCCCTCCGTGCAAATCCTGTCTGGGGCACTTTACAGGTGTGAGCCACCACGCCCAGTCCTGAGGATTTCTTCAGGGAAAAGTGGAGCATGTTTCACACAGCTGCTCAAGAACCGCTGAGGACAGAAAGCCTTTGGTGCAAATCTTGTCTGGGGCACGTTAGACAAGGTTCCCAGCGGGGCTAAAACTTGGTGTTCTAACTTTTTTTTTTTTTTTTTTTTTTTTTGAGGCAGAGTCTCAGTGTGTTGCCCAGGCTGGAGTGCAGTGGGGCAATCTCAGCTGACTGCAACCTCCGCCTCCCAGGTTCAAGCAATTCTCCTGCCTCAGCCTCCGGAGTAGCTGGGATTACAGGCACACGCCATTACGCCCAGCTAATTTTTGTATTTTTAGTAGAGATGAGGTTTCACCATATTGGCCAGGCTGATCTTGAACTCCTGACTTCAGGTGATCCACCCGCCTTGGTCTCCCAAAGTGCTGAGATTACAGGCATGAGCTACCGTGCCCGGTCAGTGTTCTATCTTTAAAATGCACAAAAATGACATAAGACAATGCCAAGTGCTCTGCAATGGTCAGTGTCATCGAACCCCTAGGGGGAGGTCATCTGCACCTTACAAAAGTGCAAATTACAAAACTGTCACCTGTCCCACATCCAAGATCCTGGGAGGGTAAGAGCCCAACAACTAAATTCTGGGAAGCAAAGTTTAATAGCAAGTTTATTCCCAATAGCAACTGAAAACTTGCCCATAGGGTTATAACTGGGTAAATTAGACCTAGAAGAATTTGGATAGAGTTAAGAGGCGGCTGAGTGTGGTGGCTCATGCCTGTAATCCTAGCACTTTGGGAGGCCGAGGCAGGTGGATCATGAGGTCAGGAGTTCAAGATCAGCCTGACCAATATGGTGAAACCCCGTCTCTACTAAAAATACAAAAATTAGCCAGGCGTGGTGGCACGCGCCTGTAGTCCCAGCTACTTGGGAGCCTGAGGCAGGAGAATTGCTTGAACCTGGGAGGCGGAGGTTGCAGTGAGCCAAGATCGCACCACTGCATTCCAGCCTGAGGGACAGAGTAAGATTCCGTCTCAAAAAAAAAAAAAAAAAAAAAAGTTAAGAGGCACCATGACACGATGGCAGGTGTGGAAGCTAAATGGCCTGGGTTCATCCCAGCTCTGCCATGTGCTGTGTGACACTGGACATGACTTAACCTCTTGTGCCTCAGTTTCCTCTGCCATAGAAGGGGAATTATAATAATAGTACTTACTTTATAGGATTGTTTGAAGCTGCGCTGAGCCAATGGCAGCTAAGGGGTTGAAACGTAGTCATTGCTCATGGAGCGCGAACACCCAAGGACCAGAACTCCTCCTGCTTCCCGGCCCCTGACCATGGCTGCCTTGTGGTGTCTCTTGCATTGCTGCCCCTGATGGGCCCCTCTGAGTGGTGAACAGTGGCCTGGCTTGGGAACCAAGGGGTATCTTCTTTGATCTCAGGTCTGCCCCTCACTTCCACTGTGACCTGGTTCTGCCCTCCGGGTCACTGTTTCTTCCATTCCATCAACACTGGTGAACAAGGCACCAATGTTCTGGACACTGTGCTCAGCCCCATGGAGCACAGTGTCCTATGCATGGTTGACTTTTACTAAAGATTGTTGATGAACTGCTTTGCTCGTAAATGTGACCTGGCGGCCCCAGGTTAAGGCTCTGGGGCCTGCAGTGGCTCCTGAGCCACTGTGTGGAACACGCTCTCCCTTTCCCTGTAAGAAATTCTCAGGGCCGGGCACAGTGGCTCACACCTGTCATTCCAGCACTTTGGGAGGCCAAGGTGGGAGGATCGCTTGAGGCCAGGAGTTTGAGACCAGCCTGGGCAACATGGAGAGACCGTGTCAAAATATAAGAAATTAACCAGGCATGGCGGTGTGCGCCTATAGTCCCAGCTACTCAGGAGGTGAACGTGGGAGGATCACCTGAGCCTGGGAAGTTGGGGCTGGGCTGAGCCATGATCATGCCACTGCACTCCAACCTGGGCAACAGAGTGAGACTCTGTTTCAAAAAAAAAAAAAAAAAGGAAAAAAAAGAAAACAAAATTATCTGCTCCTAACACACTCTGAAAGAGGCAGGTGGCCTGGCCTCCCAGCAGCTACAAACTTGGCATGCTTGGGCTTCCTGAGGGCCAGCGAGGTGAGGCCCTAGTTCTAGGGCACCTGCTGACTGCATCCTTGTAGGGTGCTTGGCATCGCCTGTACATGGGAAGAGCTCACTAAATGTGAGTTCTTTTTATAATTATGTGAAAGGGCTGGGGTCAGACACACCCTGTCCTCTCTCCCCTTCTTCTTTTCCTCTCCCCTGTTTACCCCTCAGGAACTCAGAAGGCTGGGGTGGGGCATGCTTAGGGTCAGTTGTTTGGGCACAGGACAGGCCCCCGTGAGGGCCACACCCAAGTTCATGGTCACATTCATGCTGCTTTTCCAACCGATGAGGGGCCAGGGCTGTGATGGCTGCCAGACCCAGCTCTCTGGCCCCCACTCAGAAGGGCCCTGGGGTTGAGCTCGGCTTCTCCCAGGACCACACCAGCCTCTCTGGTCCTAACCAGGCCCTGCTCCCTTAGACCAAACGTGACTGGGCCTCAGGGCGTCCTGGGCAGCTGATAGAGGCGACTCTTTAGAAACGCCTCTGTAGATCTCCCTGTCACACGGCTCGGCAGCCTGAGGCAGGGGTGTGGGTGGCCCCATGGGAGCTGGGACTCAGGCTGTCCTTCTGCACAGGCGGCCCCTGGGGCAGTCCTAGGGCCCCAGTTCCTAAAGCCCCACCAGCTCCCCTGGCCCCTTGGAGAGGACTCACCCAGACCCAGGTTGGCGATGGTCTCAAGGTCCGTGAAGCTGCTGGCCTCGAGGATGGCCTGGGGCAGCCGCAGTGTGAAGGGCAGTAAGTCTCTGTGAAGACACGAGGGGCGGAAGTCATGTCTGGGGCCACTGTGTCCATTCCCAGCCTCCACAAAGGAAGAGCCCTGGCAATCTCTGCTGGCTGCTGGGGTCTCCACACATCCTGGAAGCTTCCCTGGAGCTGAGGGGCAGACTCTGAGGTGGAAGGAGCATCCAGTCAACTCTAGGTCCTGAGCCAGCACCAGAGACCCAGAGAGGTGGAGACCCTCCTCAGGAGTTGGGGGGTGGAGTCACTGCCCCCCTTAGTTTTCCTGGCCTGCTGAGCCCAGGCCAGCTCCTCTAAAGGCATTCTTTAGGGTAAAGTGAGTGGCCCACTCCTCCTGCCCTCTGACTTTGCTGGTGCACACTGAGATGTGCAGCGAGCACACAGTCAGGCATCTCCCAGCAAATGCACAGTCAGGCAGCCCCTGACGAACGCACGGTCAGGCATCTCCCTGCAAACGTACAGTCAGGCAGCCGCTGACGAACACACAGTCAGGCATCTCCCAACAAACGCAGAGTCAGGAAGCCCCCCCGACGAACGCACGGTCAGGCATCTCCCTGCAAATGCACAGTCAGGCAGCCCCCGATGAACGCACAGTCAGGCATCTCCCAGCAAACATGCAGACAGGCAGTCCCGGAAGAACACGACGAACACACAGTCAGGCATCTCCCAGCAAATGCACAGTCAGGCAGCCCCTGACGAATGCAGTCAGGCATCTTCCAACAAACGCACAATCAGGCAGCCCCCGACGAACGCACAGTCAGGCATCTCCCGGCAAACGCACAGTCGGGCAGCCCCTGATGAACACAAGGTCAGGCATCTCCCAACAAACGCAGAGTCAGGAAGCCCCCGACGAACGCACGGTCAGGCATCTCCCTGCAAACGCGCAGTCAGGCAGTCCCGGAAGAACACAATGAACACACAGTCAGGCATCTCCCAGCAAATGCACAGTCAGGCAGCCCCTGACGAACGCAGTCAGGCATCTTCCAGCAAACGCACAGTCAGGCAGCCCCCGACGAACGCACAGTCAGGCATCTCCCTGCAAACGCACAGTCAGGCAGGTTCATCTCATGGCTTTGGTCACAATAGGGAACTGTTCGGGATTCCCTCCAGAGATCTTCCAGAAGGAGTTCGGACTGATGGGAAACAGGGGCCAGGAAAGGAAAAGGGATGGCCAGGCCACATGGTAGTTGAAGACACTGTGTGTTGAGCCCAGGGCTCCTGACTTTTGAAACAGCCCAGGGCTGTTTCACAGGGTCAGGAAGGGGAGTGTGGCACTGCCAGGGCCCCAGGATGGGTGGTCCCGATTCTATGTTTCTTCCTAGTGTTTAAGGCCTGGGGACCCCCTTTCCAGCCATGTCTCCCGCTCCTTCCTCATTATCCCACCTGCCCTGTTCTCTGAGGCCATTTCCTCCTCTGTGAAGACAGGAATGGATGAGAGGGTGCCCAGCGTGGTTATCAAGACCTGGCAGCCACCACTATTTTCTTCACAACCTGTTCTACCCTCCCTTGCTCATGCTTCGTCCACTTTCTCCCCAAATCCTGATGTCCACTGAAATCCCATCGTCCATCATTTGCTGAGCCTCCCGCCATGGCCTCGGCCAGAGGTACCCCCTCCCCGGGGTCTTCATAGCTTTGCTGTCTGCAACTCATCTTCCTGGCGACATGAGGCTGGGAGCCCTGGGAGCTCCTGGAACGGGTAGGGGCTGCCTTCCGGGTTTCCGAAGCCCCGCAGTGCTTAGCACTCTCCATGAGGCTCCAATGCCATTTGCTGAATGGACCCAGCCAAACTCAGGAGCTGAGCCGGAGGCATAGCAGAACAGAGATGGCCTGGGATGGGGCTGGCCCTGCTGGGGCACCTCTGCTCAGCGATGTCAGCTTCTGTGGCCTCCCAGGTGCCCCCATGGCCTCTTGGGAAGCGCTTCGATGGTGCTGGGACACTTGTGTTTACAGAAGAGGAGGACAGGGCAGGCTGTGGCACAGGTTCTGGACCTTTTCTCAGGTCTTGGGGGTGGCCTTGGGCTTCTCCACTGTCAAATGGGCTGGGGACCAGCCAGCTGACGTTGGCATCTTCTGTCGTTGTGTGATTCTGCTGCAACCCGAGGTCTTCTGATGGCCAGACTGGATGGGCCCTCAGTGCTGCACTCCCATCTCAGGCCCTGCCCCGCCACCACTAACCCCAGCTCGAATTCTGAAGGGTAGCAACATTCATCCCAAGTTGCCTCAGTTTACTTCGGTTACCTGGTGGCCTATCAGTGGGGTTTCCAATGGTTCCTCCATCGCCGTGAGTATCACAATGACCAGCAGAGGTTGCTCTGCTCATCTGTGCCCACCCCGTGACTGCCAGGACAGCCTCCTGCCACCTCATCATTCTACTCAGTCTGTTGCAGTTGCAGCTGCAGTCACACCCCAGACTCGAATCCCAGCATCCAAGGTCTCCCCCCCGGTCTGGCCTTGCTCTGCCTTTCTGGCTTGCTTCCCAACATCTGCTCTCCACAGTCCCTTCCCCGCACTCAGGGGCCTCCTGCTGGCTCCCAAATGATCACGCTCAAGTTCCTCCGGTGGGTGTTCCCCACTCATTTCCCGTCTCTGAGTTTACACATAGAGGGAACAGTCCCTCATCACCACCACCTACATCTACAATTCTATACATCCTTCAAGGCCACACCATGGACTCTTCTTCCTCCATGACCTAGGGTTCAAGGGTCTCATGCGTCTCTGCTTCTCCACATCCCATCCAATTCGCCACTGCACCCAGGGGCAGCCTCTTCCGTCCAGAGGAAAGCACACACAGGATGTGGGTGTTTGCTGGGCATCTACTATGTGTCAGGTGTGGGGCTAGGTGTTTTGGAGGCTTTAAGTGATATTCTTACTAAATCACAGGCACCCTGAGGGCAGGCATTAGTACCTCTGTTTTACAGGGGACACAGTGGCTCAGGGAGGTTAAGGGACTCACCCAAGACCCCCCAGCCAGTAGTAAGTTTCTGACAGAAACATTGAAACATTTAAAAATCTATACCAATATAAAATTTGATTATCTACAGGGCAAAACTTTCAATCAGTATCACAAATCACCTACTACATTTTTTTTTTTTTAAGGAAAAGGAACTATCACTTGTTAAGCTTTATCAATCACTCACCAAGAGCTTTCCCTGTTATCCTACTTAACCCTTGAAGCAATCCTGTGATGTAAGTGCTATTGTCAACATTTGTTAAAATGTTGGATTTTTTTTTTTTAATTAGAAAAGAAAAACAGATTTATTGTAGTCAAAGTCATACAGTACAAAAGTGCTTAAAATGTGCAGGTCCTCCATTCTCCAGAGGATCCTGCTGTCTACCCCAGGGGTCCCCAACCCCCAGGCCACAGACTGGTAACAGGCCATGGCCTGTTAGGAACTGAGTTGCACAGCAGGAGGTGAGCGGCGGGCCAGTGAGCAAAGCTTCATCTGTCTTGACAGCCGCTCCCCATCCTCGCATTACTGCCTGAGCTCCACCTCCTGCCAGATCAGCGGCAGCATTTGATTCTCATAGGAGCGCAAACTCTACTGTGAACTATGTGAGTGAGGGGTCTAGGTTTTGTGCTCCTTCTGTGAACTATGTGAGTGAGGGGTGTAGGTTTTGTGCTCCTTCTGAGACTCTAATGCCTGATGATCTGTCTTTGTCTCCCATCACCTCCAAATGGGACCATCTAGTTGCAGGAGAACGAGCTCAGGCTCCCACTGGTACTACATCATGGTGAGTTGCACAATTGTTTCATTATATATTTCAATGTAATAGTGAAAGAAATAAAGTGCACAATGAATGTAATGTGCTTGAATCTTCCCGAAACCATCCCCACCCCATCCCTGGCCCATGGAAAAACTATCTTCCACGGAAGTGGTCCCTGGTGCCAAAAAGGTTGGGGACTGCTGGTCTACACTCTGGAGAGTAACCTCGCTGGCCCTTCTTCAATGCACACATATGCGTGCCCAAGCACACATGTACACACACCATTTATTTTACTAGTTCTTATATCTTTTTAATTGTTTTGTAGAGATAGGGTCACACTATATTGTCCAGACCTGTCTTGAACTCCTTGCCTCAAGTGATCCTCCTGCCTCTGCCTCCCAAAGTGCTCGGATTACAGGCGTGAGCCACCACGCCTGGCCCACATCACGTATTTTAAAAATGAAAATGGCACTATGTTCCATCTATTGCTCTGCAGCTTGCTTTCTTTACTGAACAGTAAAGTGATCTATATAGTGAGGAAGTCCATACATGTATACTAGCGTCTTTCTTTTTCTGTGCTGAAGAGTATCCCATGGGATAACCGTCATTTATTTTTTTTTTTTTGAGATGCAGTCTCGCTCTGTCGCCCAGGCTGGAGTTTAATGGCACGATCTTGGCTCACTGTAACCTCTACCTCCCAGGTTCAAGCAATTCTCCTGCCTCAGCCTCCTGAGTAGCTGGGATTGTAGGCATGTGCCACCGCGTCCAGCTAATTTTGTATTTTTAGTGTAGATGGGTTTTCACCACGTTGGCCAAGCTGGTCTCGAACTCCTGACCTCAGGTGATCTACACAGTGGCCTCCCAAAGTGCTAGGATTACAGGTGTGAGACGCTGTGCCCAGCCACTATTTTTCTTCTTTTGATGGTCATCTAAGCTTGCTTTCTTTCTCTCTCTCCCTCCCTCCCTCTCTCTCTTCCTGTCTTTCTCTCTCTTTCATTAATGCTAACCATTACAGAGCTTACTGAGTGTCCAGGAGCAGTTTTAAGCACTTTACATATATTACCTCTTTAAATCCTCCTCCCAACTCCACGAAGCAGGTACTTTCCTTATGCTTATCTCACAGCTCCGAAGACCGGGACACAGACAGACTAAGTGGCTTGCCCCTCTCCCACAGCTTGTAAGTGACAAAGCCTGCATCTGAATGGAGGGTTCAGGCTTGTAACCCCTAGACTACTTGTTTTCAGCAAAAAATTATTTCCTAATTGCCACTGGATCCAATTGTGCTGCACAGAACGAATTGAGCACATCATCTTTCTGCCCTCAAGCTAGTATTCCTTTTTTCTTTTTTGAGACGGACTCTCACTCTGTTGCCCAGGCTGGAGTGCAGTGGTGTGATCTCGGCTCACTGCAACCTCTGCCTCCTGGGTTCAAGCAATTCTCCTGCCTCAGTCTCCTGAGTAGCTGGGACTACAGGTGTGCGCCACCATGCCCGGCTAATTTTTGTATTTTTTTAGTAGAGATGGGCCTTCTCTATGTTGGCCAGGCTGGTCTCAAACTCCTAACCTCAAGTGATCTGCCTGCCTCAGCCTCCCGAAGTGCTGGGATTACACGTGTGAGCCACCACACTTGGCCTCAAGCTAGTATTTCTGCTGAATAACTTCCTAGATGTGAGTGAGTCTGCTGGGCCATAGGTAGATATATTTGGAGAAATGACAGAATTTACCAAACTGATCCCCTTTTCCCAAGCTTGCTCCCATTTACACTCCATCAATGCCTGTGATGGGCTGAGAAGTAAATGGTCCCAAGCTTCGGGAACAGCCTGTGCTGGTTCCTTCCAATTCTGTAATAAAAGACAGTAACTAAATACTCCGGTCCTCCAACCTCAGCTTCAGTGTGTCCTTGTGGTGCCCTCCTGCTCTGTGACAAAGGTGGAGCCTGGAAAAATTGCCCAGTTTGGGGTCTGGAGGGCGAGCCAGTTTCATGCCTCAGTAAACATTAGCAGGGTGTGAAGATGGGGAAGGCAGGCGTTTGAAACTGGTGCTGCCATGCACGGCTTATTCATCTCCAAATGCCGAGTCCTTAGTTCTTGGAAAATGCCAAGAAAAACCTCTAGACGGGGTGCTGGGGTGGTGGGGCCACCGCCTGAACACTCACTGACAACAAAAGACCAAAAGGGAACTAGACACTTGTGAGGGACTCCACTGGGGCCACCACACCCATTTATACTCTGCAGACTGCCTGGATCAGAATCGTCTAGGGAGCTGCTAGAAATGCAGATTGCTAGGTTCCCAAGGTTCCCAACCAAGGGTGCCTAGCATCGGGTCTGGGGGTAGGCTGAGAATCCATTTTTTTTTTCTCTCTCTTTCTGGCACCCAGGCTGGAGTGCAGTGGTGCGATCTCGGCTCACCGCAACCTCAGCATGCTGGGTTCAAGCAATTCTCCTGTTTCAACCTCCCAAGTAGCTGGGATTACAGGTGCTGGGTTCAAGCAGTTCTCCTGCTTCAACCTCCCAAGCAGCTGGTATTACAGGTGCCTGCAACCACCCCCGGCTAATGTTTGCATTTTTAGTAGAGACTGGGGTTTCACTATGTTGTCCAGGCTGGTCTTGAACTCCTGACCTTCAGTGATGTGGCCTCTCAAAGTGCTGGGATTACAGGTGTAAGCCACCATGCCCAGCCAATAATCCACATTTTTAAACAACTCCTGAGGGGATCCTGGTGCATGCAGCCGTCGGTGGGAATCACAGGTCCCCCAGGTCAGGGCTACTAAAAAAATATAAAAATTAAGCAACCTTCCTGATGTGTGTGTGTTTCCTCATAAACTAGGAAATCCACTAAAAAGCATTCACAATAATAGGAATTTTTAAAATGGGATTTTTAGCTGGCTGGGTGCAGTGGCTCATGCCCCTGTAATCTCAGCACTTTGGGAGGCCGAGGCGGGTGGATAGCCTGAAGGTCAGGAGTTTGAGACCAGCCTGGCCAACATGGTGAAACCTCAATCTCTACTAAAAATACATAAAAAAATTAGGAGGGCGTGGTGGCAGGCGCGTGTAATCCCACTTATGCGGGAGGCTGAGGCAGGAGAATAGCTTGAACCCAGGAGGTGGAGGTTGCAGTGAGCCGAGATCATACCATTGCACTCCAGCCTGGGCAACAATAGAGAAAATTCGTCTCAAAAAAATAAAAAGAGATTTTTAGAATAAATATTCTGACATTTCCCCCACACTCTGGAAGGTCAGCTTGTGTACTCCCAGGGAGCCAGTGCCTCTCTCTGGAGGTCTCTGTTTTAGCTGGTGCTTTCCAAACCTTTGTAACCAGACAGAAATACCTTTGACATCATGATACAGCATATGTGTACCCACACACATACACACACCCGCACACCACTAAAACAAAAGTTTAGCAAAACGAGATTTATTCCAGCTACATGAGATTCTGATAGTTTCTAGTCCAGTTTACTTTTTCATTAAAAAGAAAAAAGCCAGTCATGACCCACTAAACTGATTTTATAACCCCCTCTGAAGTGTTTTCCACACTCAGCAATCAATTCTCCAATTCTCCAGACACCAACTGGGTACACAACAATTCAGCTCAATTCTGACACTAATTACCTGGATGTAGAGTTAGATTCTGTAGACTTAAGGCTTCCGTCCCCCAAGACTGCCCCACCTCAGATGCAGTTGCGTCTCAGGCCACCAGCAGGCTTCTGACTGGCTGGCTATAGATCAGAGCTTCCCAGGCACAGTGACAAGATTTCTCCTAGGGCAAGGATGCCCAGCCAGCCATCCCCTCCTCTTGCCATCTCCTCCTCTGGGACAGGAGGGTGGCAGCTTAGTCACAACACTGGGCACATCCTAGGGTGGGGCAGACCTGAGAGGCTCCTCTCTTCCTTCCTCATTTTGGGTAATAGCGCCCACTTCTTGAGGCTAATGACTGCAGTGCCCAGGGCTGTGCTGGGGATCAGGCCCCATGATCTTTGCAAGGTGCTGAGCAGAGCACCTGGCACCAAGTAAATACTCAGGAAACCATCAAGCATGTTCGTCCTCCTGTCGTCAAGGATGGAAACCCCAGCTCTCCTCCTGCTCCCACCCTCAGTGGCTGCCCTCACCCCTCTGGTTCCCCTAGGCATTGCCTGGGGCAGTCACCTCCACACAGGGCCAGCATGGCTGCAGCAGCCCCTTGCTGGTCTCTGCTCTCCCCTTCCTTCAATCCCACCACCTGCTATGGCCAGGTTGCTCGCTGAAGAGCAGTCTGATATCAGCAACAGGCTCACAGCACCTGCAGAAGGAAGTGCCTGCAATCCCCAGGCACAGCGTTCAAGGCTTTCCAAGCATCTTACCTCCCACCCATAATGCGGTTCTGCCCATGAAGCCACTCCTGAGGCTGCCCATAGCTTTCCCACTGCCAGGCGTTTGCCCGTGCTGTCTCCTCTGCCTTAAGTTCCCTTCCTGCCCTTCCTTGCCTGGCTCCCAACATCACTCTTCCATAAAGAGGGCCTCATGTCTCCCATATGTGGAGGGAGTGGCTGGAAGGCGGCAGCACAGGCATCCTCCCAGCCACAGGCCTGGCAGTCAGTCTCCTGGGCAGAAGCAGCTGGGGCTTGCGGGTCACACACACTTGGGTTCAAATCGGCTCAGAACTTGGCTGTGACACCAAGGCAGGTCACATCCCCAGCCTCAGTTTCTTTATCTATAACAGCAATAAGAACATGCTTGATTGTTTTTTGAGCCCTTATTTCACACCAGGTGCTCTGCTAAACCCCTTCCAAGGATCATGGAGTCTGATCCTCAGCACAGCCCTGGGGGCTGGAGTCACTGAAGTGGTAATCCCTAAAGGTGTTACTGCTGTAGCGGTTAGAGGGAGCTCTGTGGGCAGTCACAGCACAAAGGCTCACTCAGGACAGATGCCCCATCAGCAGCAAGCAGCCAGTCACGAAATCACTGCTGACGCCCCACCCACCCTGATGGCTTTACCAGCTCTACACACCCATCCCCTAGCCTGAGTGGGGTTTGCCTTAAGTGCTGGCCCTTAGGACCATCAGGGATTGTCCTGGTGCTGGAGCCTCACACATGCCTAGGAGTGGCCCCAGGTTTCCTTTATGCTCCAGAGTCGCCCACAGGGCCAGGTTGAGGTTGAGGTCACCCTGCAGTCACACCCTCACTGGGCTTTTCCCACTCCCAGTCCTGCTCCCCTACTCCCTCCTGCTTTCTCCTCGAGGGCAGTCCTGAAACACCCCTTGCACATGAATCCCGTCCCAAAGTCTGCCCCTAGGAGACTCCCAGCTAAGCAATTGACATCATTCACCTGGAAGCCGTTCTCAAACCCTGGTCTGAGATAGGCTCATTATAAAAGCAGATTCCGGCCGGGCGCCATGGCTCAAGCCTGTAATCCCAGCACTTTGGGAGGCCGAGACAGGCGGATCATGAGGTCAGGAGATCAAGACCATCCTAGCTAACATGGTGAAACCCCGACTCTACTAAAAAATACAAAAAAAAAAAAACTAGCAGGGCGAGGTGGCAGGCACCTGTAGTCCCAGCTACTCGGGAGGCTGAGGCAAGAGAATGGCGTAAACCTGGGAGGTGGAGCTTGCAGTGAGCTGAGATCCGGCCACTGCACTCCAGCCTGGGCGACAGAGCGGGACTGTCTCTAAATAAGTAAATAAATAAATAAATAAATGCAAATTCCTACTTTGGGAGGCTGAGATGGGCAGAACATTTGAGGTCAGGAGTTCAAGACCAGCCTGACCAACATGGTGAAACCCTTTGTCTACTAAAAATACAAAAAAAATTAGCTGGGGGTAGTGGTGTGTACCTGTAATCTCAGCTACCCGGGAGGCTGAGGAAGGAGAATCGCTTGAACTCGTGAGGTGGAGGATGTAGTGAGCCCAGATCATGCCACTGCACTCCAGCCTGGTGACAGAGTGAGACTTCAACCCCCCACCCCCCAAAAAAATGCAGATTCCTGTGTCCCACCCCAGACCCACTGAATCAGGATCTCCTGGGAGGAGTCTGTATTTTTAACCCGCTCTTCGGTGACTGTGGGACCCAGCCAGGTCTGGAAACCCTCTAGAGCCCTTACGCCAGTCCGCTTAGGCTTTACATTACTTTGGCATGAGCACCTTGAAGCAGAACCTGTCTCCTTTTTTATGTCTGGGGGCAGAGGCCGCAGACAGAGCACAGAATGTGCTTCCTGGATTGAGAGGGACGGGGGTGTCCTGCTCTGGGGAATCTTCACTGTGCAGCTTGGCCCTCTGGGGGCTGCCATGCTGCCATGGGGAATGAGCTCCAGGAGCAGACTCCCAGCCCAGCCCCTGGGCCCCAAGAGGCTCTGGGAAGGGGAAGGGGCCTGGGTAGGCTTGCTCAGGACCAGGCCTGTGGTTCAGCATGATGCTGGGGACACATGTCTAATTAAATGCCAGGACTGACAAGTATCCACTGCAACACCCCTCTGTGCCATGTCCTGGAGGTGACACAAGGCATATGATATGCCTCTGCGACATCACCTGCGACCTCCAGGAGTTAGGCTCTGGAGGAGTCTGTAGGGCAGGATTTTAGAATTGCGCAACCACAGAGGTCTAGAACTTTGATGTTCCATCTTGGCTAACATCCCCTTGATGGGGGAGACAACTGGGGCCACGAGAGGTCAGGTGACTTGCCCAGGTCACAAGCTTCTGAGTGATGGGTCTCGAACTCCCAGCCTGGGGCTCTCCCTCCCACAGCATCTCACTTCTGAGCTACTCACAAACTCAGGCCTTGGAGCTGATGTCCCCCAAAATATGGTGATGGCAGGCTCTGTGCCCTGTGGCCTCCTTAAGAGTACCCTGGGAGTTTGAGGGTAGGCCCAGGGGCACCTGCTTTTCTGGGACATGGAGGAAAGGCTGAGAGGTGACAGAAGTGAGCTTGGTGACCGTGGCTCCAGAGCTCCCTGGACATAGATGAAGTCGCTGCTCCAGCAAACCGCTATGGCCCAATTCATGGAGTTAGAACAAGGGCACTGACTGGGTGTGGGACAGGGTGCTGTTTCTTTTGGGGGCTGGGTGCTGTTTCTTTTTTAGACAGGGTCACGCTTTGTCACTCAGGCTGGAGTGCAGTGGCACAGTCTCAATTCACTGCAACCTCTGCCTCCTGGGTTCATGCCATTCTCCTACCTCAGCCTCCTGAGTAGCTGGGATTACAGGCAAGTGCCACCACATCTGGCTAATTTTTCCATTTTTAGTAGAGATGGGGTTTTACCAAGTTGCCCAGGCTGGTCTTGAGAACTGACCTCAAGTGATCCACCCGCCTCAGCCTCCCAGAGTGCTGGGATTACAGGTGTGATCCACTGCGCTGGGTCGGTGCTGTCTCTTTACATGTGCTTCTTATTCCCTCCTTCAGCACCAACATAACGATATTATCATTCCTATTTAACAGAAGAGCAAGTTGAGGCTCAGAGAAATTGAATAACAAGTTCAAGTTCTGGGCTTTGCAATTATGTCATCATTCGTTCATTCACAGCACCTAACATGTGCCAAACACTGTAAAGCTTCTTCCACTATGGCTAGGAGCTTGGAACCCGCCTCTCTGAGACCCTAACATGTCAGGCTGGTACCAAGGGCCAGGAGGCCTCAGATGTTTTGCCTTGTGGGCCTACAGGCATCAGAATTATTGCAGGATGCACACAGTGAGGCCTCTGGAGCAGACAGTGTGGACTTTGGAGATGTGTCTGGTTTGAAACCCTGCCTTGCCATTTACCAGCTGGCAAGTGACTTCTCTCAGTCTCAGTTTTCTCATCTGTAGAATAGGGATAACGAGAGCATTTACCTCCTGAAATTGTTTGCAAAATTTAAAAAGAGAATGGCTATAAAAGCTCTTAGCACAGTGCCAGGTACCTGGTGTGCCCTTAAGAGGCAGCAGCTGTTAGCATCAACTATTACTGGGGCAGGAAAATAGGGTCTCGAGGCAGGGAAAATAAGGCCAGTTCTCACTTCAGCTACGACAGGAAATATCCTCTCCATAGGGCTCAGGCCAAGTAAATGATTTTGTAACTTTACTTCATCCTCTTCATTTACATAGGGTGTACCCCAAGTAACCAATGGAATCCTCTAGAGGGTATTTAAACTCCCCCAAATTCCATAACAGTGCCCTTGAGGCCCTATGCTTGGGCCCGCTCCCACACTGTGGAGTGTACTTTCATTTTCAGGGAACTCCTTCATTCTTTCCTTGTTTTGTTCATGCGTTTTGTCCAATTCTTTGTTCAAGGCGCCAAGAACCTGGACACCCTCCACTGGTGACATATTTTAGCGAGCAGGTGGGGAGGAAGAGGTAAGTCCAAAGTTTGGGATTTCTTTTTCTCCTTTCTCCTTTTCCTTTCTGCCCCATAGAGGAGAATCAATCTCTCTCTCTCTCTCTCTCTCTCTCTCTCTCTCTCTCTCCGTCTGTCTCTCTCACTCTCTGTCTTTTTCTTTCCAACTCAGGATCCTTGGCAGGCAGCGCCTAAACACAAAAGCAACTGCAGGTTTCTGGCCGTGGCCAGTGAAACAAAGGGGTTTCCATGTGGAGAAGCCTAAATGTTACCGCCCGGTTCACTTAAGGGACCAGGGTCTTTTCATTTTTCTTCCCCTCTCTTTCTTTTTCAGTCTTTCAGTGGCTGTTTCCCAGTAGCTCCTTGGAAATCGAGGGTAATTGGCTGGGGTCACTCCCCAGTATTGCCTGAAGGCCTAGGAATGAATGGGAATAATTGCCTGTCCAGAATGGGAAAGGATTCTTTTTTTAAAAAACTTTTCTGAGTGTGGTCTCTGATCCCTACGTGTGGCACAGCTCAGAGCAAACTCGCATGTTTCAGGACTTAAACTTTCTTTTCTTATGCTAAATTCTTCCCTTCTCCTATTCAACTGGCTAAGGGCAAAAGAAACCCACCCAGCCTCCAGTTCCTGTCATTAAAATTCACAGAACAGGAAGCATGGGAAAGCTTGGCCTTATCAAATCACAAGGATGCTAAAAGTCAGGGATTACACCCAGGTACCAAAGGAAAGCTCATAGCAGGCTCTGGAGGGAACACATGCAAAGTGGTGCCAGTGCTCACCTAAGGTCAGAGACATCTGACACTCTAAGATTGGAGCCCACAGGAGGATGCTCTGGGGGATCCTGCAGACCTCAACCTCCCCAAAGGGGATGCTCTTGGCAGAGGTTCTGAGGTCTAATACTAAGCCCTCCTTAGAATTTTCTCTTGCAGTTGCAATGCTGCTTGGCCCCCAAATTGTTTAGAATCTGGAGTTTACTGTCTACTGGGAAAGTGGGATGGCACTGCATGGATCCCACTTGTGCTGCTGTTGTTAAGAACAAATAGTTCCTCTTCAAAGGGTTTTGGTTCTTGGTTCTTTGTTCTATTCTAAAAGGTAATCTTACCCATTCATCTATCAACCCTCCCTATCTCTGAGGTGCCCAAACACACCCAAGATATACTGTACCTGTCCTCCCTGTCAAACGCCTACCCTCGCCTCCTTTGATGATGTCAACAGTAGCCAATCAGAATTAGCCTAGATTGTGTGGTCCGACCCCAGCCCACAGTGGGAGGACACAGGAACAGGGTCTGCTTCAGGGATAAAAACTCCTGGTCTCCTTTGTTTTGCACACTCTCCCTTGCCTCTGCTTTGCATGCAGGAAGTGACCTTCTATAGAAGTAAATTGCCTTGCTGAGAAAACTTTTGCCTGAATGCTGGGTTCACTTCGCAGCACTGACAATTTGTTTCTAACAATCTGGCGCCTTGCCCAGGATTCCCATTCTCCTCTGGGGAAGGGGTCTCTGGTCATCTCCCAGGGGGAGACGCATCCCACTGCCTCACTGAGGTGGCCTCAGGGGCTAGAGATCGGGACCCCACCTGCTGTGACGAATAAACCCGGACTCTCGGCAACGCGGGAAGGAAAGGCTTGCCTACAAATACCGTGGAGACCAGGTAACTTTGCACACAAGACCAAAGTAAGAAAAGCCGTGGGGGCGGTGAAGTATTTCCTTGGTGGTTGGAATATCTCGGAGGTTGAAAGTACGTGAATGATCACAGGCACTACTGCTTGCGGTGCTGCTTGTGTGAATGGTGATAGGCATTACTGCTGTCTGGGGTGAGTGGGTCCTATCTGTGGTTCTGTGGTCACCTTATCTTCATATGGCTTAGGACAGATCCTGCCGTGGGGCTTATGCCAGCATGCCAATGCTAAGAGGGACCTAATTTCCCATGAGGGAAGTGGCCAGATAGGATGAGGCAAATGGAAAGGAGTGCAAGAAACCTCCATTAATGGGGGTTGAGCCTCTAGAGAAAAGGGAAGGCAAGAGATCTCTAGTAAGAGATTGGGCCACACACACACTCAAGGGGGCATCCAAGACCTCCAAGATGGGAAACACTCCTAGTACAACAGGAAAAGGTAAGGACGGGGATAGTCAGATCCCCTCTGATAGTTCTTTAGGTCTCATGCTAAAATATTAGAAGGAGAATGAGAGAACTAGGCACAAGAAAAAGCAACAGATGATAAAATATTGTTGTTTCATTTGGGCCAAGGAACCCATCCTCAAACTGTCTTCTTGCCAAAATATGGATCAGATGAGGATTGGGTCTGTTAACTTTTAATTCAGTATGTGAATGACAAAAGTCTGGTCTCACAGAAAGAAAGAGACTATGCTCTCTGCTGGAGAAAACAACCTGTTCTCCTCTTTCCCCTAAAGAATGCAGGGGAAGGATCAGATTTCACACTCCCCAAAGTAGGCATAGTAAAACCAACCCCTAGGCAGAGGGATCCCAATGCCTGGAGCCCTCTAAACCGCCTTTCCCCATTTAATTCCCCCCCACTTGACCTGCCCCCTTCACAGGCAGCTGCTGCCACCCTGGACTCGGTCCCAGATCCTTCTGCTACTCCTATTATTCCTCCCCCTTATACTCTGACTCTTGGGAATTACCGCCACCCCACGAGTCTGTTCCTTGTGAGCCTAAGTATCCTTCCCTAAAGGGACTACCATGTAAGAAGGATATTCAAAATCCTCCTTTCCCCTCTACCTCTAAGGAATCAGCTCCGACTCACTTCCCTTTGAGAGAGGCGCCCCAGGGAGGAGGAGCTGTTGGCTTTGTAAATGCTCCTTTGACTAGTTCAGAGGTTCAAGGTTTAAAGAAAGAACTTAAGCCACTGCTAGATGACCCATACGGGGTAGCAGATCAATTCCTAGGCCCCCAGTTATATACCTGGGCCAAATTAATGTCCATCCTGGGTGTCCTCTTCTCAGGGGAAGAAAGGGGGATGATTTGCAGGGCTGCTATGACAATTTGGGAATGTGAATATTCTCCTGGCCAAAACGTTCCTGCAGCAGACCAGAAATTCCCAGCCCAAGATCCTCAATGGGAAAATAACGCAGTCCACTGGGAAAACATGAAAGATCTTAGGGAAATGATAATTAAAGGAATTCAGGAGTCAGTGCCCCAGGCTCAGAATCTTTCCCGAACATTTGACATACAACAGGAAAAAGATGAAGGGCCCATGAAAGTTCTAGAAAGGCTAAGGGAACAGATAAGGAAATATGCAGATTTAGATCCAGAAGACCCTCTTGGGTAAGGAATATTAAAGCTACATTTTGTCACAAATAGCTGGCCAGACATAGCGAAGAAGTTGCAGAAACTAGAAAACGAAAAACCAGTCCACAGAGGAATCCCTAGGAGAAGTCCAAAAAGTATATGTGAGGAGAGATGAAGAAAAGCAAAAACAAAAAGCGAAACTTATGCTATCCACCTTCCAACAGACCCAAGCCTCCAACTACGGGACCCAGACCCTCAGCTACCAGGCCCTCTAAAGAGTATCGGGGAGGAAGGTCAAAGAATCCTAGGACAGAGGGAGAGGGAGGACAGGATAGGTGCTTTATGTGGAAAAGAAGGCCACTTCAAAAGAGAATGCCCCGAGTGGGGGAAGGAAAAAGAAATTGTTCTGCTCATGGCATTTGAGGAGGAATAGGGAAGTTAGGGGCTCTGTCTTTTCTATCTCGAGTCCCAATAAGAGCCCTTGATAAATTTAGGGGTAGGACACAAACATGAGCTTATTACTTTTCTAATAGATTCAGGGGCTGCTAGCTCCTCTGTTTGCTATCAGCCCTCTAATTTTATATTAGAGGAACTTCTTGTCTCAGGGACAAAAGGGGAAGGATTTAAAGCCAAAGTTTTAGAAGAAACAGGAGTTAAACACAAAAATCGATCAGCTAGTATTAAATTCCTGCTAATCCCTGAAGCAGGAACAAACCTGTTAGAAAGAGACCAGTGTTAAAACTAGACACAGGCTTGCATGCCTGCCCTGAAGGATTTGTCACTTCATTAAACCTGCTCACCGTCGCAGAAGAAAGTTACATTCATCCCAATGTGTGGTCAAAAGAAGGGAACAGAGGGAAACTATGAATCTCCCCCCATTCATATGAAGTTGAAAACTCCTGGGGAAATAGTAAGGAGAAGGCAACATCCAATTCTTCTAGAAGGTAGGATAGGCTTGAAAACTGTGACTGAAGCTCTTATTTAGGATTAGTTATTTGAACCCTGTATGTCTCCATATAATACCCCTATAGTATCTGTAAAGAAATCTGATGGATCATATTCACTAGAACAAGACCTCCGGGCCATTAACCAAATAGTCCAAACCACTCACCTTGTTGCCCCGAATCCATACACTATCCTCAGCAAGATTCCATGTGACCTGGTGTACAGTAATAGATTTAAAGGATGCCTTTTGGGCATGTCCCTTAGCTGAAGACAGCCGAGACATATTCGCTTTTGAATGGGAAGATCCTCATTCAGGGCAGAAACAACAATACTGCTGGGCGGTCCTGCCCCGAGGATTTACAGGCTCTCCTAACCTGTTTGGCCAAATTCTTGAACAAGTTTTAGGGAAAATATCTGTCCAGAGTCTATATGCATGCTCCAATATACAGATGACATACTTGTGTCTGGGAAAGTCATGGAACAAGTATCTGATTTCTCCATCAGTCTCCTCAATCACCTGCAAGGGAAGGGATTATGGGTATCAAAGGGGAAGCTCCGATTTGTGGAGTCACAAGTCAAGTACTTAGGGCACCTGATAAGTGTGGGCAGGAGAAAAATAAGACCTGAGTCAAAGGAATTGTGTCCTCACCCCTGCCTAGTACAAAACAAGAGCTTAGAAAATGTTTAGGGCTAGTTGGATATTGCCACTTGCGGATTGATTCCTATGCTCTAAAAGTCAAGTCTCTGTACTCCAAGCTTACCCAAGAAAAACCTGACCCTCATTTGGGCCCCAGAGGAAGTCAATGATTTTAAAGCATTAAAACACTTACTCAAAACTGCCCCTGTTTTAACTTTGCCTTCCCTCGAACAACCATTTCAACCTCTTTGTCAGTGTAAATCAGGGATTAGCTTTAGGGGTGCTCACCCAAGAACATGGGGGCCACCTGCAGCCCATGGCCTTTTTATCAAAAATTCTAGACCCAGTAACCTGTGGATGGCCCGGATGTATTCAATCTATAGCAGCCACTGCTTTGTTGACTGAGGAAAGTAAAAAGCTAACCTTTGGGGGTAAATTAATTGTTAGCACACCTCATCAAGTTACAACAATATTAAACCAAAAGGCAGGTAGATGGCTTACTGACTCAAGAATTCTAAAATATGAAGCCATTCTATTAGAAAAAGATGACCTCACTGTCACCACTGACAGTGCCTTTAACCCTGCTGCTTTCCTAACTGGGAATCCGAACCACAAAGATCCTGAATGTGGCTGCCTAGATCTCATTGATTACCATTCTAAGGTTAGACCTGATTTAAGAGAAATCTTTTAAAACAGGACGTCATCTTTTTATAGATGGTGCGTCCCGGGTGGTTGAAGGAAAAAGACAGAATGGATAGTCTGTCATAGATGGAGAAGTTCTTGCTGAAATAGAATCTGGAAGACTGCCAAATAATTGGTCTGCTTGGACTTGTGAATTGTTCATGTTAATCGGGCTCTAAAATATTTACAAAAGCAGGAAGGTATCATCTATACCGACTCCAAGTATGCCTTTGGGGTAGTACACACCTTTGGAAAAATTTGGACTGGGCAGGGCCTAATTAACAGCAAAGGTCAGGACTTTGTCCACAAATAGTTAATCACTCAAGTTTTAAAGAGCTTACAATGACCAGAAGAAATAGCTACTGTGCATGTCCCAGGGCACTGAAAAGTTCTGCCTTTGAAAGCCAAGGGAATAACCTTGCGGATCAAATTCAAAACAATCTGCCATCTCTCAAAAAGCGCCTATCTTCCACCTGACTCCCTGTCTCTTTCCCCCAGTTGCAATCCTATCTTTTTTCTCACCGAAAAGGAGAAGTTAGAGAAACTAGGGGCTAAGGAAAACTCAGAAGGGAAGTGGGTTTTTCCAGACCCAAGGGAAATGCTTTCCAAACCACTTATGAGAGAAATCCTGTCCCAACTACACCAAGGGACTCACTGGGGATCTCAAGCTATGTGTGATGCAGTTCTCAGAGTCTATGGATGCAATTTACACCTTCGCAAAACAAGTTGTGGCCAGCTGCCTAACATGTAAGAAAGCAAACAAACCAGTCCCAAGGAAACAACTTTTGGGGGGCAGAAGCTCAGGATTAAGGCCATTTCAAAGCATTCAAGTTGACTATACTGAAATGCCCCCACTAGGTTGCCTTAAATACCTAACAGTAATATTAGACCACCTCACTCATTGGGTTGAAGCCATTCCCCTCCCCAGTGCAACAGCTAATAATGTGGTTAAAATATTACTAGAGAACATAATACCTCAGTTCAGGCCAGTAGAAAACATGGACTCAGACAATGGGACTCACTTTACTGCAAATATCATTAAAGCGCTTACTCAGGCTTTAGGAATCAAATGGGAGTATCATGCCCCCTGGCATCCATCCTCATCAGGAAGAGTAGAAAGGATGAATCAGACTCTAAAAAATCATCTAAGTTAATTTTAGAAACTCCATTACCCTGGACTAAGTGTCTCTCCGTCCTTCTACTCAGGATCCGAACTGCCCCTCGGACAGACATTGGCCTATCCCCTTATGAAATGCTCTGTGGGTTATCATACTTAAGTTCCACTAGTGACATTCCCACTTTTGAGACCAAAGATCAATTCCGTAGGAATTCCATACTTGGTCTATCTTCTACTTTATCTTCCCTCAGGACTAAAGGTCTCTTAGCGCAAACCCGGCCTCTTGAATTTCCAGTTGATCAGCACCGGCCCGGAGACTACGTCCTCAATAAGAGCTGGGAAGAAGAGCAACTTGAACTGTCCTGGGAGGGACCATATCTGGTGCTCCTAACAACTGAAACTGCAGTGCGAACCGCCAAGAAAGGATGGACCCATCACAGCCGAGTCAAGAAAGCGTCGCCCTCTCCAGGGTCATGGGCCATGGTCCCAGGGGAAAATCCTACCAAACTAAAGCCAAGGAAAGTTTAATTCTCTTTCATCTATTCTGTTACTCCTTCTTCTTTCCTTGTTCTCTAGCTAGCCACCTCATTATTAATGTAACTAGATCAGACTCACCCCAGACGATTACCTTTGATGCTTGTTTAGTTATGCCTTGTGGGGATCTCCAAAGCCAGAGACAGCTTACAGCAGCGGAGAAATATCTCTGCCCCTCTAAAGCAGATGCTTCTAGCTTGTCTAGGTTTCCGTTTTGTGCAACTTGGGACGAAGTCATTTGGGTCACTCAACGCCAAGATTGGGTCCCCTCAACGGATTTCTCGCTAGCGGTTCTAAGGCCCTATATCCATTTTACTAAAGGAAGTGCCCCTCCCAATTGTCAATATAACCAATGTAACCCGGTGCAAATTTCCATCACCATCCCAACTCTCCAAGATTCCTCCCCCACCCTAAACCGCTTCTATGGGATGGGAGCAGATGTAACAGGGAAAGACCCCATAGGATTCTTCGAGTTGCACCTCATTACATCTCCATCCCCCACATCTCCACTTCTATACTCTTCTATACCTGCTGACCAGACCACTGTCTCTTCTCCACCTAATGACAAAACCAAAGTAGCTATTGTAGAGGTGAAAAATTTAAAACAAACACTGACAATTGAAAGAGGATACAAAGATGAAAATGCCTGGATGGAATGGATTGAATATTCCGTTCGCACTCTAAACAAAAGCGACTGTTATGCTTGTGCGCAAGGCAGGCCAGAGGCCCAAGTTGTCCCCTTTCCAGTTGGATGGTCTTCCGACAAACCAGGCATGGGTTGCATGGTGGCTCTTTTCCAACACCCCACAGCCTGGGATAGCGAATTCTGTCGCGTTCTGTCTGTGCTATTCCCTGAAATTCCACACAATGAGGGTCCGCCCCCGAGGGCGATCCAGCCTCCATCTCCAGATGCCAATTTTACTTCCTGTCTCTCACGACGGGGAAAAAATTTGGAGTTTCTTGGGGACCTAAAGGGATGCAGTGAGGTTAAGTCTTTCCAAGAGCTTACCAATCAGTCTCCCCTTGTTCATCCCCGAGCTGATGTATGGTGGTATTGTGGTGGACCCCTACTGACCACCCTGCCAAGTAACTGGGGTGGCACTTGTGCTCTAATTCAATTGGCCATCCCTTTCACCCTGGCATTTCAACAACGAGAAAAAGAGAAACCACAACACCGTAAACCAAGAGGGGCCCCTCAGGGATCTTTTGACTCTCGTGTCTATATAGATGCAATTGGAGTCCCACGGGGGGTACCTGATAGATTCAAAGCCCGAAACCAAATAGCTGCAGGATTTGAATCATTACTTCCAATGGTAGCTATTAATAAAAATGTAGCTTGGATAAATTACATCTATTATAACCAGCAGCGATTTATTAATTACACTAGGGACGCTATCAAAGGAATAGCTGAACAATTAGGGCCTACTAGCCAAATGGCTTGGGAAAACAGGATGGTCTTAGATATGATGTTAGCAGAAAAAGGTGGAGTTTGTGTTATGATAGGAACCCAATGCTGCACCTACATTCCCAACAATACAGCCCCTGATGGAACAATTACAAAAGCTTTACAAGGTCTTACCTCCCTATCAGATGAATTAGCCACAAATTCTGGGATAAGTGACCCTTTCACAGGATGGTTAGGAACTTGGTTTGGTAAATGGAAAGGACTCATGGCCTCTATTGTTACCTCTCTCGCAATCGCAATAGCTGTGCTTATGGTTGTTGGATGCTGCATCATACCCTGCATTCGTGGACTAGTCCAAAGACTTACAGAGACAGCTATTAACCGAACCTTCTCTAGTTCTTCCAAATCCTATGGTAATAAATTATTTCCCTTGAAAGATCAACAAATCCAAGCCATGTTAGATAAGTTTAAAGAGGGAAATGTATAAATTCAAGAGGAGGAAATTGTTGTTAAGAACTAATAGTTCCTCTTCAAAGAGTTTCTGTTCCTGGTTCTTTGTTCTATTCTAAAAGGTAATCGTACCCATTCATCTATCAGCCCTCCCTCTCTCTGCTGTGCCCAAACACCCCAAGATGCACCCCAAGATGTACCTGTCCTTCCTGTCAAAGGCCCACCTCGCCTCCTTTGATGATGTCAACAGTACCCAATCGGAATTAGCCTAGATTGTGCGGTCCGACCCCAGCCCACAGGGGGAAGACACAGGAACAGGGTCTGCGTTAGGGAAAAGAAACTCCTGTTCTCCTTTGTTTTGTACGCTCCCCCTTGCCTCTGCCTTGCGTGCAAGAAGTGCCTTTCTACAGAAGTAAATTGCCTTGCTGAGAAAACTTTTGCCTGAGTGCTGGGTTCACTTTGCGGCACCAAAAATTTGTTTCTAACAGAACAGGAAGCATGGGAAGGCGTGGCCTTATCAAATTATAAGGATGCTAAAAGTCAGGGATTACACCCAGGTACCAAAGGAAAGCTCATAGCAGGCTCTGGAGGGAACACATGTAGAGTGGTACCAGTGCCCACCTAAGGTCAGAGACGTCTGACACTCTAAGATTGGAGCCCACAGGAGGATGCTCTGGGGGATCCTGCAGACCTCAACCTCCTCAAAGGGGATGCTCTTGGAAGAGGTTCTGAGGTCTAGTACTAAAGCCCTCCTTAGAATTTTCTCTTGCAGTTGCAATGCTGCTTGGCCCCCAAATTGTTTAGAATCTGGAGTTTACTGTCTACTGGGAAAGTGGGATGGCATTGCATGGATCCCACTTGTGCTGCTGTTCTAAGCAGGGAGCCTGGTTAATGTGTGATGCCTCCTTTGGTGCTGTTTGGCTCCAGGACTCTTTGGAGTCTGGGGAGGTCTGGCCTTTAAAAAGCAAACTGCCATAGAGACCGCTTTACCCGAAATTTTGGTTCACAGCCTTCATTGGCTTATCTATTGGAGCAAAGTAAAACCAGTAAGCTTGTATTGCTATCTCTTGGCTAAGGTTCCAAGCTACTGGATTTTCATTTATGTGTGTGTATACACATCTAGATGTGTTTATTTGTATGTACACTTACTGTTATATGTTGTCTACCAAAACTGGCAGAGTCTAGCACCTTTTAAAGGGTCTGAATAGGAAACATTTGTCATCTATTGTTTCTAAGGGCAGCCACTATGAGACTTTGAAAGAACCTTGGTTTTTCACATCTTTTATGAACATTTCCTTTCTATTGATCCCAGGTCCTTAGAAAAAGACTCAATCAATTGTCAACCAGAAAATGTTTACATTTACCTATAGCCTGGAACACTGCTCCCCATCCCCACAGTTTTCAAGTTGTCCTGCCTTTCTGAAACAAACCAACGTATTCATGTATTCCTTAATCGTATTTGATTGATGTCTCATGCCTCCCTAAAATCTGTAAAACCAAGCTGCACCCCAAGCACCTTGGGCACATGTTCTCAGGACCTCCTGAGGGCTGGGTCATGGGCCATGGCTACTCATATTTGGCTCAGAATAAATCTCTTAAAATATTTTACAGAGTTTGACTCTTTTCATTGACAGTAAAACAAGAAGTATTGTAAAAAATGCATTGGAAGTTTGGCAATTCTTTTTTTTTTTTGAGATGGAGTCTTGCTCCGTCGCCCGGGCTGGAGTGCAGTGGCATGATCTCGGCTCACTGCAAGCTCCGCCTCCCGGGTTCATGCCATTCTCCTGCCTCAGCCTCCTGAGTAGCTGGGACTATAGGCATGTGCCACCACACCCGGTTAATTTTTGTATTTTTAGTAGAGATGGGGTTTCACCATGTTAACCAGCATGGTCTCCATCTCCTGACCTCGTGATCTACCTGCCTCGGTCTCCCAAAGTGCTAGGATTACAGGCATGAGCAACCGTGCCCGGCCTGGCAATTCTTTTTTTAATGCAGTTAAGCATGAAGCTGGGTTTAGTGCAAAGCCAAATCTCACATACATGCTTGTGTTGCTTCACACTATGTTTACTGTTTTGCATGGATAGTGCTGTAGTACTTATTGGCCATGTGTCTAAAGTGAATTTCTTAATTGCGCAGGCTGTATGAAAATATTGGTGAACTTAAGGATACTGAATTATGTGTCAGGATTAAAATACTCATTATGTGGGTTTTTGGGGGGTCCTAGGTAACACTGTAGCCTCCAGGGTAAATTGAGTAGGAAAATTTAGGGTTGGTTTTCTGTTTGTTTTTGGCTTCTAGTTTTCATTCACTTGCTGTTTATTCTCCTCTGGCTTTGCTTGTGTATCCATATGTATAAAACTATGATTTTTTTTTTTTTTTTTTTTTTTTTAGTTCCTAGTGCAAGGCTTTTATTTGGTTCTGTGAATAGTTATTTTATTTCCCATGTATTTCTAGTAAGTCATCATTCATTCCATTTATCTGGAATTCCAAAGCTACCTTTGTCGGGCCCACAGGAATTAATGGAGCACATCAGCTTTCTATCTTTAAACTAACTTTTTGGATTTTAGGCTTCCTGATAATTTAAGTGTCTTGAGTATACTATCGTAAATAGAATTTAAGTCATATTTCTCTCTCTCTGCCTAATGTCTCCAAAATTTGTAAACTATTTGTGAATATTCTTACCATGGCCATGTGTTTGTTTGCATATGGTCAAGCAGGGTCGCTAGGACCACTCAGGGAGAGAGAACCCAGAAACCTGGCATGCCAGCCAAAGGGTAAGAGTTTCTTACTAGTCAGTCTCTGGCTTCTCTCTCTCTCTGTGCAAACTGGTTAAATATAAAGGAAAATTCATGGTTTAGCTCCCCTGTAAAGTTTTAAATTAATTGGTTTAATAATAAAAGCTTAAGTCAAATATTTTGTCGGAAAAGTGAAAAACGTAATGCCTTTTATTTAGTTCATGTGACTTGAGTAATCTTTGGGTAATAAAGACAGTTTTAAAGACTATCAGTAAAATACAAAGGTCTTCAAAACGTAAACAAGTGGCCCAAATTATGTTCAAATATTGGGTTTGCTAAATGCTTGAAGGTCATAAGCTGCTTCTTTGGCTTTTGAAAATTGTTTAACCTGCCTGCTTTCCAGCTAGGTAAGGCCTGGGGACATGTGGAGTTGGCCATGCTTCTAGCTATGCTGGAAACAGTCAAACCTTATGAGAACATAACTTACCAAGTTTTACTTTAAAATTCGCACTTTAAAATTATAACATGCAATTAAGACTACTAGAGGCCAGGCATGGTGGCTCATGCTTGTAATCCCAGCACTTTGGGAGGCCGAGACTGGCAGATCACGAGGTCAGGAGATTGAGACCATCCTGGCTAACATGGCGAAATCCCATCTGTACTAAAAATACAAAAAATTAGCTGGCGTGGTGGCGGGCAACTGTAGTCCCAGCTACTCGGGAGGCTGAGGCAGGAGAATGGCATGAACCCGGGAGGCGGAGCTTGCAGTGAGCCGAGATCTCGCCACTGCACTCCGGCCTGGGCGACAGAGTAAGACTTCGTCTCAAAAAAAAAAAAAAAACAGTTTTACATGCAAGGTATATAAGAACAGTAAGAACAGTAGAATGTGTGTGTGTGTGTGTGTGTGTGTTTTGTAAAAGGTTATAAAAGGTTTTTTTTTTTTTT
>NW_012104253.1:12216843-12217930 GCF_000951045.1 Mandrillus leucophaeus
CCTCCTTAGAATTTTCTCTTGCAGTTGCAATGCTGCTTGGCCCCCAAATTGTTTAGAATCTGGAGTTTACTGTCTACTGGGAAAGTGGGATGGCATTGCATGGATCCCACTTGTGCTGCTGTTCTAAGCAGGGAGCCTGGTTAATGTGTGATGCCTCCTTTGGTGCTGTTTGGCTCCAGGACTCTTTGGAGTCTGGGGAGGTCTGGCCTTTAAAAAGCAAACTGCCATAGAGACCGCTTTACCCGAAATTTTGGTTCACAGCCTTCATTGGCTTATCTATTGGAGCAAAGTAAAACCAGTAAGCTTGTATTGCTATCTCTTGGCTAAGGTTCCAAGCTACTGGATTTTCATTTATGTGTGTGTATACACATCTAGATGTGTTTATTTGTATGTACACTTACTGTTATATGTTGTCTACCAAAACTGGCAGAGTCTAGCACCTTTTAAAGGGTCTGAATAGGAAACATTTGTCATCTATTGTTTCTAAGGGCAGCCACTATGAGACTTTGAAAGAACCTTGGTTTTTCACATCTTTTATGAACATTTCCTTTCTATTGATCCCAGGTCCTTAGAAAAAGACTCAATCAATTGTCAACCAGAAAATGTTTACATTTACCTATAGCCTGGAACACTGCTCCCCATCCCCACAGTTTTCAAGTTGTCCTGCCTTTCTGAAACAAACCAACGTATTCATGTATTCCTTAATCGTATTTGATTGATGTCTCATGCCTCCCTAAAATCTGTAAAACCAAGCTGCACCCCAAGCACCTTGGGCACATGTTCTCAGGACCTCCTGAGGGCTGGGTCATGGGCCATGGCTACTCATATTTGGCTCAGAATAAATCTCTTAAAATATTTTACAGAGTTTGACTCTTTTCATTGACAGTAAAACAAGAAGTATTGTAAAAAATGCATTGGAAGTTTGGCAATTCTTTTTTTTTTTTGAGATGGAGTCTTGCTCCGTCGCCCGGGCTGGAGTGCAGTGGCATGATCTCGGCTCACTGCAAGCTCCGCCTCCCGGGTTCATGCCATTCTCCTGCCTCAGCCTCCTGAGTAGCTGGGACTATAGGCATGTGCCACCACACCC
>NW_012104253.1:12219836-12255844 GCF_000951045.1 Mandrillus leucophaeus
AAATTTCTGAGTCATTTTGGCAAAATAAATAATTTATGGTGCTCTGGAATTTCAAAATCAAACTTCAGTTTCAAAATTGTCTTTCCTAATGCCTGATATTTTGGATAGATGAGAGGGCCCCTGAAAACATCCAGAAAGGAAGTAAACAGGATTATTTGACATGTTTAAGTACATGGGATTGCAAAAATGATGTTCAGTCTTCTTTAGGTTATATTTTTGTGAATAATACTAATATGTGTTACAAAATTGTATGGGATTTCTAAAATGTTAATGTCTAAGTATATGCTATCAATTATAATCATGATTATTATGCTAAGTTATTGTAAACCACAAAAAATTTTTTCTTGTCCGTGCTATGTACCTAATTTGGAAAAATAACTAGTATCCAAGATAATATAAGTCTAATGTTAATTAAGCATGGCCTCATGGAGAACCAGGATGGCCACCTTGTCCTTCCTGAGTCCTTAAAGCTTTTATTATTAAGAGTTCTGCATTCCATGACTCAACATGGAAAAGATAAAATGATCCAAATTGAACACATTGATGTAGTGACTTACAAATTACTAACATAGTTTATAACCAATGTTTGATCCCATATTCCTGGGAAAACAATTAAAGCTTCAGGTTCAATTGGTCACCTGGTAGGACACTTAAACATTTTACAAAGGGATTTCATTCAATTGTTATTTTCAATGCATGTGTCTGGTTGTATAAAAGCTTTCCCACGCAAGAGGGCTGATGTTATAACAGTAGATTATTATGCTATAGTGTATTTTCACCAGGTAAAAAAGCTTTTTATAGTTTAGATCTTCTGAGAACATCAGAGAAAGACTGTCATTGCCATCCACATGCAACAAAACTTCAGGACCTAGAACTTTGGGTTCATAATCTCAAAACTGTGAAGGGTCCCTCCATACTCTTGGAACTATATACCCATTGGAACCCTTGGGGTAAGGCTACCCAGGGAGGTTTCTCCCCAGAAGAGGATGGCATCCTTGATGTGAACAGCTTTTCCCAAGTTCACAGATTAAGGCCTCTGCTATCATGAAACTCTTATCTTTGAACATTTTCCCTTGCTTATGCCTCTATGAATAATAGAAGTGAAAAAGGGGTCTGTTTTGTGCACTTATGGGGTGTACTTTTATTCACGAAGGAGTTTGCAGCCAGCCTTATACATGGAGAACCTTATACTTTGATGGATAAAGGACAAAGGCCCAATGTAGGTTTAAAAAAACTTTGATGGTACCTCATTATGGTCGCCTCATAATCAGTCAGAAACAAAACATTGGTTCATTTGTCTTAACCCACATCATGGGTTAAAGATAACACTGCCAGGAGGCCTTCACTCTTCTAGAAGGGCATCATTTATTAGGTCCTTTTTCCATGGTTTAAAGTAAAAGAAGTAAAAGAAGCAATGATTAGCAATATAATAATAGTGGTTTAAAGTAAAAGAAGCAATGATTAGCAATATATCCCTCATGATAGGCTCTACAGCAAATTCTACTGTAAAGGCTACAGTTACACAACAGACTTTAAATTTTCTTGTGAAAGTTATGATAGAATTGGCTGAACAAAGACGTATCTGTGCAGCTGCTGGCACATGTGGCCTATGGAGAAATACATCAAATGAAGATTATAGGAATTCAGTGCTAGTGGATTAACAAAGAAACTGCTTAGTTAAGTCATTCTTTGGTCTCTTTGATTTTAGGAGGTTTGGCTTGTGGGGACCTTGGGCAAGGAGCATACTCCAATTTCTTACTATTATCCTCCCAATAGTCATAGTAATAGTCTTCCTATTGGGCTGTATTCTCTCAAAGGTTTTGAATGCTTGCTTGCAGCCATCTCTAGAATGTCACATGGTCTCTCTCCAGCTGGAATGACAGGAGCTGAAAGAAATATGCGACCTTGAGGACACCATAACCTATGAATGATGGGCTAAGTAAGACCAGAAACCCAAAATGAGGGTAACAGAGAGTGGCACTAAGGCCCTAAGTTCTCACTAAGGTGAGAACCTAAGTGAGAACGTGACCAAGAAGGGGGAATTTTTAAATTTATTTATTTGTTTGTTTATTTATGTATTTATTTATTTTTGAGATGGAGTTTTGCTCTTGTTGCCCAGGCTGGGGTGCAATGGTACAATCTTAGTTCACTGCAACCTCCGCCTCTCAGGTTCAAGCAATTCTCCTGTTTCAGCCTTCTGAGTAGCTGGGATTACAGGCACCCGCCACTATGCCCGGCTAATTTTTGGTGTTTTTAGTAGAGGTGGGGTTTCACCATGTTGGCCAGGCTGGTCCCGAACTCCCGACCTCAAGTGATACACCAGCCTCAGCCTCCCAAGGTGCTGGGATTACAGGTGTGGGCCACCAAGCCTGGCCAGGAATTTGTTAAACAAAATTCTGGGAGGCCATTGTTTTGGACTAAGCTCATGCACTAGGCCCCAACAAACCAAACCAAAATGGTGTCGCTTTTGCTAAGACTTTAAGGAATCACATAGATTCTAGAACAGACCAGGTTTTATTTTTTTCTCCTGCAAATCTCTATGACAAACATTCTTGACAACATAGGTATCCACCCCCTGAAGTTCCCATTAAATCTTTTAACCAAATTCATTTCCTCTCGCATAGAGACCATCAAGCTTCAGATAAACATGCAACAAAGGTTCCAGCCAGTTGCAGGTGAAGACACCACCCCTGGCCATCAAGAAGCTACCCTGCCTCCACTATACAGAGCAGGGTGAGAGTTCCTTGATCCCCAATAGGTAGGGACTACGCCCCAAGCCAGCATGAAGCAGTTAAAGAAAAAAGAAGACTATTGGTCTCTCTGCCTCCCATAAAGATTTATGGAGATCACCTCTCAGGGAAGAGATGAGGCAGGAAAATAGGGTCTGGAGGCAGGGAACATAAGGCCGATTCACACTTCAGCTGTAGAGGAAATGTCCTCTCCATAGGGCGTAGGCCAAGTAAAAGACTTTGTAACTTTACTTCATCCTCTTCATTTGCATAGGGCACACCCCAAGTAACCAGTGGAATCCTCTAGAGGGTATTTAATATTCCCAAAATTCTATAACGGTGCCCTTGAGGCCCTATGCTTGGGCCCGCTCCCACACTCTGGAGTGTACTTTCATTTTCAATAAACCCCTTCATTCCTTCCTTGCTTTGTGTGTTTTGTCCAATTCTTTGTTCAAGACGCCAAAAACCTGGACATCCTCCACCGGTGACATTATCAGCCTCACTTTTCCTGCCCATCTGGACTCAGGAGGGTCGTGGTAGGTGGGGAGGGATGCTCTAGGTTCAGCATGGTTTTCTTCAGAGGCAGCAGGGAGTTGTGGGCCTGGAGCCCACTGCTGGACCCCAACACATCCCACCCTGTTTCTAACCAGCCCTTGTCAAGGTCCTGTAGCTTAAGTCATTGGCTTATGGCACCAAAGTGTATTTTTAAATTCTTACTGACCCAAAACCAGTTTTGAATAAACAGGCAGTTCTCAGGGTGGTCAGCAGACACCCGCTCCACCCAGCAGCTGCTTCGTAATCACAAGCTACCTCCCATAAAGGGGGATCAGCCCCACAGGAAGTTGCTGCCCCTACAGGAAGTTCCTTCTAGAACCCCTGCAATGGGAGGCCTGGTACATGCGGGACTCCAGGCTGTCCTTGAAGCTGATAACACAGGAAGCCGGGAGACAGGCAGTGAGCCAGAGGGGCAGGTGTGGAAGGGAGGGGTTCTTATCAGATAGTGTGAGAAAGCCTCAGAGCCAACAAGTCCCCTGTGGTTCCCAGAGGGGCCTGTGCCCTCTCTCTGCATCCTCTGAGCCGCACCCCTCTCTCTGGGGCTTCCTTGTGAAGTTCCCTGTACCCACCCAGGGTTGCATGGGATGTTTGCTGCAACCAGACAACCTCCTGCAGGGCCGGGTCTACTCACCTACTGACACAGTAGAACGCAATCAGTCTGAAGATGTCCTCAAACACAAGAGCTGAGCCTTCCAGGTACAAAACTGGGGAGAGAGAAGAAGGGCCCTGGGTAAGGTAAGTATCCCACCAAGGAAAAGGGGGGAAGGAGGCAGCAGGGACTGGGTGGGGGGGCATGTCTGCCACACTCATTCTGGGTCCCATGCTGGGCTGCATGTGGCTCCATACACATCAGCTGTCAACAGGACCTTAAGTGAGAAAGGGACTTCCTTGTCAATCCACTGAGATTTCAGAGGATTACCTATTTGTAATTAGTCCATTTTCACGCTGCTGATAAAGACATACCTGGGCCAGGCGCAGTGGCTCACGTGTGTAATCCCAGCACTTTGGGAGGCCGAGGTGGGCGAATCACAAGATCAGGAGTTCAAGACCAGCCTGGCCAACAGGGTGAAACCTGTCTCTACTAAAAATACAAAAAATTAGCCAGACATGTTGCCTATAATCCCAGCTACTTGAGAGGCTGAGGCAGGAGAATCATTTGAACCTGGGAGGTGGAGGCTGCAGTGAGCCGAGATTGCGCCAGTGCACTCCAGCCTGGGCGACAGAGTGAGACTCAATTAGAAAAAAAAAAAAAAAAAAAAGACACACCGGAGACTGGATAATTTACTTAAAAAAAGAGGTTTAATGGACTTACAGTTCTATGTGGCTGGTGAGGCCTCATACTTATGGTGGAAGGCAAAAGGCACGTCTTCATGGTGGCAGACAGAGAATGACAGCCAAGCAAAAGGGGTTTCCCCTTACAAAGCCATCACATCTCATGAGCCTTATTCACTATCAGGAGAACAGTATGGGGGAAACTGCCTCTGTAACTCAATTATCTCCCACCAGGTCCCTCCCACAACACGTGGGAATTATGGGAGCTATAATTCAAGATGAGATTTGGGTGAGGACACAGCCAAACCATATCACTATTAGGATAGCTGGTGTTAATATAGACTCATAATTTTGGACAAAATAACAGAGAAGGTTCTAGACTGTAAATGCAGAATTAAACATTTAATAGATCACAGTCATCCCAAGCAACAGTCTCAGAACTTGGCAATTGTGAGGCCCAGGAAAGGCCAGGAGGAAGGGTGTTGCCCAGTTCTGCCTCAGCCTCCAGGAGGAACATGGGTCTGGGGCACTGAAGTGGGGCCACTGGTCTGTCACCCAGATCTCCAGGGCCTCTCAGAACCTAACCTGATTGGCTGCACAGCTCACCCAAGGGCGAGGGCTACCCTGATGTTTTACAGCTCTGACAAGGAAGAGGGATCAAAGCATTTGTTAAAAATCCATGCCAAGGTGGACGGGGCTCCTCGGAGGGACAGGGTGCCAGGACGCCGCCGTCAGTGCCTGCAGCTGGAGCCAGACTGACCAGTGGAGAACACGGCACCATGCTCTGCCCTGCTTGGGAGAGCTAGGGCGAAGGAACCAGAAAGGTTCAGCAGGTTGTTGGAGGTCCCACTGTTCATCAGTGCCCTGCAGGCACCTGCCCCACAACTCTTGACTCATCCTCACACTCCCCACACCCACGGTCATGCTCCCTGCACGTGGGAGCCCCACATGAGTGCCCTCTGGCTCCAGAGGGGCCAAGAAACACGTGCATGTCCCACTGTGGTCCTGGTCTCCCAAGGTTCTAGTTTCCATGTGATGGAGAGGGAAGGCAGGACCCAGCTTCCAGGTCTGGCTCTGAGCCTGGAACGGACAATGAGGCCTCAAGTGTGCCCTTTCTCCGCTCAGTGCCTCTGTCCTTCTACCTGTAAAGGGAAAGGAGTTCTTCCCTAAAGCCACATGCACATAGGTGACGTCAGTTTGTGGTCCTGTTTTCAAAGCCCAGGACAGCACTCCACAGCATTAGAGGTCTGTGAGATGCTTATAGCGATACACAAACCAACATGTTGTGTTCAATTAACTTCATTTTTATATTTGCCTTCTTTCTGCATATCAAACACTGTTCTTAACGGTTCACATAATTAAAAAAATAAGTATTTGTCTATGGCAAGGAGATCATGGTTTCCCACTGGGACAGAGACAACATTTTAAAAGAGAATTTAAGTAAAATATTAACTAGATGGTGGTACAGGAGGCATTTGGAGGATGCCTACAAATGACTTAAGTCTGAGAGACCCTGGCCGGTGGTGTTGGAATTCACAGGATGGCCCGGGCGTCCCAGTGCCACCTAGTGCCCGCATGTGGTGCACTGCCGACTCCTTCCACAAGGGGCAGCACAGGCGTGGCCAAGGGAGGCTGGGGCCAAAAGACTTCCAGCAGCAGGGAGGGGAGACAGAGGCTCCATATATATAAGATAGGAACGGAAGGAAGGACCTTCCTCAGGAATGCCTGGAGTGGGTTAGTGGTAATGCACACAAAAAGCCCAGCCTACATACCAGGCATACTCAACAATCAGTAGCTTTCCTTCCCATTGAGGCAAGGCCTGATTTTTGCAGAACACAGATAAACTTTGAAGATAAAGTCAGTCACGCCCCCTTCTGTGCCTGCTGGCACTTTACACAAAGCCCTGGACTCCCTTCCTGAAACAGCATCCCTACAAGGCTTTGGTACTTAGTCCACTAGATAATAGGTTAGCCGTTAGTGCAGGAACTAGGGCTTACTCGCTTTGGCAGCCAGGGCCCAACACGGTGCTATATGCAGAGGCCCGATTACTGTTTTACTGTTAAAACCCTAGATTTGTAAAATCATAAGCAATGCTTACGACTCATGCTTGTTTCTTTGCAATGAAACCTCTCCTCTGGCCCCAGCCCCCGGCCCTTCTGCCACCTTTCCATTCCTGACTATGCAAACAGCATCCCTTCACACCAAGGCCACACACGGGGAGGTCCTGCATGCTGGGGCAGGGTTTGGTCCATCTTTGAGTCTCCCTTAGTGTCCAGCACAGTGCATGGGAGATTGATGAATGTTTGCTAAGTCTGCCTGGGAAAGATACCCCAGAGGGGTAAAGGCCACAGGGGCATCATGGACAGGGTCTTGGACCACTTACCATGTGATTGATGGCCCTTCCCTCTAGGGCCCCAAAGGAACACCTCAGACTTGAGGAAGTCCCAACAAACAGCCTCACACCTTTCTAGAACACGGGTGAGTGCAAATTGGCACAAGACAAACAATCCTTTGTTCGGATGGGTGGTAGGTTTAGCTTCTAGACTGTCCCCTGTCCTGTACCGCACTGGCCAGTGTCTTGCGTGTGGGTTCCCAGGCCACGCCACCTGCACGTGAGCATGTTCCGAGGTTGTTGCTTCTCCTTTCTGTGCCTCAGTTTCTTCACCTATAAAACAGGTGATATGGTTTGGATCTGTTTTCCCACCCAAATCTCATGTGCAATTGTGATCCCCAGTGTTAGAGGTGGGACCTGGTGGGAGGTGATGGGATCATGAGGGTGGGTCCTTCATGAATGGTTTAGCACCACCCGCTTAGTGCTGTTCTCTGATAGAGTTCTTACGAAATTTGCTTGTTTAAGAGTGTGTGGCACCTGCCCCCCACCTTGCTCTGCTCCCACCATGTGAGACACCTTGTTCCCCCTTTGCCTTCCATCATGATTGTAAGTTTCCTGAGGCCTCCTCAGAAGCTGAGCAGATGCCAGCATCATGCTTCCTGTACAGCCTGCAGAACTATACCCAGTTAAACTTATTTTCTTATAAATTACTCAATCTCTTTCTTTATAGCAATGCAAGAACAGACGAACACAACAGGGGTAGTAAAGTACACACCTGTTGAGGATTGACTTGTGTTCCTGCAAAAGATATGTGAATGTGATACATGTGAATACATGTGAATCTCTAATACATGTGAATGTGAACTTATTTGGAAATAGGGTCTTTGTAGATGTAACGAAGCTGACCTCATACTGCATTAGAGTGGGCCCTAAATCCAATGGCTGGTGTTCTTGTCAGAAGGCCACATGGGCTGGGTGCGACGGCTCACGCATGTAATCCAAGCACTTTGGGAGGCCGAAGCAGGTGGATCACCTAAGGTCAGGAGTTTGAGACCAGGCTGGCCAGCACTGTGAAACCTGTCTCTACTAGAAATAAAAAAATTAGCCAGGAGTGGTAGTGGGTGCCTCGGGAGGCTGAGGCATGAGAATCGCTTGAACCCGGGAGGCAGAGGTGAGATTGTGCCACTGCACTCCAGCCTGGAGGATAGAGCGAGACTCTGTCTCCAAAAAAAAGAAGGCCATGTGAGGGCATGGGACACAGACCCAGAGATGGGAATGCCATGGGAAGCTGGAGATGGAGATTGCAGTGATGCAAGGAATGCCAGCCAAGGAATGCCAAAGATTGGCAGCAACCACTGGAATCCAGGAGGGAGGCATGAAACAGATGCTTCTAGAGTCTCCAGAAGGAACCAAGCCTGTCCACACCTTGATTTCCGATTTCTGGCCTCCAGAACTGTGAGAGAATGAGTTTATGTTGTTCTACGGCTCCCAGTTTGTGTAATTTGCAGTGGCAGCCATAAGAAGCGATTACACCACCAAATAAACATCACTGTGAGCATGAAATAAATTATGCCATGGGAGTGGCTTGGAACAGTGCCCGTGTGTTCAGTCAATGGGGATATTACTGAACTGTCATTTTACACATGCAAGGCAATGTGGTGTGAGGCAGGGGTGCAGGGAAAGGGTTTTGCAGACCCACTGGATCTCATTTCCTATTGCTCCTCAACAGTAATCCTGTCTGTTGGCTGGGCTTTTTCTTCCCTCTCTCCTATTTCTACAGTCCTCACTCCCAACTCCTTGCCTCTGCTCATGCTCTTTGTCCCGCACAGAGAATCCCTGCACCTCCAGAGTCCAGTTCTAGATCCACCTTCTACCCCAAAGCCTTCGTTTCCCAGGGATTCCACCCTCTCTCATCGGAAAGCCACACACAGGATGTGCTGCCCAAAATGCCCATCAGGGAAATGCCACCTGTGTGTTTTACTGTGAGTGAGAGGCAGGGGCTCTTGGACTATAGCCGGGGCAGGAACAGGTCTCACTTTTCCCTGTCCCCTGCACTGAGCCCAACACCATGCCTGCCACACAGTGAGGACCCGTAAAGAACAGTCGGGCAAAAGGGGCCTTCAGGTGTTAAGATCCAGAGCGGGCCAAATAAACAGAGACAGAAAGGATATTAGTGGTTGCTTAGGGCTGGGGTTGGGGGAGATAGGGGGATGCTAGCTAAAGGGTATGGGTTTCATTCTTTCTTTCTTTTTTATAATGGTAAACTATAAATAACACACAATTTAGCATTTTAATCATTTTTAAGTGTACAGTTCAGTGGCATTGAGTACATTCACGCTGTTACGCAACACAAGGTTTCTTTTTTGAGGTGATGAAATGTTCTTAATTGACTGTGATGATGGTTGCACAACTCTGTGATACACTAAAAGCCATTGAATTGTATGCCTTAAATTGCTTAATTGTATGATATTTAATACTTAAAAAATTTTTTTTCTGCGCCAGCGCCTTGATCTTGGAAGATACTGAATACATTAAATAAACACATCTGAATAAAGCTGTTATCTAGTAAAAAGATACTGATACATTAAATAAACATATCTGAATAAAGCTGTTATTAAAACCAGAAACATACACACACACACACATACACACACACACACATACACACATACAGAGACTGAATTTCACTTCCTGCATTGTTTTCCTGCGAGTTTTTATAATAAGCATATACGACTTTTGTAAGCGGAGACATAGTTAAGACTTTTCTCTAAAACCCGTGGTTTCCAGTGTCCTCTCAGCTCATGCTGCTTTCGGTAGCAGCTCAAAACCCTACTAATACAGCTGACAAGCCCCCATGCCACCTACTGCCCAGGAGACCATGTCACCCATGAACCTGCCAAGACAGTTCTGACAAAGCCTCAGGCCATCCAGCACCTGCTTCTGCCCTGGGGAGGGAGCCCGCCAGCCTGCTCCTCCCAACAAAATTGCCAGCTCCAGCAGTTCCCAAGACTTGTCACACTGAGTACATTCTCCCATATCCCTCAGCAAAAGCCTCAGGGGAAACATACCAGACCCTGTCTAAACCTTCTCAAGAGGTGAGGTGTGAGAACAGGCACCAGACAGAACCCAGTGTGCTCCAAGGTGACAGCAGGTGACAACAATCAGACTCTGCCCTGGCTCAGAAGAAAGGAAACCTTTCACTGGTGACTCACCCTCAAGGCTGGGTCAGGGGCAGGTAGAGATGCTGGGTACATGCATACCAGCCCAGCCCCTGGCACTCACAATCTCAACATCAAAACAGAACATCCATGAAGAGCTGAAAGCGATCAGGTGTTTTTGTTTTTAAAGAGGCTCAGTTTTTCAGGAATGGAAAACTATATGTCATATGTTGTTACTTATAAGTGGGAGCTAAGCTATGAGGATGCAAAGGCATAAGAGTGATAGAATGGACTTTGGGGAGTGGGATGGGAAAGCTGCATGTGGGGAGAGGGATAAAAGAATACAAGTTGAGTATAGTGTACACTGCTTAGGTGACAGGCGCACCAAAATCTCAGAAATCATCACTAAAGAGCTTATGTAACCAAAACCCACTTGTACCCCCAAATTAAAATACATTTTTTAAATGCAAGTTTTTTGTATAATTTAATAAACAACTTTAAAAATGCTAAGAAAGAGAGACTGGGCACAGTGGCTCACGCCTGTAATCCCAGCACTTTAGGAGGCTGAGGCAAGTGGATCACTTGCGGTCAGGAGTTCGAGACCAGCCTGGCCAATGTGATGAAACACCGTTCTGCTAAAAATACAAAAATTAGCTGGGCGTTGTGGCAGGTGCCTGTAATCCCAGCTACTTGAGATGAACCCAGGAGACAGAGGTTGTAGTGAGCCAAGATTGTACCACTGCACTCTAGCTTGGGCAACAGAGTGAGACTCTGTCTCAAAAAAAAAAAAAAAAAGCTAAAAAGGAGTGAGAGAAATTCAGTTATATCATTCAGTAATGCAAATGAACGGTTAAGAGCAGAGACTGCATGTGCATCTTGTTTTGCACAGAACCCTCAGCATATACCATGGTGGTTGGTACATTGCCAGTTCTCAAATATTTATTTAATTGCATTAATAAAATAAATAACTGTATTCATAAAATGGTTTATTTTGGAATGCTTATAGACTCACAAGAAGTTGCAAATAAATGAACAGGGAAGTCCTGTGTACCCTTCACCCAGTTCCCCCCAGTGGTAACATCGGTAATAATTAGAGCACAATGTCAAAACCTGGAAACTAACCTCGATGCAATCCCCAGACGCTATTCAGATGTTAGCAGTTTTATATGCCCTCATTTGTGTGTGTGTTTGTACAGTATTAGGCAATTCTATTACATAGGTAGCTTCACGCAGTCACCACAATTAAGATATTTAGTTCATTCAGCACCATAGAGCTCCCTTGTGCTATCCCTTCATAGCCACGTCTCGCCCCTCCCCATCACTAGCCCTGACAACTAATCTGTTCCCGTCTCTATGACTGTATTATTTCACGAATGTCACATAAGTTGAATCACAAAGTATATATCTTTTGGAAACTGGCTTTTTTCAGTGTAACTTCCTTGTGGTTCATCCAAGTTGTTCCATGAATCAATAGTTCATTGCCTTTTATTGCTGAGTAATATTCTGTAGCACGGATATACCATGGGTTTGCTTAGCCATATCCACTGAAGGACATTTGGATGGTTTCCAGCTTTTAGTTACTATGCACAAAACTGCTGTAAACATTGACGTACAAGTTTCTGTGTGAAAAATGTGTTTTCATTTCTCTGGGATATATGCCCAAGAGTGAAATTGCTGGGTCATGTGGTAAGGTCATCTGTAATTTCCTATCATTTTTTGGAGAAGGGGTCTCACTCTGTTACCCAGGCTGGAGAGCAGTGGTGCCATCATGGCTCACTGCAACTTCAACCTCCCAGACTCAAGTGTTCCTCAGCCTCCCGAGTACCTGGGACCACAGGCATGCACCACCACACCCAGCTAATTTTTAAATTTTTTGTAGAGATAAGGAACTCCTAGCCTTAAGCAATCCTCCCACCTTGTTCTCCCAAAATGTTGAAATTACCGGCATGAGCTACTATATCCAGCCTCTAGTTTTCAAAGGAACTGCCAAACTCCTTTCCAGAGAGGCCGCACCATTTGACATTCCCACCAAGAATGCAGGGGTGATTCAGTTTCTTCCCATCCTCACCAGCCTTTAGTGTTATTCCTACTTTTTATTTTAGCCATTCCAATAGGTGAAGAGTGATATCTCATTGTGGTTTTAATTTGCGTTTCTCAAATAATTAATGATGTTGAACATTCTTTCATGTGATTGTTTGCCATCTGTGTATCCTGTTTGGTGAAATGTCTGTTCATGTGTTTTGCCCATTTCTAATTGAATATTTTTCTTTATGGCTGAATAATATTCTACTGTATGGATATATCACATTGTATTTTTCCACTCATCAGTTGATGGACATTTGGGTAGTTTCCACATTTTGGCTACTACAAGTAATGCTGCTGTGAACATTTGTGTACAAGTTTTTGTGTGGATATGTTTTTACTTCTCTTGGGTATATACCTAGAAGTGGAATTCCTCAGTCATATGGCAATTTTGTATGTTTAAGAAACTGTCATACTGTTTTCCAAAGTGACAGCACCATTTTATATTCCCACCAGCAAGGTATGAGGATTCTAATTTCTCCATGCCCTTGTCAACAATTATTGTCCATCTTTTTTTATGATAGTCACCCTAGTGGGTATGAAGTGTATCTCATGGTGGTTTTTTGATTTGCATGTCTGATGATTAGTGACTGTTGAGAGTCTGTTCATGTGTTTCTTGGCCATTTCCATATATTCTTGGCAAAAATGTCTACTCAGATCCTTTGCCCATTTTTGATTGGGTTACTTGTCTTTATTTATTTACTTATTTTTTGAGACAGGGTCTTGCTCTGTTACCCAGACTAGAATGCAGTGGTGCGATCATGGCTAACTGTAGCCTGAACATCCTGGGTTCAAGCAATCCTCCCAGCTAAGTCTCCCAAGTAGCTGGGACTACAGGCACGCACAACCATGCCCAGCTAATTTTTGTTGTTGTTGTTGGAGATATGGGGTCTCAATATGTTGCTCAGGCTGGTCTTGAACTCCTGGGCTCAAGCAATCCTTCCACTTTGTCTTCCCAAAGTGTTGGGATTAGAGGTATGAGCCACTGCACCCGGCAGAGAGTTCTTTATATATTCTAGATGCACATATTTTTGTCAGATACGTGATTTGCAAATGTTTTCTCCCATTCTGTAGTTTGTCTTTTTGTCCTCCACCTTTTTTTTCTTTTTTTTTTGAGACTGGCTCTGGGGTTCCCTCTGCTGCCCAGGCTTGTCCTGAACTCTAGGGCTCAAGGGATGCTCTCACCGCAGCCTCCCAAGTAGCTGATATTACAGGTGCATGCCACTGCATCTGGCCTTGTCTTTTCATCCTCTTAACAGGGTCTTTCCAAATTTAAGAATAAAACAATGCTGTCCAAGCTTGTCCAGAAAATAGTAGGCACACAATGGGTGTTATATAAATGATTCAGTAGGGCCATTCCCAATCTGCTTTAATTAACGGTCAATTCTTCTCTCTATTGATATCATTAATGAATTGTGGGCCTTTAACCAGTTATTATTCTTATCTAGACCAAAGTCCTCTCTGTAATTTTATTGACACTATTATTTCCCTTCATAGATGCTTTCTTCACAGATGGTGCAAAGGTAAATTTCAGATATGCCCAGTTTTAATTACTACAAGTTCCCAGAGATTGAGGCTAATGTATTCAACAAATGAAACTTGTTCTTCATCACACTGACTCTAGGGAAAGAATGCCTATTGACACATGCCTTCATTACAGTCTCATTTATCTTTGCTAACAAATGAAGTGTGAGCGTTTGTTAATCCAAGCCGGATCCTTGCTTTGAGAAGGAACAGATCATGATATGAAAGCACGGAACGAGGATGTACCTTGCCAAGGATCATTGTTTTTGAAGTATATACATAGTTGTGAAACACAAACCCAATCTTTCATTTTTAGCAGACAGCTTTGTTAACCCTAGAGATCCCACTTCTAACACATTTTGATTGACAATAGGAGTTGTCAATAAATTTTCCAGTTCTGACCCCCATTTGAAGGGCTTGGCCAGAGTTTCTCTTTGGCTAGGACATTTTTCATTATGTATTTACTCATCAACAAGGACTTATTGTGCTCATAGTATGTAGAAATAAAGAGTAAATGGGGCAGGGAGTGGTGGCTCACTCCTGTAATCCTAGCACTTTGGGAGGCCGAGGTGGGCGGATCCCTTGAGCTCAGGTGTTCGAGACCAGCCTGGGCAACATGGTAAAATGCTATCTCTACCAAAAATACAAAAATTAGCCAGCCATGGCGGCTCACATCTGCAGTCCCAGCTACCTTGGGAGGCTAAGGCAGGAGGATCGTTTGAGCCTAGGAGGTGGAGGCTGTAATGAGGTCCAGCCTGGGCCACAGACGGAGACTCCCTCCATCTCAAAAAAAAAAAAAAAAAAAAGGAAAATGGATAAGGAAATTGAGAGGAAGCCTCACAGTTAGAAGGGTAACAGGGAACCTGCCGGTGGTATGGGCCCTGGGACCTATCTGTAATTCTTTCTTGGTGGGGAGGGGTGGGTAGAGATTCAAAAGCAATCAGCTCATTCTCTTTCGATGATTGAACATTTGGTTGGGTAGGGAGAGAGAGATGTTGATTGTTTTTATCTAAGGAAAACCTTGCATGCAGCAAGGCCTCAATATGCATGCTTATGGAATGAGCACTGGATGGATTCAATGGATAGATTAGGATTGCCCCCGGAGGAAATTGTCACCTGGGGATGCAAGGAACGCTTGGACACCACTCCTATAGGAGAGGGGAGTTTCTGACTTTTTGGAGGGCTCAATACTTGGAGAAAAAAATGCCCTCACACCTGGCTAGGAGAGGACCTTTGGGTGGACCCTGGAAGTGGCTTTAACCCCAGGTCCTTATGTGACACTACTGAGCCAACCTACTCTGAATCTTCCTATCACCCAGATTGGTTAGAGAATTCAATCCTAATGGATTCTGATCCTCTTTCCTAAAAGGGGCACTAGATCACTGAGCTGGGTCCCTGACTGGAAAGGCCAGGGGCACAGACCCTGAGGATAAAAAGTCAAAGTGACAAGGGACTGGGGCGTGGTTCCCAGCTGGGGAGCAGGAGGGAGGGGTACCTGCAGGGCCCTATGGGCTGGGAGCGGGGAAGTGAGGCCCTTCAGGGCCATGCCCACTCTTCCATGGACCCCTACCCACCTTGGCCAGCCTGTGGACCATCATGCAGGCCCCTGCAAGGGGCAGGCTCCTTCCCCATTTTGAAGGACACTGTTGCATTTTGGCCAGGGTCCATGGCTGCCCAGCAACACCACAGTTGCCATGGGAACCACCACTTGGTCAGTTTGTGGCTGAGGGGAGAAAGGAGTGTTTGCTACCATCACAGGGCTTACTATCCAAAGGCACAATTTTCTGAAACAGATGGAAATCACTTTGTGTTCCCAGGGGTAGAAGTGGGGAAGACAGCAATTTCTTTGGAGCCCTGGGGACCCGCTGGTTCCAGGCCCAGCCCTGGCACCCACTGGCTTCGAGGTGATGCTGGAGAACCACCCTTTCCTGCCTTAGGGAAGGGTGCTGCTAGACCAGAACTGCCAGCACTGCTGGTACCAGCAGAGGGGAGAAGCTGCCAAAAGTGAGAAAGAGCAAACAATCCCATGCCAGCCTGAGTGGCTCCTCTGTTCTCTGAGATTTGCTACCATGTAAGGACCGCAACATGGCATGGGCAAGCTCTTGTTTTTGCTCCAGGCAGAGCCCAAACCTGGACAGCACTGACCAGGCGCAGGTCCCTGGGTCCACCAACCACATACCATGAGACTCTGAAACTTATTTTCTCTAAGTGCCAGGTGAGAAGAGTAACTGAGCCCCTCCCACACCCTCCGGGTCGTTGTGCAAAGGCTGAAGGCCTACCCGACAGAGGCTCTGAGTGCAAGACAGCAGCCGCTCCACAAAAGACAGCACAGAGATCTCCAAGACCTGGGCGGGGGTGCTGAAGGGTGGGGAGGGCAAAGGATGAGTTAGGGTTCAGGGAGCTGGAAGAGGATGCCGATTGGGAAAATGTGCTGAAAAAAGCATCCTTTCTCTTTTGCTGGCTGTTACTGATGATCTGGGGTGGCACTTTTGCCTCTGGAGCTGGCCCTGGAGCTTGTATGTTTCCAGCCTGCCTGAGCCTCCCTCTGTAAGGCTCCAACACCTGTCCAGTCCGCCGCTCTCAGTGTAAGATCATCCCTCCTTAGCCCTGGTCTCCACCCACCAGGGCCCTGGGCCAAGTGCGCTGCAGGCTTGCAGTGCAGAGTAGGGCATAGTGAGTTTGCCTGAGTTGGCCTTTGGCTGGAGGCCAACGGGAAAGGGATGGGGAGCACCCAGCAGCCATGGTCAAGCAAGGCTGCTTCCAAATGCCCCAGGTTACAGCCCTGGACAGGGAACCACTGAAAGCCAGAACGGAAGGGTTCTAAGAGGTAGCTCTGCACCCTCCCCATGACACAGATGGGGAAACTGAGGTCCAGAGGTGGCACATCATCAGCTTGAGAGAGGGGATCGGCCCGAGTATTTTCCAGAGTTGGATTCTAGAGCTCTCTGGAATCCAGATTCTGATTCAGTGGCAACTGTCATTGTTTGCTTCCTTCTCCCAAATTCCCAGCACTGGGCTTTGCACAGATTCAAGCCTCCTGAGGAGTCATGGAGGGTTACCGTTTTCAAAGTTTTCATAATAATAATGTCATCTTCCATTTAATAAGTGCTCACTGTGCCAGGCTCTGTACTTCTAATCATCATGACAACTCCATTATCTACCTTTAATAAGTGAGGAAACTGAGGCTCAGGAAGGCTCAGTGACTGGCCTAAGGCTGTGGCCAAGTTGTGACCATGGCCCGCCAGCCAGTATAGCAGGTGCCTTTTGTTGAGAGAGGAGGCACAGGCTGGAGGGAGGGTGTCCCGGTGCCTCCTACAGGAATGCAATCGGTGTGTCGCTGCCTCGCTATTAGCAGCAATGCCTTTCCTGTGGGCCACCATCTGCCCTGTCGTCGGGCAGCCCCCGGGTGATCCCTTGGTGAGGCCTTCTTGGGCAGAACTTCTGGCCCCTCCCAACGGCTCGAGCACTAGGCACACAGCCGACTTTACAGCTGATGACAGCACATCGTGATTTATTTACAGGCCCAGCTCTGGCCCAGGATGAAGCTTCCAGAGAGAGCAGAGCCCAGACTTCATTTCTTTTCACCATCCTGGGTCCAGGATCTCGCCTGGACCATCTCACATGCTTCACGGGGCTCGTCATTGCTGCAAGCAGCATGTCACGCTGAGGCAACTCCCGACTACATTGTTCACGCTGTAATAAAAGATTCCTTTTTTTGGAAGCTGCTCTTCTGTATTGAGCAAGTGCGTAGATGAGACTTTTTGAAAGTCTGAGAAAAGGAATACAGTGCAAGCGTACAAACTGTCACAATGCAGTCAGGACTTCGACTGGGAGCTATTTATAGGTTCAGAGGCCAAAACTGAAGGGGAGACGTTGGACAGATTTGCAAATTGCCAAGTGTCAGGAAAGGCTAAATAAAGAGAAACCAGGCCTGGGGAGATTACTGGGAGAAGGCGAGGTGGAAGGAGTGGTGGGAGATGCTGGGTAAGGTCGCCACCCTGGAAAGAGGTGCATGTCGGGGAAAGCAATCCCACCTGCTCCCTGCTCACACTGCAGGGCTGCGGAGATGTCTTTGACTGGACCCATTGAGAAAAAAACACTTTGTTCTCTCTGGGAACAGAGGGGATGGGGGAAGGGAGGTGGGTAACACCTTGATAGTGACAATAGCCCTGAGTACCACAGAAGGACCCCCCAAGAATGTCCAGAAAATACCAGCTTCAACATCAGAATCGTACAAAGTTCACCATCTCCCCCCAAGTTTGGGAACTTTGATCTGAGGTCTTGGAGAAAGTGACTGCCACTGTGAGACCCAGAGAAGCTCAGTAGCTCACCAAAGATCACAGAGCTAGGAAGCGACGAGGCTAGGACATGGCCTTGAGTGGGTCTGACTCTGCAGTCTGAGCCTTCACCCACCACATGGGGCTGGTGTGGCTCTAGACCCAAGACAGAGAGAATGCGAGCCATGTGTGCAATATAAATTTTCTCATAGCCACATTAGAAATAGTAAACAGAAACAGGTAAAATTAATCCCAATACTATATTTTATTTAACCCAATAGATCCAAAATATTGTCATTTTAAGACACCATCAATATATTAAAAATTACTAATAGGACATTTCCCATTTTTTTCATACTAAGTGCTCAAAGTCCAGTGTGTATATTACACTCACAGTTCATCTCAATATGCTCGAGCCACGTCTCAGGAGCTCACTAGCCACACGTGGCCCCTGGCTACCATACTGGGTGGCATAGCCCTAGAGACGTGGTTCTCAACCAGGAGCAAACTGATCCCCCAGGGGGACGTTTGGTGATATGTAAAGATACTTTTGATTGTTACTACTCGGAGGGTGATGCTACTGGCATCCAGTGGACAGAGGCCAGGGATGCCACTAACATTCTCCAATGCCCAAGACAGTCCACACAACACAGAATGACCCAGCTCTAAATGCCAACAGTGCCGTGTTTCACGCACCCTGCTCTCGAGAGAGAACCAGTTTGTGCTCCTTGAGTGAACCGGCAGGAGCCTAGGAGTGCCATGGACCCCAGCACCTAGCGTGCTGCCCGGCGCATAGTGGGTACCCGAAATCAGTGCTTGGAACTGAATTCAATGGAAGACAGCAAGGCCCATGACTCTGTCTCAGAGGAATCATGCTCCATCCTCTTCACCAGCAGTGCAGAGACACCAAGAGCCAGGAAATGCGTCGTGAAATCAAGAACAAGGGATCAGTCTCAATGCAACTGATAGTTCACTTGCTTCAAGATGCTACTGAACCAAGATTGTAAATATCCAACCTGCTGGGGTCAGGGTGCAGCTTTCTTCCCACTCCCCTTAGGCATCCTGGGGCAGCCCCAGGCCTTGGGACAGGGAGGCCTGTAGCTCCGGGGAGCAGAGTCAAGGAGGGTGCGTGTTAGGGCACTCGATTGTGCCCTAACTGCATCCCACAACTACATCCCCTTCTAACTGTGAGGCTTCCTCTCAATTTCCTTATTCATTTTCCTTTTTATCATGTCCCCAGACTGCACCCTTCAGCTCAGCCCATTGCTAAGAAAACTGACCCTGATCTGCATCTTCCTCACCTTTGTCTATTTCCTTACTGGTTCTGAGCGCAGGTGGTGAAGCAAGGGGTGTTACTTAGAGCACTGCCCCTATCCCTAAGTCCACCACAGGCATAGAACTGGGGGCTCTCTGAATCACTATAAATGAATCAGGTCAGGGATGGTGACATCACTGTGGCTGCAAAGAGAGGCTTCTCAGTTGGCATGGGGACGTTCCTTGTGACTGCCCGGGGTCAGGGCTCAATGCTCCCAGGCAATTATATCCACAGAGTTATAGATTTCTGTAACTGGTCATCTAACTCAAATCCCTATTTTAGCGACAAGATGGGAGTTGTATAGCCCTGTAGGAACAGAGTAGACTTGTCTCTAAGAACTGAGGTAGAAACAGGTCTCTTCAGTCCAAAGGTCAAGAACACAATGGAAGGATGTGATGTGGTTTAGCATCTCACCCCTCCGGCCGCCCTTGTGCTGGTGATGCTCAAATCTTTACCTTGCACTCTACCTTCCTTCCAGAGACCCAGACCCAGGGGTCCATTTGATCTTCCTTGTCAAGTATTTGCTGAGCACCCACTCCGTCACAGGCCCTAGGGGGGTGCTCTCTTTCTCCCAGGCGCCAACTCTCACTGCGTCCCTTGCTGTTACCCTCTAACTGTTCTTCCCTAGGCCCAGGGTGATGCTGTCCCACAGTCCCTGACACCAGGTGCCCCTAAGGCACCACCAGCTTCTCTTTCTTCATCATGCCATTTCTGCCAACCAGGCCCAAGAGTCCTCCTCCTAAATACTCTGGGGTGTGTCCCCTCCCCTCCATGCCTGCCATAACTGCCTGGTCTGGCCCCACCATACTGTCACCAGACTGCTGCCATGGATCTTCCTCTGGTCTTCATCCCCAGCAGCACCCCCTGCACTCCAGCCTTCACACCCCCAAGGGCGGGGGGCTTCTGTTTAGCAGGCATATCAGATCGTGACCCCACACTTAATGTCCTTTGCTGGTGTTCCCCAGAGCCACTTAGACAGAGGCTAAGCTCCAAGGCCTGGACGCACATTGCCCTGCGAGTGGCTCCAGCTGATGCTCCTGTTCTCGGCTTTCCCTCCCTTCCACACCGGCCACACTGGACTCTCCCTGGATGCACCCCACCATTCTGCCACTCTGTGCCCTTGCGTGGGCTATCTTGCCACCTCGTGTGCTCTTCCAAACAGGCAATTTCTATTCATCCTTCAGGACACAACTCAAATGTCCTCACCCCTCAGAGTTGTTCCCCTGGGGTCTCACTCACCGGTCAGTGTTGTGGGGCAGTGCAGGTCCTTCCTCTGACAGAAGTAAAATCCTAACGTCATTTTAATATAATCATCCCTGTATCCCTAGGGCCTAGTGTCTTTAAACTGAATAAATGAATGTCTTCTATAATTCTCTATTTCTGCGATAACTGCTATTTCTGTAGCATGAGTGATTCTTGCATCCCAAAGTAAACAGAAGCCTCCTTGCAAGCAGAGACATGTTTTCAACTCCAGAGCAGCACAATACAATGTTAACAACTCATGTTGGGAACCAGGTTTCTGGGGTTTAAATCATGTCCTCACCACTTACTAATAAATGTGTGATCTTAACTAAGCCACTTCAACTCTCTGTGCCTCCGTTTCTTCATTTGTAAAAGGAGGGTGATCATGGTTCCAGTTATCTATTGCTTTGTAACAAATCATTTACAAATTTAGTGGCTTAGAATAACAGCTATCTTATTGTAGCTCACAATTTGTGGGTCAGGAATCTGGCAGGGCTCAGCTGGGTGATTCTCCTGCTCTTTGTGGCACTGACTAGGGCACTTAGTGGTATTCAGCTGTGGGCTGGTCTGGTCTGGAGGGTACAAGACACTTTTGCTTATGCCTGGTGCCTTGGCAGGAATACCTGGAAGGCTGGATTCACCCAGGCCTGTCTTCTTCTTGGGCCTCTCTCCCTCCTTATATAGTGTCCAGGCCTCTCCACATGGTCTCTCCAGTATGGCGGTGTCAGTCATTAGATTTCTTACATGACAACTCAGAGCTCCCAGAGTCCAGGCAGAAGCTGTCAGTTCTCCTAAAAGCTACATCTGCGACTGGCATAGTGTCACTTCTGCTTTATTTCATTCATTGGTCAAAGAAGTAACAGGCTAGCCCAGATCCAAGAGAGAGGCAATAGACTCTTGATGGGAGAATTGTCAAAGAATGCATGATCATCTTTATTCTGCCACACTGTACTTTTCTCTCTTAGGGCTGACATGCAGATTAAATTAATTCATATAGAATGCTTAACAAGTAACTGCTATTATGATTCTACTTCCTTAAGGCCTGAGCACCCAGCAAAGTCTCAATAAATACTTCGTGTCACAACTCAGTAGGAGAAGAGGCACATAGAGAACATTCCAGGTTGGGCTATAAAGAGCAGGCTTCTTGTACCAATCTGGAGCCACATTCTGCAAACTAGGGATCCAACTGGAGTCCTAAGACCATGATATAAGTACAGAATTCTGAAGAAGCCCAGGAGAGAGAACAGAACTAACAGAAATCCAGCAGAATCTCCCCCACTCCAAGGGTCTCCCAAAACTCTATTTGGGAGGTAGCACATTTTACAGATGAGGAAACTGAGATTGAAGAGGCTCAGGAATTTGCCCAAGTTCTACCAGGTAGTAAGTGAGAAACCAGGTTTCAAATCTAGGTCTGCTTGTCTGTTGACTTCTTTCACCACAGCCAGTGCCACTGGCGTTCCTCAAAGAAAACCATGGAAAACGCTTGACCAGATCATCTCAATGAATGACAGGGCTTTGGTCCTCAGGACCCTGAAGCCAATGAGAAGAAGCCCCTCAGGCTTTCACAAGGAAATACTTGATGATTTCAAAGGTCATCCCATGATCAGCTAATAGTCTCACATTATCCATCTGATTTCTCTGGGAATCTATGCTACACCTGTCCTATCACACCCTGATGGAAATTTATTTCCTGTTTCTGCAAAGATACAGCTAAAAAAAAAGACACAGCTTTTCATGTAAGAATTTTAAAAAATTATCTATAAACACACATCATCCTATTGACCCCACATACATGTCATGCTTTTTGCAAAATGCTCACATATATAACACCTCCCCATGGTTCTATGATATGGGTATTACTCCCTGCATTTTCTAGATGAGGAAAATGAGCAGTGGTGTGCTGGTAAGTGCGTAAGTCCAGCTCTCCAGGAGGGGGGAGAAAACCCCTGATTTATAGCATTTTGCCAGTTTCCATAAGGTACTTACTACCAAGTTGGGAAGAGATTCACACAGTCAGCTCTCACCCGTTGATATGAGTCAGCTCCCGCATGCCACCAAAAACACAGCTCAGGCACAAACTCACCTCCACTCAGTTGTTACGAGGGAGAGCCAGGCCTGGAAGTTAAGTGACCCTTCCTCACCATGGCTGTCCTTGTTGAAGCCATCTAGTCCCAGTCTGCCCCCTTTCTGCCCAACTCTGGTACTTTGCAATGAACATAAGCACTTTAGTATACTCTTCTCGGCTTAGGCTTCAGACTCCAAGGGAAATTCCAATGTTCTTTGTTAAATAAATCCCCTGCTAACAGAGGAAAGGATAAGATACAACCATACAAAGAGTATAAAGGATTTGATTATTAACTCCTCTACTTCCTCTCTGGAATCCTCCACCTTCCCCTGTCTTGGAGAGTCATCTGGATGAGGAATATGGGAGATAAGACAGGAAACAACCTGGCTAAGGTGAAAGAGCTTGCACATGGCATCTACAGACCCAGGTTTAATCCCAGTTACATCCGGGGGCACACTTCAGCTGCAGACTAGAGATCCTACCACCTGTTTCATAGTGTTATGAAGACAGAGGGGCCAATGTCTATGAATACTCCCATGGTACCTGGTAGACAGCAACTCCCCAATAACTGGGGCTAAAGGCTGAAGAAAAGTAAGATTTTATGGCCTAGTTATCGGGGAACTGGGTCTCACTTGGGGGATCCTACTTTTGTAGGTATAAAGGGCAGCTTTGCACTGGGAACTACATTAAAGGAACATTCCAGCAGGGGAAATTCCTCTGGGGCAAGTTCCCTAAAAGTTTCCAATGTGAAAACTAAGACTGAGACAACAATAAGCACAATAAAACATGTAATAGGATCAGGACTGATGACAAAAGCAGTGCAAACTACTCATTGATCCTGAGCAGATAAGGGGAGATGGACACAAAGAGACACAGAAAACATCAGTTTATTTCTATGGAACTTTCCAGAAAGTCTCATGTCTGACTGCTTCCTTAAATAGTTTAGGCAGAAAGAAGTTGCTGAGACAGGCATAAGAACGTGGCTTCCTCCGGGCCAGGTGGGCTGCCTGGACACTGAGCAACATGTATTTTCCTTTACCATCCAGGTGCTTGGGACATCTGGGGTTAGGCAAAAGAAGAACGGCGCCTTCTGTCTGTGTGGGGCTTTATCTTTTCAAGGCGTTTTGTATCCATCTCTTGCCAGGTGAAGACAGGCTCAGAGATGTTGAGTGACTTGCCTAAGGCCACATAGCAAGTTACTGGGGAAGCCTGATTACAACCCGGGTTACTGACACACTCCCATGGCTTTGCACAAGCTCACCTTGGCTCTAACACTGCTCACACTTCCTAGAGATGAGGCCGCCTAGGAACTCCCAGAGCAAAGCAAATCCGGGAGGTGGGTTCAGAGGTGCTCAGAGGTAATAATCAACTTTCTCTTTTGTGAAAACCCCCTGAAAGTCAAGTTCCCCTAGAAACATCTCTTTAGAAGTCCTCTGTATGATGTGATCTGCCCAGGGCAAGCTGAGCGTCCACACAGGATGCTGTGAGAACAATAAAGCACTTGCGAAGGCTCTTTGTCTTGTTTCTTCCACTCTTGCCCCAATCCACTCAGCTATCCAAGTGATCCTTTTGAGAGCAGAAGCTGGTCCACCTTCATCCCTTTGCTGTAATGCCATTCCTGCAACTCTCTCTTTTTTCCTTCTCCCTTGGCTCATTTTGATCACAAGAGCCCTGATTACACTGTGTTGCAATTGACAACTCTGCCTCCTTGACTAGATTGAGTGATCCAGGGTTCAATAGATGCTAGTTACCTATATGCATGAATATGTTATCAATGAATGCAGCAGTACTCAGCTCACTCTTGGATTTCTGTCAGATTTTAGGTATGTTCACATATATTTTCTTATCTGCTCCTCATAACAACAATATAATCCCAACCACCTGGATTATAAAGGAAAATACATGTTGCTCAGTGTTCAGGCAGCCCAACTGGCCCGGAGGAAGCCACGTTCTTATGCCTGTCTCACCAACTTCTTTCTGCCTAAACTATTTAAGGAAGCAGTTGGACATGAGACCTAGAGGTATCATTAACCCCATCATGTGGTTGGTGAAAATGAGGGTCAGAAGTCAAATAACTTGCTTTAGTTCACAGAGCTAGTTAAGTGGGAGAAGTAAATATAAAATCAGATTTTCTTCTTTTGTAATATATGCATTCAATGCTATGAATTTTCCTCTAAGTACTGTTTTCACTGCATCCTACAAAGCTCGGTAAGTTGTGTTTTCATTTTAATTTACGTCAAAGTATTTTTAAATTTCTTTTGAGATTCCTTCTTTGACTGTATGTTGGTTAGAAGTGTGTTGTTAAATCTCCAAGTACTTTTGTATTTTCCAGCTATCTTTATGTTATTGATTTCTAGTTTAATTCCCTTGTGGTTTGAGAGAAGACATTGTATGATTGCAATTCTTTTTTTTTTTTTTTTTTTGAGATGGAGTTTTGCTCTTGTTGCCCAGGCTGGAGTGCAATGGCATGATCTCGACTCACTGCAACCTCTGCCTCCCAGGTTCAAGCGATTCTCCTGCCTCAGCCTCCTGAATAGCTGGGATTACAGGCACCCACCACTATGCCCAGGTAATTTTGTATTTTTAGTAGAAACGGGGTTTCCCCATGTTGGTCAGGGTGGTCTCAAACTCCCGACCTCAGGGGATCCACCCACCTTGGCCTCCCAAAGTGCTGGGATTAAAGGCGTGAGCCACTATGCCCGGCCTGATTGCAATTCTTTTAAATTTTTTTAAGGTGTGTATTACAGCCCAGCATGTGGTCTATCTTGGTGAATGTTCCAGGTGGGCTTCAAAAGAATGTGCATTCTGTTATTGTCGGATAAAATAGTCCAAAGATGTCCATCATATCCAGTTGATTATGGTGCTGCTGAATTCAACTATGTTCTTACTGATTTTCCACCTGCTATATCTGCCCATGTCTGATGGAGGGGTGCTGAAGTCTCCAACTATGATAGTGGATTAATCTATTTCTCCTTGTAGTTCTATCAGCTTTTGCCTTAAGTATTTTGATGTTCTGTTGTTAGGCACACACACATAAAGGACTATTAGATCTTCTTGGAGTACTGCTCCATTTTAATGCCCCTTTTTATCCCTTACTTTCCTCGGTCTGAAGTCTACCCTGACTGAAATTAATAAAGTTGCCTCAGCTTTTTTTTTTATTAGTGTTAGCATGGTATACCTTTCTCCATCCATTTACTGTTAATCTATATGTGTCTTTATATTTAAAGTGGGTTTCTTGTAGACAGCATAGAGTGGGTCTTGTTTCTTGATCTACTCTGACAACTTCTCTCTTTTAATTGGTGCATTTGGACCATTAAAATTCACAGTGATATTGACATTGCTGGATAGACATCTACCATATTTGTTACTGTTTTCTATTTGTTGTCCTGTTCTTCGGTCCCTCTTTTGTCTTCCACTCTTTTTCTGCCTTTTGTAGTTTTAATTGGCATTTTATATGATTTTTTAAATGATTTTTTTATTATATGATTCTATTTTCTCTCCTTTATTAGTTATATTTGTTTTTTAATTTTTTTTTAGTGGTTGTCCTAGAATTTGCAATATACATTTACAACCAATCCAAGTCCATTTTCAAATAACACTACGCTGCTTCACAGGTGGTGAGAATGGTTGGCCCTCCATATCTGCAGTTTTCACACATATAGATTCAACCAACCATGGATTGAAAATATTCAGGAAAAAAGATAATACAAATTTTGGCTGTAGATGGTGGCTCATGCCTGTAATCCCAGCACTTTGGGAGGTCAAGGCAGGTGGATCACCTGAGGTCAGGAGTTCGAGACCGGCCTGGCCAACATGGCGAAACCCCATCTCTAAAAACACAAAAAAATAGCTGGGCGTGGTGGTGCAGGCCTGTCATGCCAGTTACTCAGGAAGCTGAGGCAGGAGAATCTCTTCAACCCAAGAGGCAGAGGTTACAGTGAGCCAAGATCACACCACTGCACTCCAGCCTGGGTGACAGAGTGAGACTCTGTCTCAAAATAATAATAATAATAATAATAATAATAATAATAATAATACAAAATTTAAAAGCAATACAGCATAACAACTATTTACATAGCACTTACATTGTATTGGGTATTACAAGCAATCTGGGGGTGATTTAAACTATACAGGAGGGTGTGCATAGGTTATATGCTAACACTACACCATTTTTCATCAGAGACTTAAGCACCTATTGATTTTAGAATTGTGAAGGTGGTCCTGGAATCAATCTCCCACAGACACCAAGGAACAACTGTACTTTTTTTCTTTCTTTTCTTTTTCCATTTTTTTTGTTTTTTGTTTTTTTGAGACAGTCTCACTCTGTCGCCCAGGCTGGAGTGCAATGGCATGATCTTGGCTCACTGCAACCTCTGCTTCCTGGGTTCAAGCAATTCTCTTGTCTCAGCCTTCCGAGTAGCTGGGATTACAGGCACACACCACCATGCCCAGCTAATTTTTTGTATTTTTAGTAGAGACGTGGTTTCACCATATTGGCCAGGCCGGTCTCAAACTCCTGACCTCAGGTGATCCACCCGCCTCAGCCTCCTAAAGTGTTGGGATTACAGGTGTGAGCCACTGCGCCCGGGCAACAGTACCTTCTAATAACAAACAATCTTAATTTCTTCCTCCCATTCCTTATATCATTGCTGGGCCATCATTTTGCTTATATATAGATACACACACACACACAAGCATAAGTAATAGAATATACTGTTGCCATTATTTCCAACAAACTGTTATCTGTTAGGTCAATTAAGAATAAGGAAAGTAAACACTTTTCGTTTGCCTTCGCTTATTCCTTCTCTGATGCTCTTCCTTTCTTTATATGGACCTGAGTTTCTGACCTTTATCATTTTCTTTCTCTCTAAAGAAATTTTAACATTTGCAGGGCAGGTCTAACAGCAACAAATCCCCTGACTTTTTGTTTGTTTGAGAAAGTCTTTATTTTTCCTTCCCTTTTGAAGGACAATTTCACAGGGTACAGAAATCTTGGTGTTTTTTTTTTTTTTTTTTTTCTCTCAACACTAAATAGTTCACTCCACTATCTTCTTGCTTGCATGATTTCTGAGAAGTCAGATGTAATTCTTATCTTTGTTCCTCTATAGGCAAGGTGTTTTTTACCCCCTCCTCTGGCTTCTTTTCAAGACTTTTTCTTTGAATTTCTGTAGTTCGAAAATGGTATGCCTAGGTTAGTTGTTTTGGCATTGATCTTGCTCAGTGTTTACTGACCTTCCTAGCCTGTGGTTAGGCATCTGGTATTAATTTGAGGAAGTTCTCAGTCATTATTGTTTCAAATATTTTTTCTGTGCCTTTCTTTTTTCTCCTTCTGGAATTCCCATTGTATATCTGTTACACCTTTTGTAGCTGTCCCTCAGTTCTTAGATACTCTGTGCTGTGTTTTTGTTCAGTATTTTTTCTCTTTGTTTTTTCGGTTTTGATGGTTTCTACCAAGATATTGTCATGCTCAGAGATTCTTTTCTCAGCCATGTCCAGTCTATTAAGCCCATCTAAGGCATTCTGCATTTCTGTTACAGTGTTTTTGGTCTCTAGCATTTCTTTTTGGTTCTTTCTTGGAACTTCCATCTCTCCGCTTGCATTCCCCATTTGTTCTTGCATGCTGTCATCTACTTTAGCCATTAGAGTCCTCAGCATCTTAATCAGAGTTGCTTGAAATTACTGGTCTGACCATTCCAACCTCTCTACCATATGCGAGTCTGTTCTCATGCTGGTCCTACCTCTTTGAACAGTGTTTAATGCCTTTTAATATGTCTTGTAAGTTTCTCTTGTTGGCCAAATGTAATGTACTAGATAAAAGAAACTGCTATAAACAGGCCTTTAGTGATATGATGAGAAGGTGTTGGGGAGGGGGAGAGTTCTAAATCCTATGGGTAAGTCTTGGTCTTTCCCTGAGCCCGTGCCTCTGGACTGTTAACTTCAAAAGTATGTCTCAGTTTTTTCCCCATTTAAGTAGGGTGGGATGGCTAAAATGGGCTGAAGTTGGGTATTTCCCTTTCCCAGGTAGGTTAGGCTCTTGTATTGGACCATTCTGGCGCTGCTATAAAGAAACATCTGAGACTGGGTAATTTACAATGAAAAGAGGTTTAATTGGCTCATGGTTCTACAGGCTTTACAGGAAGCATGGTGCTCGTATCAGCTCAGCTTCTGGTGAAACCTTGGGGAGCTTTCAATTATGGCGGAAGATGAAGTGGGAGCAGGCACTTCACATGAAAAGCAGGAGCAAGTTAGGTTGTGCAGGAGGGTGCCATACACTTTTAAACAGCCAGATCTCACCAGAACTCATTACTGGGAAGATAGTACTAAGCCGTGAGAGATCCACCCCTGTGACACAAACACCTCTCACCAGGCCCCACCTCCAGCACTGAGGATTGCAATTCAACAAGTAATTTGAGCAGAGACCCAGATCCAAACTATATCAGCTCTGAAAGGATACCTTACTGAGAAGAACAGAGTGCTCTGGCATATTCCAAACTCTTCCTTTTCCCTCTCCCCTGCAGGAAGCATGAGATCTTTGATATTCACTGCAGGAACCTGGTCAAGCTACTGGTGGTAAAACTCACAAAAGTGTGGAGGCCCCTAGATGACTGGGTTCCCTGGGGTTTTAACTCAGGCTTGTCCACAGTGAACATCCACTAGTTCATCAGTACACATGGGGTTTCCCTGTCTCAGCACTGGTTCCCATGTGAGTTTGTGCCTGTGGGTTCCTGCTCTGGCAAGCTGCAGTTCTCTGCATTTGCCTACTAGTCTCTCCAATTTTGGGGGCAGTGACTTGGCCTGTGACCCCACCTTTATGGCAGATCGAAGAAGAGTTGACTTTTCAGTTTGGTCAGGGTTTTACTTATTAGGACCAAGTGGTGACTTCAAGTTTCTAACATGCCAGACCGGACAGAACTCAGGTTTTCTAATCCTAAACACCCACGTCATGTGGGAAGGGGGGCAATCAGGAATGGAGGAGAGACAACTAACTTTTTATGAGCACCTACTGTGTGCCAGGCACTAATACTGCACAAAGTTTCAGTTAGTCACCACTATGATTATGAGCCCATTTCACAGTTGAGAAAGCCAAGGCTTAGCGAGGTAGAGGTTTGAGCGGCATTGTCAAGATCTCACAACTGATTAAAGCAAAGGGGTGGGATTATAATTTGGATCCACTAGGTTCCAAAGCCCACCCTCTTAGTCCATCCAGATCAGTCCATCTCCCTGCACAAGTGTGAGTGGTTATTAGCCAGTCGACCAGTATTTGCTGAACACTTGCAACAGGCTCTGCCCTCTGCTGGACAATGGACTACAGATGTTGTATGAGACACAAGCTTCCAGCCCAGCTGGGGAAAGAAGATGTGACAATATGAAACAGACAATGAAGGATAGGGAATACCTGATGAGCTGAGAGGATTGGGGAGACCAACCCAAGCAGAGGAAATGGCACAAGCAAAGGCTCAGAGGTGGGAGTTAACACACTACATGCAAAAGAGAGGAGAGAAATGAAGCAGGGTGGTTCTGGAGGAGGCTGTAGGGACTGTTTCTCTTCCCGGGGGCTTTGCACTGTGATAACCTGTAGTCATTTTCAAAAGAGTGGTATCTGTGCTGTGGTTCCTGGCCCCTCATGACAGTTGAGCTGGGCTGTTTTCCCAGCTTAGATGTATTTTCTGAGGCTGCAAGGCCCCTGAAGGTGGCAGCCCATGTACACTCAGGCTTGGCTTCCCACAATACTAACCCATTTCCCTCTTCTTTCCCTTTTCTCTTGCCTCTAAGGCCATGTGGTCTAGATCTTTCTCCATCTCTGTCAAAACTTCTTCCTGTGTCCAGTTCTCTCGGTGCAAAACAAACTCCTCCACTGTTCCTATGTTCCCGTTTCCCGGAGAGGCATTACTGTACTGCAGCCCCTCACAGGTCCCAACCCACTGAAAGTGCTTCCCTGCTTGTGGGTAATGGCAGCCCCAGGACCTGTCCCTTATCTTAGCTCCCCAGTCCCAGTTCCTAGGCAGCCATGAAGGCCATTACCTGAGACGGGTGTCTCAAGCACCTTCCTCCTCTTCCTCTGTCCTGGCAGAGTCACTGTCCTGTTCAGTTCTCACACAGTCATGCTCTACTCTGAAGCACCAATCTCATAGGGCTACTTCCTGCTCAAAACCTTTGTGTGGCTTCCGATAACACTGCAAACCAAATTTCTAACACCCTGGGGTGGTTGTCAAGGTCTTTCATGACCTGGCCGAATCTCACCCTCTAGCCTCAACTTTGACTCTACTTCCAATCCACCTCTCCCCCAACAGAGTTCTACCCTTTCCTGATTTTTTTTCCTGCCCCTGAGCCCTGATGCTGGCTGTGGTCTCAACTTAACACATCTGTTCCTCAATTTCTCTTTTTCACAAATATTTTCCATCTTCCAAGGCCCAAAGTAGGTCTGGGTGGATTTCCCTGATTGTCATTGGTTTGATGACCCAGAGTACATGCTTACATTCTACCATTTAGGACAGTTTGAATGACTTGTATTTCTGGTTACGTATGCATGAGTCTGTCTCTCCCACTGGTTCAATGCCAAGAACCCTGTCTTTGAGCCTGTTATACTGTCTTCCTTCAGAAGCCATCCAACACATATTTAATTGGTTGCAAAGTCTTTGAAATGTTCAATAACACAGAGAAAGCTCATAATAAAATGTCTAAGTGAAAAAAAAGGAGGCTAAGAATACACCACTATGATTCAAGATCTATTTTTTTAAAAAAAGAAAGTCACCACTGAAGTTTTACAATAAAGTTCTTGGAGTTAAATTATCTCATGACGTATTTTTTTCCTGGCCCAACTCCAGCATTGGAGGCTGAAAAGGGGAATGCTGAAAACAGAAAGAAATAAACTGTGGTTTTTTTAGCCAAAACCTCTATGACTAATAACCAATGTGAGATAAGAAGAACAAATCAACATCTTACAGGAGTTCTCCAAGAGCAAAGTGTTGCAGGAAATGATGGGTTTTGTGGTATGAACTGCATGCTGCTCAAACTCCACAGCTAATTATAGCTGCTAGTATTTATGGTGTGCTTACTACAGGCAGGCTTTTTCCCATAAATGTCCCCATTTCATCCAGGAGACAAAGTCGTGGAGCACATCCTATGTGCCAGGCAACATGGTCCCAAGCCCCTACATGTAGCCATCGACTGATTTGCTCATCAGTCCTCCCAATAGCTGTGTTGCAGATGTTCCCATGTTGCAGATGAGGAAAGTGAAGCAGAGAAATTAAGTAACATGTCTGATGTCACAAGGTGACAGAGAATTAAAACCCAGAACTGCCAGCCTTTCTAAAGCTTATCCTCTCAAAAGAGGTTGCATAAACAAGAGTGCAAGATCACCACGATGCAATCAGTACTTCCTCACCACTGAAATATCAAGAGGCTGTCTTCTCAACACCAATCCCACTTTTTAATAATAATCACTCCTTACTTTTTATGGACGGCATCTGCACAACATGATGAAACCCTGTCTCTACAGAAAATACAAAAATTAGCCAGGCACAGTGGTGTGTACCTGTAGTCCCAGCTTCAGGAGGCTAAGGTGGGAGGATCACTGGAGCCCAGGAGGTCGAGGTTGCAGTGAGCTGTGATCACACTACTGCACTCCAGAGCTTGACAGAGCGAGATTGTGAAAAGAAAAGAAAAGAAAAGAAAAGAAAAGAAAAGAAAAGAAAACAACAACAACAAAAGACCTGCTGGACTAGCTCAGGTAGGATTGCACTGAACAAATCTCTCACTCTAAGGCATGTGCTCTTAGGTTAAGTAGTTGAAGTTGATACATCTGTCCCTGGTCAGGGAGCCCATCTCATGGGCAAATGTGGTGAACCCTTGTGTTAATTGGCATTGGTGGTTATCACCAGTGGACTGTGGGGACCTTTTAAATTCAGGAAAGGAGAAATTCTAGATGAGTCCTCCTGAGCAGTGGAGATCCATGTGCATGGGTGTCAGCGTCACCCAGAATGCCTTTGAGTTCTGCTCTTAGGTTTGACCCTTTCACCAGTTGACCCATTATCCTAGAAAGAGATTTGATCTGGATTTAAATCAAAATGTAAATAAAGCACTTCGGGAGGCCAGTTTGAGACCAGCCTGGACAACAGAGAGAGATCCCATCTCTACAAAAAATGAAAAAATTACCCAGACACAGTGGCACACACCTGTCGTCCCAGCTACTTGGGAGGCTAAGGCAGGAGGATCGCTTGAGCCCAGGGAGTTGCAGCTGCAGCTGCAATGAGCTATGATTGCACCACTGCACTGTAGCCCGGGCAACAGAACACGACTCTGTCTCATAAATAAATAAATAAATAAATAAGCCAGGGGAATAGGCAGGGAATGAAGCAGGGCTATGTGGGAAACACGGGGCAAATGGCTCAGATCAAGAGTGCTGGGCAGCTCACTTCCTGTATGGGCATTTGTCACTGTCTCATGGTTCCTCTTCTGGAGATGGGGCCAACTGGCCTTCTTTTTAAAGCAGCCAGTAGAAAGATGCCATCACCTGAATCTGTCATTGTCACCATCTTCAAAGCCCATGAATGAAAAAGTAGCTAGTGTCCTCCTGGCCAGGTGGCTCGTTTCAGCCATAAACGGGCAGGCTGCAGCTCAGCAGCTGTGCTAGCCTCCCTTCCATCCTGGGTCTCGGCCCTTCATCCCATATATCCCCTGCCCCCATGCCTCTTCCACTGGTCTCCTCTCTCTCCACACACATCGGGCCTCTGAGGGTCCCCAGTGAGGCCAAGTGGTGACCAAGACATCTCTTATTACCTTTGTGCACCAGAGAGGAGGACTGGGGATGCAGGAGATGGTTGTTTAAAATAGTGCTTGTTCAAAATGGTGGCTACCCCGCCCTGTGAGTCACATGCTTACTGGAGGATTAGACTATCCATCCTATTGGAGGCTGGCCTGGCCATGTGACCTGTGTTTCAGCCAATGAGATGTGAAGGGAAGTGACACCTGCCTTCTCTGAGTGGAACCTTTGGGAACCATCATGGATTCTGCTTTCTCTTCCCACCTCAATGCCCCAGATGGGTGCTGCTCCTTCAGGTCTGCATTGCAATACACACAAATTGTTGCAAAGAGCCTCAGATGGCATGTCGCCTGAGCGAGAAATACAATTGTCCCTTGGTGTCTGTGGGGGGTTCGTTTCAAGATCCCCCCCCCAACTCAGAAACCAAAATCTGAGGATGCTCAAGTCCTTGATATGAAATGGCATAGTATCTGCCTATAACGTATGCATGTCCTCCTGTATCCTTTAAATCAGCGGTCCCCAACTCCTGGGCCAGGGAACTGGTAGGAACTGGGGCACACAGCAGGGGGTGAGCAGCGGGAGGGCGAGCTTCACCACCGGAGCTCTTCCTCCTGCCAGATCAGTGAAGGCGTTAGATTCTCATAGGAGCAGGAACCCTATTGTGAACTGCGCATGGAAGGGATCTAGGTTGCAGGCTCCTTATAAGAATCTAATGCCTGATGATCTGAAGTGGAACACTTTCACCCAGAAACCATCCCCATCCCATCCGTGGAAAAATATGGTGCATATACACCATGGAATACTATGCAGCCATTAAAAGGAATGAGATCATGTTCTTTGCAGGGACATGAATGAAGCTGGTGCCAAAAAGGTTGGGGAGCTCTGCTTTAAATAATTTCTAGGTTACTTATAATACCTAATACAATGTAAATGCTATATACATAGTTGTTATACTATATTTTAATTTATATTATTTTATATTATTGTGTTGTTATTTTTCGTTGTTTTTTTTCCTTTGAATATTTTTGATCCATGTTGGATTAAATCCATGGATGTGGAAACCACATGTTGGAGGGCCAACTGCACACTCATTACTTTGTGTGCACACCCATGTGTGTGCAAGCAACTGAGGTTAGGGTTGTTTGTTATCACACAAGACTAGCCCAAGCTGACTGCTTCAGGGAGTTTCAAGGAAACACTTAACAAGAAACTAGAGGACAATCCAGGCACAAGGAAACGGAAGTGGTCAGAGCGAGTGTTTCTTCTTCAAACACAGCAGGGTCACAGATCAAGCTGGCTACTCCTTTTGGGGCATCCCCACGTCTCCTTCCCTTGCCTCAGCTCTGTGTGGGGAACCCCAACAAAAGATCCCAGTTCCAGGCCTGGGCCTTTCCTTTGACCACTTCCCCCTCAGATCACCCCCCACTGCAGTCACCATGGCCACAATGTCTAAAGTCCTAAGCAGTGTAGACACACAAACCCCTCCCAGTGCCCTGTGCTGGTGGCATCATCATTATCCCCATTTTATAGGCAAAGCAACTGAGGCCTGGAGAGGTAAAGTAACTTGCACAAGGTCACACAGGCAGGAGAAAACAGCTGGGATTCAAAAAGCTGTGTGGCTTCCATGGTCTGTCTCAATTGCTATGCCAAGGAGGAGGGCATCAAACAGGAAGAGAGCAAAGAGGCAGGAGTGGCATATCAACTCGGCAAAGAAACAAGTTACCTGCTGCTTTCTTAATGCTGTCTGGGTGCACCCTAGTGGCTGACCTCAGGGGAGTGAGGTTTGGGGAGCAATGGAGTAATACAAGGAAATGGCAGGCCAGGCCGGGTAGCTCACACCTGTAATCCCAGCGCTTTGGCAGGCTGAGGCAGGCGGATCACCTGAGGTCAGGAGTCCGAGACCAGCCTGGCCAACATGGTCAAACCTGGTTTCTACTAAAAATACAAAAATTATCTGGACGTGATGGTGCATGCCTGTAGTCCCAGCTACTCAGTAGGCTGAGGCTGGAGAATTGCTTGAACTCGGGAAGCAGAGGTTGCAGTAAGCCAAGATCACACCACACCACTGCACTCCAGCCTGGGCGATAGAGCAAGACTCCATCTCAGGGAAAAAAAAAAAAAAAAAAAAAAAAAAGCAAAAAAGGAAACAGCAAAATCACACACACACAAACTTATGGATGACACCTGTGTATTTATAGTGAATGCACATGAATGATGATGGAAGTGTTAGGTTACATGAAAGATTTTTGGTTTTCATCATATTTTCAGCAAATTGAGCACTGAATTTGTAAAAGTTTAAAAATGGAGAGGTGGCATGCCCAAGATGGCCGAATAGGAACAGCTCCAGCCTCCAGCTCCCAGCGTGAGTGACACAGAAGATGGGTGATTTCTGCATTTTAAACTGAGGTACCAGGTTCATCTCACTGGGGAGTGCCGGACAATCAGTGCTGGTCAGCTGGTGCAGCCCGACCAGCGAGAGCTGAAGCAGGGCGAGGCATCGCCTAACCTGGGAAGTGCAAGGGGGAAGGGAATCCCTTTTCCTAGCCAAGGGAAACTGAGACACACAACACCTGGAAAATTGGGTGCAGACCTACACTTCGCACCTCACATGGTGGGGTACACCCCTGAGACGAAGCTTCCAGAGCAAGAATCAGACAGCAACACTTGCTGTTCAGCAATATTCTATCTTCTGCAG
>NW_012104253.1:12263539-12268432 GCF_000951045.1 Mandrillus leucophaeus
CACATGTATACATATGTAACAAACCTGCACGTTGTGCACATGTACCCTAGAACTTAAAGTATAATAAAAAATAATAATAAAATAAAATAAAAATGGAAAGTGAGATTTGGCCACATGGCCCTGGGAGGAAGAAAGAACCCACAGAAGTAGGCTGGCCGTCTCTGTCTCTGAGTGACCTGATTTGTCCCTTAGGCTTGAAAAAATTAGTTGCTTGACCAAACTTTAGTCAGGCTCCTGAACCTTCTCCTAGGCTCATCTGTGCCTACTAAAATCCCGTTTTAGCAAGAATCCTGCTTCGCTGGTTTAGAAAAATCCCTCCCCCTTGATATCTGATCACTGTCGATATCTGATCAGTTTCTTCGACCTCCACCATCCCCCCGGGTGCTGTCTGATCACCCTGCCTGCCTTCAGCAAGAATCCTGTTGGGTCAGTTTCACCAGAATCCTCCCTACCTCTAATGTTTCCCCTTAGTGATTTTCCATCCACTGCCCCCACCCTGCTTCCTGGCTATAACCCCGACCTGCCCATGCTCTATTTGGAGTTGAGCCCAGTTCTATACCGAGGTCTCTTCGTCCTTAATGCAATGGTTCTGAGCAAATCCTGTTTTTACTGCTGTTTAACTGCCATCCAGTTTTGGTTTTTCATTGGTGACTAATGGGAAATGAGACATGAAACCAGACACAATGTCCTGGTTTCCAGGGGTGTCATTGGGTTGGAGAGACAGTGGAGTGGTGACCCTGGAGGCTGGGCAGGGAGGTCGGGAAAGAGTACGGCACAAAGGACGTCAGCAGAACTTTCAGACAGTCTGCTGATCCAGCCTGATGTGCCTTTCCTCCAGGAAGCCTTCCTGGCCACCCTGCCCGTGAAGAGCACTCCCTCCTCAGGCTCCTAAAGCACAGGCTGATCAGCTCAGCTCATCGCAACCTCCAACCTCAGCTACTTTCCCAATGTTCCTGTGGAAATTCAAGAGCACAGCCGGCTCTTGGGTTTCTAAAAGTTGTAGGTAACTCGCAGGTGGCAGCCGAGTCCCTGAAAGCCTGGCTGCTCTTAGTAAGAGACAGGTCAGAACCCTCCTTGTATCTGTTATCTACTAATAGATAGGGGATGGTCCTCTCTATCTCCCAGGAGACCATAAGCACACCCAGGGGCTGTGTGGCCTCAGGGGCACCCGCTAAGGCGGCCTGGCCCTGGCCAAATGAGAAGGGACTCAGGTTCTTGGAGAGCAGTGGATGCCCCGAAGAGCCCTACCTCTTCTGCTGTCATCAGAGGGTGCTGTACACTTGGTCTGGGAAAACCATAACACTCTCCTCCTTTGAGAACCTCACATTTTCTTCCGCGCTGGACTTCACAGGATGGAGGGGTCAATCAAGTTTGCTATATAAATGATTTGCCCCAACCCCACACTCGCTATCCTTACTACCCATGGATCAGGCTTCTAGCAGTTCAAAACCCAGGTGCTGTTCTTTTTCCTGGGCACATGGTTGGACCCAGTTTCCCTTGCAGTTAGCTGTGATCATGTGACCAAGTTCTAGTCAATGGAATGCGGCACAGGTGACACACCCACTCCTAGGCCTTGGCAGGAAGACCCGACCACAAGCCTTCTCCATGCCCTTTCCCTCTTCCAGCCTACTGGCTTGGAGTCAGTCCTAGGAAACTGGAGGCTGCACGCTGAAGGTGGCAGAGCCTCTTCTTCCATTGGGGTCCCTGTTCCTTCCCCACTGGCCAGGAACCTTGCCTATGAGTGGGAAACCAGCTTCTGGGTTTAAGCCATTATGCTGGTTCTTGCAGAAGCTAGCTAATTATCCATGCTCACATGTTCCCCATAGCACACCTCTCCATCTGCCAGTCATCCTGGATGGTTACTCTTCATTCCCTCCCTCCACCTGAAGTGAGCTCCAAGAGGCAGTGAACAGTGCCTGGCACAGAGTGGGCACTCTATAACTCTGCTGAACACATGAATGTGTGGGTTGTGTTTTGTTTTTGTTGTTGTTGTTGTTGAGATGGAGTCTCGCTCTGTCGCCAGGCTGGAGTGCAGGAGTGCGATCTCAGCTCACTGCAACCTCCATCTCCCAGGTTCAAGTAATTCTCCTGCCTCAGCCTCCCAAGTAGCTGGAACTACAGGCGTGTGCCACCACACCCAGCTAATTTCTGTATTTTTAGTAGAGATGGTGTTTCACTATGTTGGCTAAGATGGTCTCAATCTCTTGACCTCGTGATCTGCCCGCCTCTGCCTTCCAAAGTGCTGGGATTACAGGCATAAGCCACCGCGCCCGGCGAGTTTTGTTTTATCCATTCTGTGGGGCTCTGGGTCTCTGCGGAAAGATCTCCTTATAGCAAGAAAGGTAACCTGCTTCTGTGTTCCCTTCCTAGTCCACTTCTAGGGCTAGAAGATTAACCTTGAATTGAACTATATAATCACCTTCAGGACCCAGCCTGAGGCTTCTTCCTTTTTGACACCCTCCTGAATCCTTCCCACAGTGACCTGTATCCTCTGTGCCCCCAGCCAGAGGTCCCTTTGCAGCAACTGCACAGCAAGTGATGTCTGTCCCCCATGCCAGTGTGTCCCCACCCTCCAACCAGATTTGGAGGCCCCTGAGGCCAGGAACTCTGTTTGCTTCATCTTTGCATCTTCCCAGTGTCAGGCACACATGTTTCTTGAGAAACAAAGGCTTGAGAATATTTAATGAGTCTTCTTAACTGTTGTCACTCTGCTGCTAGCCAAGGGTAAAAGGCTTCCCTCAACACCCTGGGTCCATTTACAAGAGATGTAAACCAGTGCTTGGAATATTCTACAGATTCTTCTAACAGGCTGTTTGGATCTGAATGCCTGGCACGTATACACATAGCTGTTGAAACTGCTTCTGCAAAAATTATGACGAGGAAATGATGATAATGAAAGAGATCTGACCTAACCAATTCCATCTTGCCATTAACCTCCAAACTACCCTTGTTCATTCCTAGGCATAGGCTGAACTAACTCTGGGAGGAATTTAGTTTAGAATTAACTTTGAAACAAAGATAGTAACAGCCTCTCCCTGAAACAAACCTCCTCCTCGCCTGGAGACCAGACCACCTTTGAAAAACTAACAAATTAGCCACAAGATTAGAAATTATGGCTCAGGGCCAGACACGGTGGCTCACGCCTGTAATCCCAGCACTTCGGGAGGCCAAGGTGGGCAGATCACCTGAGGTGGGGAGTTCGAGACCAGCCTGACCAATGTGGAGAAACTCCGTCTCTACTAAAAATACAAACATTAGCCGGGTGTGGTGGCACATGCCTGTAATCCCAGCTACTAGGGAGGCTGAGGCAGGAGAATCACTTGAACCTGGGAGGCGGAGGTTGTGGTGAGCCAAGATCATGCCATTGTACTCCAGCCTAGGCAACAAGAGCGAAACTCTGTCTCAAAAAAAAAAAAAAGAAAAAAAGAAAAATGAAATTATAGCTCAGGAGTCATGTAGCCAGAGGCCACAAGATCACTAATGTCCTCAGTTGCTCCTGTAGATAACGTTACTATCATAAAACCTAAGATTGGCTTTTGAGGTCTGCATTCTTTCTTACGGATCTGCTGGTGCCCGCCACCCAGACCAGTAAACTGGCTCATTTGGTCTTGTGGCCCTCGCCCAGGAACTGACTCAGTGCAGGAAGACAGATTCAACTCCCTGTGATTCCATCCCTGACCCAACCAATCAGCTTTCCCCCTCCATGCCCCTCCTACCCGCCAAACTGTCTTTAAAAAACCCTAGCCTCCAAATTTTCAGGGAGGCTGATTTGAGTAATAATAAAACTCCGTCTCCTGTTTAGTTGGCTTTATGTACATCAAACTCTTTCTCTGTTGCAATTTCCGTCTTGATAAATTGGGTCTATCTGGGCAGAGGGGAAGAAGCACCCACTGAGTGGTTGTACCATGCGAGGAGGGGAAGCTGGCACAGATGGGTGCCCAGCAGTCCACAAGGGCCCCAAAGCCAGTGACACCATATTATCAGAACAAACCCGCCCTAGGGAGGGGGCCCGAAACATTTTCCCACTGAGGCCCATGCCTACTTCTAGCAGCACTACACACACACAGGATTTCTGTCTTTTTTTTTTTTTTTTTTAAATCTCCTTCTGTTACCCAGGATGGAATGCAGTGGCACAATTATAGCTCACTGCAGCCTCACCCTCCCTGGCTCAAGCCATTCTTCCACCTCGGCCTCCCAAGTAGCTGGGGCCACAGGTGCATTCTATCACACCTGGCTTATTTATTTTTATCTTTTGTAGAGATGGGGTCTTTCTATGTTGCCCAGGCTAGTCTCCAGATCCCAGGCTCAAGGAATCCTCCAGCCTCTACCTTCCGAAGTGTTGGGATTATAGGTGTGAGCCATCCAGTCTGGCCCAGATTTTTGTCTTTCAAAGTGTTTGTCGGTTTGACCCTCACAAAAGCTCTGTGACTATTACGTGCATTTGACAGAAGAGAAAACTGAGGCTCAGAAAGATTAAGTGACTTGTCTGCAATCATGGATTGAGTGTGTGCTGAGCTGACACTAGGACCCAAGGGTGCAGACATTTCTTCTTTTCCTCCCTTTCTCCAGCGTCCCTGCATTGAGCTAACAAGAGGAAACTTCACTGTGGCCACAAGAATGCAAAGCCAACCAGCTGCGACGAGGGTGAGCAGAAATTCACACTGACTTTGGATGATGAACTGAGTTCAGAACAAGTCTGGCTAAGTAACTTCAGTGACTGAAAGCTTTTCCTCCTTCTAATTTTAAACACCATCAGTGCGTCTGGGAGAGTCTGTGGCTAGAAGGTGCAGCCTCTCTGCTGCTGCTGCTGCTGCCGTGTGGTCAAAGTGAAAACAGAGAAGACGGGCACTTACTCGACTTTTCTTCCTTAATGGTGTATTCGAGCACCTCGGC
>NW_012104253.1:12268482-12270133 GCF_000951045.1 Mandrillus leucophaeus
TACTTCCTCCTCAAGCTCACCTATAAGACCTCCTGCACTTCACCATGGACCGGAAGACCTGTTCAGGACACCCTCTCTCTGCAGGAAAGAGCTTTTCTCGTTCTTTCATCTTTTAAACCTCTGCTCTTAACCTCATTCCTTGTGTGTTCGTAACCTTTATTTCCTTGGTGTGAGGCAACGAACCTCGGGTATTACCCCAGACAAATGACGCTGCGCTGCTTCACGCGGGAGCAGGGGGAAAGGGGAGGAGGTGGTGCCTGCCCACAAGGTGTTCCTACTGGACATTGGCTTACCTCTAGATGCCTCCGCCAGGCCTGGCTCTCTGCTCAGAGGCTTACAGACAAGCCTCGGCTGCTGCCAAATCGTCACCCTACTTGGAGCTGCAGCATCTCTGAACTAGTGCATTCCCCTGAAGTTGAACTGACCCCAGGACATGGAGTCTTTCAAAGAAATGAGGTTGCTTTGCCTCTATGGAGGTTCAAGGTGGAGCTGCCTCCTTGGTCACCAGGCCCATGAGAACCAGCAGTGTGTAAGGCAATGTGAGTGTGTGAAGGAACGTGAGTGTGTGTGGGGGTGAGTGTGGTATATAGTAAGACAGAAACACATCGCCAGTCTTTGTACCCAATCCTGGCACAGAGCTTCAAAAACCCTTGGAATTTCCTGAGAGATGAGAGTGTTTTTTATTATTCATAATGAGCCCGTTTTGACCTAACCTGAGTTTCTGCTATTAAACAGGGACTTCTGGTGGGACCTTAGATTCAAGGGAGGGGCTGGCCACACAAAGACTAAGCACTTGCTTAGAGGGTTGGAACCTTCAGCCCCACGTGTGACCCCCAGAAGGGGACTGGAGACTGAGTTCAATTACATGGCCAATGATTTAATCAATCATGTCTCTGAAATAAAATCTCTGGACTTTCTGGCTGTGCTGGGAGGAAGATGCACCCAGCTTCTAGGAGTGTCAGCTACTTGGGAGTGTCACCAACCTTGGGATTTTTTGGAGCTGTCCTTACCCCCTTACTTTGTTTTGACATTCTTCTAAATCTAATAACCTGATTTGTCTCCAGCTGATCCTCAGTGAGAGATGCCATCCCCTCAATATTCAAAAGTCACCCTTCTGGCCAGGCACAGTGGCTCATGCCTGTAATCCCAGCCCTTTGGGAGGCTGAGGCAGGTGGATCACTTGAGGTCAGGAGTTCGAGACCAGCCTGGCCAACAAGGTGAAACTCCGTTTCTACTAAAAATACAAAAATTAGTCAGGTATAGTGGTGCACGCTGTAATCCCAACTATTTGGGAGGCTGAGGCAAGAGAATAGCTTCAATCTGGGAGGCAGAGGTGGCACTGAGCCAAGATTGCACCACTGTACTCCAGCCTGGGTGACACAGCAAGACTCCATCTCAAAAAAAAAAAAAAAAAAAAAAAAAAGGGTCACCCTTCTACAGGAGACCACTAGACTTCCCATCAGTGGGACATAGCAGAGGCAAAGTTCTGCCCATTTCCCTTTGACCTGGCTGGATACTACTTTCACCAACCCACGGAGCCACCCTGCCTGGACAGCTAGCAGAGGCCAAGACCCACAGAACAACCACCACCGCCCCTCTCTATAACTGCAGGAAGCAGTTACAAAAGACTGACCATCCATTTTCCCCAAGG
>NW_012104253.1:12271918-12275683 GCF_000951045.1 Mandrillus leucophaeus
TTCTGTAAGGGGGGCTGGAATTGGCTGGCTCTTATGTGAGTGGTCCTGAGTCTACACTCAGAAAAGCTCTAATGTACGGGAGTCAGGTTGAATTTCAACTCTCACCCCAGCACGTATGCTCTGGGGGAGGCTGCTGGAGACAATCACAAATATTGGTCAATTCACACCTTTTTTTCCTCTGAAAAAATAAAAATAGCTAATACTTAATATAGAGCTCTCGCTGTGACAAGACCCGTCAGGACACTCCACATATAGTAACTTGCTCCATCCTCTCCATCACCCCATGAGTTTTATTATTATCCCCATTTCACAGATGAAGGAACTGAGGTACTCTCTGATTATAACAGGACGCCCCCTCCTCAAGCTGGTGTGATGACTGACTGAGTTAATACCTGTTAGGGCTTGGCCCACAGGACATGCTCTGGAAGGTGATCCTGGCCAAGGTCTCACAGCTGTAAGGGAAGAACTGGATTTGGCCTCCAGACACTGGTGTCAACGCTTGGGACCTCCATGCCACGAGGCCTCTGCATGCAGACCCCAAGTCGTGAGCAGGAAGACTTGCTTCTGCTGTGGGTTTACTCTCTTCTGATAAAACCATGGCTCTAGGCCCTGAGGACGCAGCTGTGCTCTAGAAACCAAACACTAGCTGAGGTCTCACCCGGAGCCAGCATGTTCACGGACACTTGCTTCTCCTTCTCACGCTCTGAGCAATGGTTCTGCTTCAGTGAGGGTCCCGAGGGCAAACATGGGGAGCGGGATTCTGCTGCCTTTCACAGACTCTGCTGTTTTAAAATGTCCTTTGAATCTTGGCAGGTCCCAGCAAGCTCATCCCTCCTTTCCAGGTGACACCTTCTGGAATCTCCCCAACCTCCTGTGGCACAGCTTTCCCAGGAAGGGGGTGGGGGCATCCCTGGATAGGGGAAGGACTTGGTCTGTGCCTTCCCCTCCCGGCTCTGGTCTTGACCCCACCCCTGGAGGTTAAGCCTCTCCTACTCCAGCCCCAAGCTTCTGGGTTAGAGTTTGGAAAACTAGGTGTCTGGCCAAGGTTGCTGAAGAAAGGCTGCAGAGCAGGGACACTGGGATATCTGAGTGTCCGTTTGAACCAGAGTGACCCCCATCTTGAATAGGGGCTGGGTAAAATAAGGCTGAGACCTGCTGGGCTGCATTCCCAGGAGGTTAGGGCATTCTAAGTCACAGGATGAGACAGGAGGTGGGCACAAGATACAGGTCACAAAGACCCTGCTGATAAAACAGGATGTGGTAAAGAAGCCGGCCCAAACCCACCAAAACCAAGATGGCGACCAAAGTGACCTCTGGTCGTTCTCACTGCTCATTATGTGCTAATTATAATGCATCGGCATGCTAAAAGACACTCCCACCAGCGCCATGACAGTTTACAGATGTCATGGCAACGTCAGGAAGTTACCCTATATCTAAAAAGGGGAGGGACTCTTAGTTCCAGGAATTGCCTGCCCCTTTCCTGGAATACTCATGAATAATCTACCCTTTGTTTAGCAAATAATCAAGAAGAAACCATAAGCATATTCAGTTAAGCATGAGTATGAGACAGTGCACCAGGATAGAGCAGCCATTCTTTTGCTTCTTCACTTCTCTAATAAACTTGCTTTCACTTTATTCTGTGGGCTCGCCCCAAAATCTTTCTTGTGTCAGATCCAAGAACCTACTCTCGGGGTCTGGATCCGGAACCCTTTCTGGTAACACGAGGATACAGCCCCAAGCACAGGAGGCTCCTGAGGAGTCCTCTGTCCTGACCCTGCTCTGGTGATATCCTAAATTCTGCTGCTATTGTATTGATTACTAATATTACTATATTGCTGTATCATCATAATCATTGTTATTCTATAGTTGTTATATATAATTGTTAAAAAAAATACTAGAACCGTATTACTATTAATGATTAATGGCCTCCCTAGTCTGGTCTAAATCCAAATACTAGTGCATTAATTAGATTCTATGATCTCACTTAATTCTCCTATTAAACCTATGGGGGAGACATTATGGTTATCCCCATTTTATAGATGAGGAAACTGAGGCAGAGAGAGGCAAGTAATGCTCATGATCACAGGGTTGTAAGTGGTGGAGCTGAGACCTGAAACTCAGGACCTTCGACTCTAGACCCTGAGTGCTCAATTTCGCCTCCACTTGGCTTACAGAGGGCGGCCCTGCGGCCTAAGATCCTGGTCTCCATGAGAGCGTACGGCCCTTCCAGAGCAGCAGCGCGATGAATCACTAGTTACCAAACTGAGGTTGGAAATGAGTTTTTCGCAGCCCCTCCCCTCCAGCAGAGCAGGATGAAGAGATAATTAGAACCAGGAGCAACAGGGGGCGATGGAAGGGGTACTCCGGTGATACAGGAGCTAAAAAGAAAGTATTTAGGCAGAGAGTGAGGGTAACAGGGTCCTCTGCTGAGCTTCCCTTTTAACAAAAAGCAGCCCCCAAATAATTTCTTCTATAACAAAGAACAGTCTGAAAAATTCAAGCTGCAAACATAGACAAGCAACCTGGAAGCTTGCACGGGCGAATGCCGGCAGCTGTGCCAATAGAAAAGGGTTACCTGGAAGTCAGGTATGTTAAACATGGAGGCTCCACCTTCCCTTTTCTTTGTCACGTGTACAGTGGAAAAGTAGGCAACATAGCCCTGGCCATGTAGAGAATCCATCTAACATAATAAAAGATTAGGGTGGGGCAGCCAGCTTCTTCTCGTGCAATGCAAACGGCACACCTGTCCAGTCAATCTCTGGTACTCTATGTAAATCAGATACTTCCTCCTCAAGCTCACCTATAAAACCTCCTGCACTTCACCATGGACCGGAAGACCTGTTCAGGACACCCTCTCTCTGCAGGAAAGAGCTTTTCTCGTTCTTTCATCTTTTAAACCTCTGCTCTTAACCTCATTCCTTGTGTGTTCGTAACCTTTATTTCCTTGGTGTGAGGCAATGAACCTCGGGTATTACCCCAGACAAATGACGCTGCGCTGCTTCACGCGGGAGCAGGGGGAAAGGGGAGGAGGTGGTGCCTGCCCACAAGGTGTTCCTACTGGACATTGGCTTACCTCTAGATGCCTCCGCCAGGCCTGGCTCTCTGCTCAGAGGCTTACAGACAAGCCTCGGCTGCTGCCAAATCGTCACCCTACTTGGAGCTGCAGCATCTCTGAACTAGTGCATTCCCCTGAAGTTGAACTGACCCCAGGACGTGGAGTCTTTCAAAGAAATGAGGTTGCTTTGCCTCTATGGAGGTTCAAGGTGGAGCTGCCTCCTTGGTCACCAGGCCCATGAGAACCAGCAGTGTGTAAGGCAATGTGAGTGTGTGAAGGAACGTGAGTGTGTGTGGGGGTGAGTGTGGTATATAGTAAGACAGAAACACATCGCCAGTCTTTGTACCCAATCCTGGCACAGAGCTTCAAAAACCCTTGGAATTTCCTGAGAGATGAGAGTGTTTTTTATTATTCATAATGAGCCCGTTTTGACCTAACCTGAGTTTCTGCTATTAAACAGGGACTCCTGGTGGGACCTTAGATTCAAGGGAGGGGCTGGCCACACAAAGACTAAGCACTTGCTTAGAGGGTTGGAACCTTCAGCCCCACGTGTGACCCCCAGAAGGGGACTGGAGACTGAGTTCAATTACATGGCCAATGATTTAATCAATCATGTCTCTGAAATAAAATCTCTGGACTTTCTGGCTGTGCTGGGAGGAAGATGCACCCAGCTTCTAGGAGTGTCAGCTACTTGGGAGTGTCACCAACCT
>NW_012104253.1:12276413-12285201 GCF_000951045.1 Mandrillus leucophaeus
GGAAATGTTACAGTAGGTAGTCAGGCATGAGCAGGGCAGGAGAGTCCCCTCCCCCACCAGGAATGTCAGGTGACCATCAAATGATGGGCAGGCAGTTGTTAGCTGTCTCGCTAAAATAATAATTTGTTGCAGCTTGCACACCAGGGAAACACAGTCTCCCAAGAGATAGAAAAAACCTGAAAACTGGTGATCAGCATCTTCTCAATAATATCTCACAAAGTGTGCCCGTGGGCTCAAGCATGAGCACTAAGAGGCAAAATGGCGGAGCATAACTGGTATAGGACCTTCTTCTAGAAACACTGGACCGGTACAGGAAGAACGCCTCAACTGAGCATGCGCACAACTCCAGTAACCACACTGCGCACGTGGCCCCTCCCGAGTGCTGGCGGATCACTGCACATACCCACAGCCCACTCCAAGGGAAGAAGCCCGCTCCGAGACTCAGGGGAGAAGGGACGCAAGACCCCGGGAGCATGCCAACACAGAAAACCCTCAGTCAAAGGTCAAACCGTGCACTAGATGTCTCAAGCCACCTGCCTGGCCCTCTTCCAAGTGTAGTTTCCTTCCTTTTGTTCCTGCTCGAAAGCTTTAGTAAAGCTTTAGACTTGCCTGGGTCTCTCACTCTGCCTTATGCCCACTTTGTCAAATTCTTTCTTCTGAGGAGGCAAGAACTGAGGATGCTGCAGACCTGTCTGGACCCCCGCTGCGAATAGGAGGAGAGGTGATGGGGACTCTGTGGCTGCCCCGCCCAGACCTCACCCTATGTGCCTTTTCTGTTTGGTAGTTCCTGTGCTGTATCCTTTATACAAAACTGTAATTGGAAGTATAACACTTTGTGAGTCTTTGAGTCGTCCTATTGGATTATCAAACCTGAATGAGGATCATGGGAACTCCTGAATTTGAAGCCAAATTGGACAGAAGTGCAGGTAGCCTGGGAAGCCCACTTGTGGCCAGAGTGGGAAGGAGGAGCCGCCCCTGGAGTCTGCACTCACTCTGGGTAGTGTCCAAATTGTTGGACACCCAGCTGGTGTCAGACAATTGTGAGTGAGTGTATGTGTGTGAGTGTGGGTGAGTGCTGTGAAATTAAATTCAAACTTAAAATAATTGGGACTTAAAGCTGTTGGAACTTCCAATTCTTTAGAGCCTTGAGAGGAATGTGACTTTGTAGCCTGAGTCAACACCGCTGCATGCAACTGCAACTTCTGCAGCTGATTTCCTGTAAATATTGAAGACCAAACAGCAGCAGAGATAAGACCCCCTCAGAACACTCCCCTTCTTATGGAGTATTAAAAGAAAAACCTTAGACCAATTAAATTTCACAGAATTTAGTTGAGCAAAGAACGATTCACAAATCGGGCAACTCCTGAACCAGCACAGGTTCAGAGAGACTCCAGCATAGCAGCCACGTAGTGGAAGATTTATGAACAGTAAAAGGAAAGTAATGGACAAAAACTGGAAGTGAGGTACAGAAACAGTTGGATTGGTTACAACTCGGCATTTGCCTTATTTGAACACTGTTTGACCAGTTGGCCACCTTTGACTGGCCAAGACTCAGTGATTGTCACAAGAGTAATTTACATCTGTTTACAACTGCATTTAGGTTACAGTTCACTATGTCCAGAAAAACCTTTAAGCAGAACTTAAAATATGTAAGGAGGCAGCATTAGGCTAAACTTAATTTAACAGGAGTAATAAAGTAATCTTCCTAGGATGTAGCAATCTGTAACCAATCAAATCACTGGGTCATGCAGTGGTCTCACATGGAAAATGTCATTCTGCTAAAACTTCTCTGTCTCTATCTGTATAAAACCTTAACTTCACCTTCAACGCTGGCCCTGTTCATTTGGAGTTGGTGTCTCCCGGGTGGCTACCCTCGAGGTTTGTGCTAGAATAAACTCCATAATTAATCACATTTTCTGAATGTCACTTCTTTTTTTTTTTTTTGAGACAGAGTCTCACTTTGTCGCTGAGGCTGGAGCACAATGGCATGATCTCAGCTCACTGCAACCTCTGCCACCAGAGTTCAAGTGATTCTCCTGCCTCAGCCTTCTGACTAGCTGGGATTACCATGCCTGGCTAATTTTTGTATTTTTGTGGAGATGGGGCTTCATCATGTTGGCCAGGCTGGTCTCCAACTCCTGATCTCAAGTGATCCGTCCACCTTGGCCTCCCAAAGTGCTGGGATTACAGGCGTGAGCCACCGTGCCTGGCCTGAATGTCATTAGTTAAGGTGGGCAGTGTGTGTGAGTGTGTGTGTGTGTGTGTATGTGTGTGTATCTACCATGAAGGAACTCTGGGGTGCCCTCAGGGCCTCCCTGCTGAGTAGGACATGGAAAGAAAGGCAAAACAGGAGCCAGTGGTGCCACTGGGAAGGCAAACTTTGACCCCTGACCCCGAGTCAGGGTGGGAGCTGAGGCTGGAGCCCTCCTAAATTGCAACCAAACTGTAGATTTCTGTCCGCACTGGGAAAGTGCTCTCTTTGTGGTGCACGTGTAGGGGACACACCCCAGGTCACTGGTTACAAGCACAGGCACATGGCAGGGCTGCCCCCCCTTTAGGGGCAGGGATGGCACAGGAAGGGAGGGCAGTGCTTTTCAAACTGCAGGTCATGACCCATTAGTGCGAATGCCACCCAAAATTTCTTTTTCCAGAATGAAACAGAAGAAAATAAAATAGAAGACCCTTGCCTATAATAAGGGTCAACTTCTTGTTGGAGGGTACAGGTCTACACGGGCCAGGGTCACAGTACAACATCTATATTTTTACTCTACTGATGGTTACTTTCTCCCCTAACTATTTTGATGCGCTTAGTCCCCACTCATCTCTCCCTAGGGTGACTGGCGTGACAAATCCTGGGTGCTGGCTTCAACTAGGCTGTCCTTCGATGCTGCTCTGCATTGAATCAGCTCTTTCACACCCAGCCCATAGCTATTTCTAGGTTTCCTCACTTTGTTCAGACACGGACCCTGTTCTCCATCCTCACATTCCAAGAAAGAAAGAAAAAAAAAAAAGAGGCAGGAGCTCTTAGAGGGAGCTCCTCCAGCTGGGGACAGGCCCACAAACTGTATTTCTTTCTGGGCTCTCAGACAGCCCTGAGCAGCCAGTTACCAGCCCTGGGACCCTGGGTGATTGTATGGTTTCTCTGAGCCTCCGTGTTTTTGTCCATAAATGGGGGTGGCAACACCTGCCACCACGCAGCAGAAACAAAAAATGAAACCAAGGCCCTGCATCTCTGGTTGGAAGATGTATGGAAAAGTTGCAGAGGAAAGCATCCAACAGGACGCTCACTGAGGACCATGCTCCACTCACCCCACCCACAGCTGGTTTTGAGCTTCTGTCTCCTGGTCTCAGGCTCCACCTAGACCTGGGAGTCTGTCCACCATGTGTGTTTACTGTGAAAAAGAATCAGAAGGGACTGCCTGATCCCAGAAGAGATGAAACTTACAGATCCAGGGCAAGAGGAGGCGAATGCAAGATTATAAACTAAAGAGAGAGTGGTTCAAGTCCATAGCACGGAGGCAGAAGTTAAAACGGCAGCTAGTGTGCACACTGGGCCAGGAGCCTTACAGGTGCCAGGACTGGTATCACTCAGTCCTCCCCAGAGCCACACAGGTGGCAACTGCCAGAGCAGGACTAGGGTCAGGCATCCCCACCACATGGTGAAGCATCTCGCTCCCCTCTCGCTGTTGGGCTGTGTTATCTACACAGTGTGTCGACAGGGCTGGAAAGTCCCCAAGGTTGGACTCTGCCAGCTCCCCAGTTCTGAACCCCTCACCCACCCTTTCAGCATGGCCACAGGGCTCTCGTGTGGCTCTTGTCTTCTGACTGAAAACCATGATAAGGCGCTGGCCTGGGGGGCAGAGGAGGCTGGAGGCTGTGAGTTCACAATGGAGAGTGGGGCAGGGAGGGACTCTGAGTTTGGCGTGGCTCCAGGAGTCCTCTGATGTTTCCTGCCCACGTGGTCATGGGTGAGGGTGACACTGACAGGTACCTGCTGTGGGCAAGAGCCCAGGTCAGTGGTCTGCTCTGGCCAACTGGAATAAGAGGGTCTGTTCTGTTCCTCTCTGGGGAGGTTTAGCTGCTGAGCTAGTCATGGAGACCCTTCTAAAAGGTATTCACAGGCAGCACCTCAAAAACAGCATCACTGTGCTGCAGTGACACCTGAAGAACATTTTAGATTATATTATGGTGAATTATCTCAGCTGAAACCTGGCAGAGTTTGGCCCAAGTCAGTGTCAGGCAGCAGACATCTTCATGAGTTGTTCATATCCACATCGCCCCCCTGCCCACTCCCTGATTGGGTGTCCCCAGGTCATACTTCAACGGGATGTTGCCCATGATGGCTGTTACAGGTGAGTACATGGTGGGGTGGAGAGCCGAAGGACCACCCAGAGCCCTTTCTCCAACACCTTTGGGGTTTCCATGTGAAAAGTCTCAAAGCCCACCCCCCTTTCTGCCCCCTGCAGCCAGCTGTTTAGAGACACAGTGAAACACAAATACTACCTCTGCCCCTCACCAGTTGTGGGCAAGTTACTTTTACTTCTTGGGGTCTCAGTGTCCTCATTTGAACATGAGGACAATAAGATACATCATTCGGGGTTGCTGTGAGAATTGCTGATCATGTATATAAAATGCCTGGCACAGAAAATGTACTTAATAACTTATAATCCTAATTATTAATATTAATTATTATAGATTGCTCTCATTTACTGATCCAAATCACATGCTATGATTTTAAGTGCCTAATATCATTAGACAAATAAATGACAACTATTAATAGGATTGTTACTATGCTTGCAGCTGGACCACAGAGACAGGAAAAAGGACTCAAAGAGCATTCACCTCCACAGTAGATTAAAAAGAGCCACAAAGTCTTTGCTGCTCCCCCTATCAAGAGATGGAGTCTATTTTCACCTCCTGGTGAAAACAGCATGGCCTTGGGACTGGCATTGACCAAAAAATGCAGCAGAAGAGATACTGTGGAGTTCTGAGCTTGGGCTTCAAGAGGCATGCAGCTTCCATGTCACTCTTTGGACTACGCTGTCATGTAAAGAAGCCTGAGCTAGCCAGCTGGAGTTGTGCGGCCCAGCCAACAGCCAGCACCCACCACAAGACACATGAGTGAGGCCATCACAGACCATCCTCCTCTGGTCAAGCTGCCAGATGATTGCAGCTGCATGACTGACCCCAGAAAAGACCAGCAGAAGAACTGCTCAGCTGAACCCAGCCTAAATTGCTGACCCATAGAAATATGAGCAAATATAAAATAGTGACTGTTGTAAGTCACTGAATGTTGGGTTGGCTTGTTATGTAAAGTAGGTAATGATATAGCCATGAGGTATACAGACATGGGGCCTCTACCTTTGGGTATCCCCCTACTCTCTTCCATCAGGCATTGCTGATGAATACACACAGCTCAGTGGGAAAGTTTCAAAGTCAGTGATGTGGTCCAGCCCCTCACTCTACAGCCAAAGAAACCCGGAGAAGTGAAATGACCTCCTGAGGTCACATCACTTGTTAGTGTCAAAGCCAGAACAAGAATGCAAGACACGTGACCTCCAGGCCACATTTGTGACCACTACAATACATAACGTCCAGCCCAACCAACCCACTGGTGGTAAATAAGCATGTACTCCATGCCAGGCACCAGGCTAGGGATTTTAGATACCTGCAACAGCTCCTTCCCTGAGGCTCTGAATATCACACCTTCTATGCAGATGAGAAAATAGTGTGAGGTACAGGTTGGTAAGGAGACGAGAAAGGGGATGGGCATTCAAGCGGCAGGTCCGGAGTGTCGGACCTTGAACCCTTTCATGTAAGACCTTCTGCCCGCATGCTCTGGAGCCGAGCTTTCCAAGTTTAGTCCTTAGTTAGCCACTTGGAGCTATGTGAACTCTCTGGGTGGCTTCTTTTTCTGTGAAATGGAGTCATAATAGTCCCTGCCTGTGATACTTACTGAGTTAGCTCCCCAAGAACCAGTCCCCTCTCCCCTTCCTTGCTAACAGACTCTGATTCTGGTTCCGGTGGCAAAGTGCCCTGACTCAGGAGATGTATCACATTTGGTCAGAGCCGATCTTGACCATACTGCTGTCCTTGGCCATTCACCCGCTTTCCTAGCCTTCGTCATATCACAGGTGATCAATAAAGCATTTGCAACAACACGTGTTCCCTAACAATAATGCAGAGCCTAGGAGGAGAAAGCCATTTGCCTGTGACCTCCTGCCTTTGAATGGGTGAGGTGTCTGGAGCTGCAGCTGCCATTCTGCAACCATGAGGTGAGAAACCTGAGGACCAAAAGCCAGCACCTTGAAGACAGAGGAATAGAAGGGTAGAGAGAAGCCCAGGCGAAGCAGTGAGGGAACACAGTGGGAACTGAAGGCATCAAAGAGCTGCTAAACTAGCCCTGGACTCCAACCTCCAGACTTCTTCCCACTAGATAAACAATAGCATCCTTATGGCTGAAGCTACCATAGCTGGGCTTGCTGTCACTTGAAGTTGAAAGCATTCACCACTAACCCAGTGCCTCAAAGGATCATTGAAAAGGCTGCACAAAGGATCGTTGAAAAGGCTGCACAGGTGGTATCAGCAGAGTGCCTGCTACATAGTAAGCAGTCAATATGTGGTACTTCTGTCAGTGGTGATCCATCTTGATTTTCTTATAGCTCCAGAGCACCTTTCTTAAAGCTCAAGAGAAGCGCCATCTTGAATAGGGGCTGGGGCAGCTGAGACCGGCTGGGCTGCATTCCCAGGAGGTTAGGCATTCTCAGTCACAGGTCACAATAAAACAAGATGTGGTAAAGAAGCTGGCCCAAACCCATCAAAACCAAGATGGCAATGAAAGTGGCCTCTGGTCATCCTCGCTGCTCATGATGTGTTAATTATAATGCATTAGCAAGCTAAAAGACACTCTCACCAGCACTATGACCGTTTACAAATGCCATGGCAGTCCAGAAGTTACCCTATGTAGTCTAAAAAGGGGGGAAACCCTTAGTTCCAGGAAATGCCTACCCTTTTCCCAGAAAACTCATGAATAATCCACCCCGTGTTTGATCAATAAATAACTCTAAGCACATTCATTCGAGCAGCCCATGCTGCTGCTCTGCCCGTGGAGTAGCTATTCTTTATCCCCTTACTTTCCTAATAAACTTGCTTTCACTTTACGCTGTGGACTTGCCCCTGATTCTTTCTTGCCTAAGGTCCAAGAACCCTTTCTTAGGGTCCGGCTTGGGACCCCTTTCTGGTAACACTTCCTTCCCCAGACCCCCTCTACCTGCCTCCTGACCCTGAGAATGAATGTCACAAAGCCCCTAGCATTCCTGATGTCAGTGTTCATGGATGGCTCTATGAATCAAAAGGGCAACAGGGCAGGACATGGAGCACCCTGGACAGGGAAAGGCATCCTGATGGGCAGCTCTGGACTTCAGGGCTCAACCTCGATGGGAAGAAGAGCCAGGCAGAGCAGATGAGCCAGGTGGAGCAGTGAGGGAACACAGGAAGGCAAGTGCTGGTGCCAGGGCCACCTTTGTCCACCTCCAGGACACTCACAGGGGGCTGCCCAGGGTTCCTACAAACAGAGCAGTTCACTTCATGCCCACGGTAGTACCCTCCATCTGCCACTGCTCCTGAAAGCCTTCCCTGATTAGCCACTAACAAAACTTCCTAGGCCCAGTGTCCTTACTCAACCTCTCTCCTCTCTGGGAACAAGCCTGGTCTGATACCTTGCTGAGTCAGCTGTTCCTTCGTGTGTGTGTGTGTGTGTGTGTGTGTGTGTCTGTGTGTGTGTGTTTCCTTCATTTTTCATCCCTCACTGCATTGCATTGGGGATCCTCAGAAAACAGAAAAATCCTTTTCCATCAATTGTACAAACTGCTGGGCTCTTGCCACTGTGAGAGTCCAACTTTCTTTGAAGAGTTAGCATTCCCCCACACAACGCCCCGCCAAAACAACAACGGACAGTGGTGAGAGCACCGGGCTGTGGGTCAGACACTTGTGTCCTTCCTAGTTCTGACATTGGTTTTCTCTGTGTCCTTGAGCAAGTCACTTTCCCTTTCTGAGCAGGCTTTTTCCAGTCCATAACGAGGGAGGCAGGCTGAACAATTCCAGGACTCCTTTCTTCTAGAAGATACTCTTCTAGCATCAGTGCCCTGGGGTTCTTTCCCAGTCCCTAAGAGTCTTGCAAGAGGGTGAGTTTCATGGTAAATTAATGCAATCCAGGAAATAGTACCGCCAGTCTTCAGACCCTCTTCCTGTCTACCTTCAGCCAGGGTGAGTTTTGGAAAGACCAACTTATTTCACTAACAGCTGGGACAGAATATGCTTAGGAAGAGAATTATGCAGCCACCACACTCCCCTCTTCCTCTCCAAAAAAATACATAAAAATCCAAAGCTAAATGCACCATAAGGGGCTTTGTTTTTACTATTCATTTTTGGCCTGGACAATTCAGAGCTATCTGCTTTTCCACTTTTGTTATTTTAGGATTATTTTCCAGCTGCTTGGGGAAAATTTCCAATCATGCCCATTAGGACAGAAACAGAAGTAGCTGGCTCTTCTGAGAGGCTACGTCCACAGGGGTTGTGCCTGTGGAGGTTGGCAGTCCAGTGGCTGGGGCCCATCCTGGACAAAGGTCCTCATATCCTCAGTCCTTACTCTGACAGAGCTTAGGGGTGTAGGGGTGTGTGTGTGTGTGTGTGTGTGTGTGTGTGTGTGTGTGTACAGAGTTGTAAGAAAGTCAAGCCACAAATCATCAAAACCACTGAGGACTGGAAATGGAATAAAGGTACATATTGT
>NW_012104253.1:12285251-12321075 GCF_000951045.1 Mandrillus leucophaeus
TCATCGGTGCCAGCAGGGGTAGACCTAGGTGGTCTCTGAAGACCTTTTGAGTTCCCACAGCCTGGGGACCACCTATGGTGTCTGAATCTTTTTTTCTAGATGTGTATAAGAGACAGCCTATACCAGCCTCTGTGGAAACTTTCATATGGGGAAACTGAGGCCCGCCTTTCCCATTAGCGTAGCACAGAGCAGCAATTCTCAACTCTGGCTACATGGCAGAATTACCCAGAAAGCTTTTAAAACATGCCGATGGCTGAGGCTCGCTCCAAAACAAAGAGACAAGCATTTCTGGGGGTGAGGCCAAGACACTGTTTTTTTTTTTTAAAGCTTTTAGAGACAGTCAGTTGTGGGTTTAAATCAAGTTCCACACCTTGGTAGCCATATGACTCAGGCAGGCTTCTTTCCTTCTCAGAGCTGAGTTTCCTCACTTACAGAATAGAGATCACACCCCCGTTTTGCAGGGTTGTTGGAAAAATGAGAGATGGTGCTTAGTCCAAAGTAATCCTGCAATGATTGATGGTTATGCCTTTTCCCCTGGTCTCACAACAGAGGCACTTCACTGAAGGTTGTTTTTTTTTTTTTTTTTTTTTTTTTTAGACAGAATTTTGCTCTTGTTGCCCGGGCTGGAGTATAGTGGTGCGATCTTTTCTCACTGCAGCTTCCCGGGTTCAAGCGATTCTCCTGCCTCAGCCTCCCAAGTAGCTGGGATTACAGATGCCTGCCACCACTCCTGGCTATTTTTTTCTATTTTAAGCAGAGATGGGGTTTCACCATGTTGGCCAGGCTAGTCTTGAACTCCTGACCTCAGGTGATCCACCCGCCTCGGCCTCCCAAAGTGCCAGGATTACAGGCATGAGCCACTGCACCTGGCCCACTGAAGGTTTTTACCAAACTAATACTGAACAGAATTGGTACTCCTTGGGTTCACACCTAGGGAGGGTGCTTTGAACCACCTAGATGGCTGGTCCATATCACAATTCAGGTTACTACAACTTTTAAGCCAGCCCTTCACCTCCTTCACCACCAAAAGCAACCTTAAAAGAGGTTTCTTTTGTTAAAAACCACCTTGGCCTAGAAGCAGCTGACTTTCCAGTAGCAACAAACACTCACGGTGCCCAGATCTTGGTTCCTAATATCATTCTCTATCAAAGGAACGAGGGTTTCTTGGAGAAATGGCTGATTCTAGGACTGGGGCAGGAAATATATAAGACGAGCGTGGAGTGTCTTGTATTGCCAGGAAATAACGACGTGTTCCAAAAAACAAAACACACACCCACATGCACAGTGAGGGTGGTGTGTCAAAGGCATACAGGAGCCAACCGAAAGACTCCCAGGGGCCAAAGTTGGAACACTTTGAACAACAAAATAATTCAAGTAATATTGGATTATAGTCCAAAGTATAAAAGTACCCCTAATTCCACAATGATGTAAGTAAATGGCTTAATAAATAGATGGGAGAGAAGAGGCAAATCTCTTGCACAGACAAATTCCAAATAGTATATTAGATAGCAAATCAAGGAGGTGGAGTATAATTCCCCATTCCTTAAAGGCGGGCTGAGCACGCCGACTGCCTTCCAGAAAGTACAGTCTAGAGAGGCAGTGGGGGAAAGAGTCACTTTGAAGTGCAGAAACCCTGCGAACAGAACCTCAGCAGTTGATCAAGGTCAACATTACCAGTGGTAAGTCATTCCGAGAGTCTGTTGCCTTCATATGATGTGATTAGAATATTTTACCACTGTGGTCTTCCCCAAATCCCTAACCCCAGTCTAACCATCAGACAAGTCCTGGTTGAGGAACATTCTACAAAATACCTCATCACTGTTCCTCAAAACTGCCAAGATCATCAAAAACAGAGGAAGTCTGAGCAAATGTCACAGCCAAGAGAAGCCTAAGGAGATAAGATGACTAAATGTAACATGGGATGTGATCCAGGAGCAGAGAAAAGATGTTAGGTAAAAGATGGCCAGGCATAGTGGCTTACGCCTGTAATTCCAGCGGTATGGGAGGCTGAGGTGGGAGGATTGCTTGAGCCCAGGAGTTCAAGACCAGCCTGGGCAACATAGGGAGATCTCATGTCTACAAAAAGTAAAAACTAAATTAGCTGGGCATGGTAGTGTATGCCTGTAATCCCAGCTACTCAGGAAGCTGAGGAAGGAGAATCACTTGAGCCTAGGAGGTAGGCTGCAGTGAGCCGTGATTGCACCACTGCACTCTAGCTTGGGTGACAGAGCAAGACCTGTCTCAGAAACAAAACAAAACAAAACAAAACAAAACTCAGGAAATCTGAATAAAGTACGGGCTTTAGTTAATACTAATGTATCAAGATCAGTTTCTTAATTGTGGTGAATGTACCACACTAATGCTAGATGTTAACAACGGGGGAAACTGGTGTGGAGTATATGGGAACTCCTTGTACCATCTTTGCAACTTTTCTGTAAATCTAAAACTATTCTAAAATAAAAATTTTTAAAACATCAGCCTGAATGCAGAATAAAGGTGGCTGTTGGTTGCCTTGCTTCTGGATACACACAAATCAAAAAATGGGCCAATATGTTCCCAAAACCTTATCAGAGAAGCAGGCTGCAGGGAGGGGAGGTGGATAGCAGGGAAGGGGAGGGATGTGGTCAAGGTCATACAGATACTTGGAACAAAGGGCCTGGATCTCCAGCCTCCTGAGCACCAGCGCCAGATACAATGAAGCACTGTGTCTCATCGGTGCCAGCAGGGGTAGACCTAGGTGGTCTCTGAAGACCTTTTGAGTTCCCACAGCCTGGGGACCACCTATGGTGTCTGAATCTTTTTTTTTTTTTTTGAGACAGAGTTTCACTCTTGTTGCCCAGGCTGGTGTGCAGTGGCGCGATCTTGGCTCACTGCAACCTCTGCCTTCCCAGGTTCAAGTGATTCTCCTGCCTCAGCCTCCTGAGTAGCTGGGATTACAGGCGCCCAGCACCATGCCTGGCTAATTTTTTGTATTTTTAGTAGAGACGTGGTTTCATCATGTTGGCCAGGCTGGTGTCAAACTCCTGACCTCAGGTGATCCACCCGCCTTGGCCTCCCCAAAGGGCTGGGATTATAGGCATGAGCCACCGCGCCCAGCCTAGTGTCTGTATCTTTAGAAACAATGACATCGTTGCATGGAAGCCAGTTCCGTGGGAGCGCTATTGTGCAGCAAAGGGCCTTGCCAGCTGAAGATCACACCACACAGACTCTGCTTTCACCAGCTGTGTGACTTCAGGCAAATGAGTTAACTTCTCTGTGCCTCTGTTTCCTCATCTGAAAATGGGAACACTAACGCCTACCTGATAGAAATTGCTGAGGATCAAGTAAGATCATGCATATAGCAACTGGGTAAAAGTTGCCAGTCTTTGTACCAGCACATGCACTCAGGGCCTTCCTTATGCTTGAAAATATAGAGGTGCACGGGAGGAGTGGGGCGTAAAGACAGACAGCAGGGAAGGCAACAGATGGCACAGTTCCTCTACTCTGTTGTTCTCAGGGCTGACCCAGCTGCTGCGCCCTCAGGAGCGGGTGGAGAATGGGCGGCAGTGGGAAGGGAATGGTTGATTCATTTAGTGCAGTCACCTGCGGTCTCAACCTCTTCTGTACTCAGCACCTGGATTGTAGCAGCGTTCTCTGGGCCTCGGCTGCCTGGGTGCCTCTCCCTGCCGGGGCTGAAGGAGTGTCCGGGCTTCTTGCACCACTGAGGCTGGGATTAAGGCCTAAGGTCTTGCTTTAACTTGTGCTCACCTAGAAAATGAACTAAGTCCCGTGGCCTTTGCCTTTTGCCACAGGCCCTGAGCAACCTAGCCTGGCTTTGTCCGTTTGGAAGAAGTAGACCTGCACACCTGCTGTCCTCATTCATTTGTTCCAGTGAACAATCAGTGCCAGGCTCACTCTGTGCTCCCAGACCCGAATCAGTCAATGGTGTCACAGGTAGATGAATGCAACACGGTCCTGCTCTCCAGGGTTCCAGTAGGCTCCAATCCCTCCACTCTCTTTCATCCTCAAGGGCCCCAGCCAGGCTCACGTCCACCTCTGGGCCTTGGCCCTTGCTGTTCCATCACCCGCTACTCTCCAGCAGACTCTGTCAGCTCCCCCATCCCATCCTGCCGATCCATCCTTCATGGCCCAGCTTGGTGTCTGCCTCCTCCAGGAAGTCTGCCCAGATCACCCCACCTGGATGTGCTCTCTTCCTGCTCCAGGTAACTCGCTGCACTGCCCTTCACAAAGCACTTAGCTATCCCCTCCTGGTGCCTTTACAGTTCATATTTGTGCATGGAGTCCCCACCAGACCCTTGAAGAAGACAGTGGTAAGACTGTATCTTACCCATCTTTATAAACGTGGCTCATATCCAAACCCATCCAGTACTGGTTGATCTCAGAAAATTACTTTCATGTCTTTCCTGCTACTCACTTCTGGAGGGATGGGCTTGAGCCTTGCTAGGCCTTGGTTCAAACCTCAGCCCTGTACCTCACTAGCTGTGTGATCTCTGGGAAAGTTAGCCCACTCTAGTGGTAGGTACGGCTGGTGTCCCACCCATCCCGGTGGAGCCTTATCTTTTTAGTTGACTCCAGCCCTCCTTCCACTAGCCAGCTCTGCATCTCTTCACCCAAGGACCGTTTCTGGCAAGAGTCAGATCTTACAGTCAAGGAAGAGAGAAGGGGGCCGGGCGTGGTGGCTCACACCTGTAATCCCAGCACTTTGGGAGGCCGAGGCGGGAGGATCCCCTGAGGTCAGGAGTTCAAGACCAGCCTGGCCAACATGGTGAAACCCTATCTCTACTAAAAATACAAAATTAGCCAGGTATGCTGGCACATGCCTGTAGTCTCAGCTACTCAGGAGGCTGAGGCAGGAGAATCGCTTGAACCCAGGAGGTGGAGGTTGCAGTGAGCTGAGACTGTGCCACTGCACTGCAGCCTGGGCAACAGAGCAAGACTCTGTTTCACCAAAAAAAAAAAAAAAAAGAAAAAAAAAGAAAGAAAAAGAAAAAGAAAAGAAAAGGAAGAGAGAAAGTGCTGGAAGATGCATCCTCACAGCTCACGACTATCAGGAGTTGGTGAATAATATAAGCTCCATCACCCCTCGGCTGGGATAACCATGAGATGTGTGTTCCACACTGGCTCCCAGAGTTCCCCAGCAGGATTCAGCTCCAGTTGCCACTAAGGGTAACTCTCATGACAATGTACCTTTTATTGGCATCAGTCCCTTCCCCTGGCTTGGTTCCCCTACTGGTGCTTCCTGGGGTTACTACCCAAATAATCCACTTGCACTCAAATCCTTGTCTCAGGGTCTGCTTCTGGGGAAACCCAAACTAAAGCACTCCTCTTAGCCTCAGTTTCATTATCTGTAAAATGGGTATAATGGCCAAGTTGACCTCACAGGATGACTGCAAGATGGTATCTGCAAAGCACAGAGCCTGGAATTACTAAGCATTCTCCAAAAGGAACCACAACAGTTATTTTCAGTTGTGATTATTTTAAACTTTTTAATCTTTTCTTTTTCTTTTTTTTTTTTTGACAGAGTCTCACTCTATCACCTGGGCTGGAGTGCAGTGGCATGATCTGGGCCCACTGCAACTTCCACCTCCCAGGTTCAAGTGATTCTCCCACCTCAGCCTCCCGAGTAGCTGGGATTACAGGTGCGTGCCACCGTGCCTGGCTAATTTTTGTATTTTTTGTAGAGATGGGGTCTCGCCATGTTGCCCAGGCTGGTCTTGAACTCCTGGGCTCGAGGAATTTCCCTGCTGTGGCCTCCTAAAGTGCTGCTGCTAAAGTGAGGTGGCATGAGCCACCTCGCCCAGGCTAAGTTTCTGAAGAGAAGACTGAATCTTTTGACAGAGCAGTCATGACTATGTCCCACCCAGCTTGCTCTGGAGAGCCAGCACCTTCTCTTGGGACCACCCCCCACTGTCTGGTAATTCCCATCCACACACCTGCCCTGGACATGCCCTTCTTGATGACCAAGAAAAATCCAGAACATGGCCATCCCTTGGCATCAAACATTTTCCCCTTGGGCTGGTTTTGAGCTGCATCCTCCCAGCAAGGGTGGGAAGCTCATTCCTGAGCACCTGTCGGGGGAGCTGGGGATCAGAGAGGGTGCCGGCTGAACACCCACTGCCAGGAGACCCTGGTTTTATTTTCTACCAGTCCTTGCCAGGCCAGTGGTCCACCTGGTCTTGGCAGGACACTGCTGTGCTTCCCGGCCACCACAGTCCCCACTCCCTGTGACAGGGGCCTCTGTGGCAAGGGGAGGTTGGGACTTGGCAGAAGGCCCGATAAGTTCTAGTAATTCCGATTTTCGGGTCCAACTGGCGACTTGATGCATTTTAGCTAGTCTGAGGCGAACGAGTCCATTCGCCATCTGAGCCCTGTACTTATACGTCTGGACTCTTCCTGGGAGGCAGACAAGTTCCGCAACCACAGCAGGGGAGAGACCATCAAAAGTATACGGTGGCTGGGGGACATGAGTCCAGCTAAGCCAAATAAAACTTGTATGCTCAGCATTGCACAGGGCACCCAGACTGCCTGGGTCCAGATTCCCACTCTGCTATTTACTCACTGTGTCCCCTGGGGGAGGGCACTCGATGTCTTTGTACTGCAGTTACCTCATCTATAAAATGGGCAAGGTGGCACCGTCTACCTCCTAGGGCTGCTGTGAGGTTAAATGGGCAGATTCACATGAAGAACTTGCAAGACTGCCTGAAGCAAAGCAAGTACTCAGTGAATGCTTGCTGCTATAGAGGCATTAATATGCATGGAAAATGTGCGGACAGACGTACCGCATGCAATGTGACTTCGGAGGCAGATTGGTGGTTACGGGGCTGCAGGAGGGGAGGAGGGGGAGGGAGCGTGGGGCTTTGTTTTGAATGATGAGATGTTTTGGAACTAAATAGATGAGGTGGTGGTTGTACCACATTGTGTCTGTACTAAATGCCACTGAACTGTATACTTTTAAATGGCTAATTTTATGTTACATGAATTTCATGTCAATTAAAAAAAGAAAAAACTTCTGGGGAGTGAGTTTGGTTACAGTAAGTGGAAAAGATCTTTACTTTTTACATTTCTGTCCAGCTTGGGTTTTTGTTAAATGATGAACACATATGTGTATCACTTTGGTAATTAAACAAATTCAAGTTGTTTTTAAAAAGAAGCATCGTATAGGAGAAAATGTGTGTGGGAGGTGAAAGGAACATATGATGAGCTCTGACTCATATTTCATCATCTATCACCTGCTTATATGTTGTCTATCTATCTGTATGTCCATACGTCTATCCATCTATCTGTGCATCTGTCTATCCGTCCATCTGTCCATCCATCCATCCGTTCATCCATCTGTCTTCCCATGCAATATGAACAAGAGCCTTGGGGGCCGTGTGAATGCCCCTATTTCAAAGCAACAAAAGTGAGGCTTAGAAAATTTAAGCCGCATGCCCAACTCACAGAGCCTGACCTCCAAAACATCTTTTGACTCCATCACACAGCCCCTTATTTGCATATGTAAAACAGGGAGCATAAAGCCATTTTTTTACCCTAGTTCTGATTGACACTCTCCAGACCCTGGATGCCTGGCTGAGCTCTCCAAGTCAGAGCAGGCCAGCATGGTCCTCCTGACTGCATCAGTCCCGCCTCTCAGGTGCCCAAATGCCCAGAGAGCCTGCAAGCCACCCACTCCCTGCTCTCCAGCCATGAACACCTGCTCCCCAAAGCAGAAACCAGGCCTCGCACCAGCCCCCCATGTCTGTATTCTGGGAAAAAATTGTGGTCAAAAAGCTGACAAATGTAGGAAAGGGAAATAAACAGGTAGCCATCTGTGTGGTAGCTGTTTCCATGTGGGAGCCAGGGCAGGTGTGGAGCACGCCTGAGCTCCTCACAGGTGTGTGTGCCTACCAATGGGAGACAGCCCCACTCACCCCGGCCACCACCCGGTGCAGGATCCTGGCCACCTCTGCCTGGCCCAGACTCAGCTGCAGCCACACCGGGCATGTTTTGATGAGCTTCTCCAGGATGCTGATGCCCCGGCGGCGAGGAAGGCAGTTCTTCGGGGTGGCTGGCAGACAAAGCCCCACGCCATCTTCCTCTTCCTCTTCTTTGCCAACAGCTGGAACGGGACTGAAAAACAGAATCAAATGATCAGGCATCCTGCAGCCAACCCAGAGAGGGTTTACAACACCTGGGGATTCCATTCAGCCATGCTTACTTATTCAGCATTAGGAAGTCTGTGGCCCTCTGGGGAATTAAAAAAAAAAATCAACAAACCACGGTCTTCACCTTAGGGCGCTTGTATAGGAAACACACATCAGCCCACCTGACTCAGGATGTGAGGCTCCAAGGTGTTGTTTCTCCTTTTCTGGAATCAGAACCAGCCTGTGTGTGTTGGGATGGTGAAGGCAAACATCAGGGTCTTGGGGACAGTCTGGGATCTCTTAAACCAGACAGAACTGTCAACAGTAGGCAATGCCCATTTCCCAGCGAACCCCTCAGTTTGATTTTGCTGTTTCTTGGGTCTGTGAGAGCCAAGACTTCAGTCTGTGAGGAAACAGCGAGACACAGCTAGAGTACAAGTATAAACCTAACAGAAGCACAGTGCAACAGAAGTAGCTAACTGCAACCCAGGGTGGGTTGAGGAAAATGGGTGCCATTTGAGCAGAGCCTTGAAGAGGATTTTTAAAAACTTTTAAAGAGTAACACACACAGTGAAATGCACACGTCGTGAGTGTACAGCTAGCCACATTTTTACATACGTCTACACCTGTGTAACTACCACCCAGATCAAGATAGCGAGATCTGCGCTGCCACAGCCACTAGCCAGAAGTGATTATTGAGCTCTTAAAAGTGGCTTGTCTGAATTGACAAGGGCTGTAAGCTCAAGATATACACAGGATTTCAAAGACAAAAAGAATGTAAAATAGCTCATTAATATTTTTATTGTTTACATGTCAAGATAATCTTTTTTTAAGACAGATTCTTGCTCTGTTGCCCAGGCTAGAATGCAGTGGCGTGATCTCAGCTCACTGCAGCCTCTGCCTCCTGGGGTCAAGTGATTCTCCTACTTCAACCTCCCAAGTAGCTGGAATTACAGGTGTGCACCACCACGCCCAGCTAAGTTTTGTATTTTTTTTAGTAGAGATGGGGTTTCACCATGTTGGCCAGACTGGTCTTGAACTCCTGACCTCAAGTGACCCACCCACCTTGGTCTCCCAACGTGCTGGGATTACAGGTATGAACCATCGCACCCAGCAAGATATTTTAAATGTGTCAGGTTAAATAAAACATTATTAAAATTACCTTGCCTGTTTTAATATGGCTGGTAGGACACTTAGAATGACATATGTGGCTTGCATTCGATTTCCATTGGATGGTGCTGATATAGGACAGTTCTAGAAAGTTCCTTCTTACCCCTTCCCAGTCAACAGTACCTGAGGATGTGTCAACACAGCACAGTGGGGGAAGGAGGATCACAGACCCAAGACACAGCAAAATCAAACTGAGGGCTTCGCTGGGAAATGGGCTCTGCCTACTGTTTACGGTTCTGTCTGGTTTAAGAGATCCCAGACCCTCCCCGAGACCCTCACGTGTGCCTTCCCCATCCCAACACACACAGGCTGGTTTTGATTCCAGCAAAGAGGAACAACATCTCGGAGCCTCACATCCTGAGTCGGGTGGGCCGGAAGGTCTGTCTGCTTTCTACCTAAGGCACCAGGTCTCTCAAGGTACCTGCAGGGGGTGAAAACCTTAATCAGACAGACGAGGGTACTCAGAAAGCCACGAAGCTGTGGGTGGTGCCTTCCATCTTGCCCTGTGTCTCTGTGATGCTGCCCGGGGGTACCAGGGATCAAGGTTGGCATTGGTTCCAGAAGCATCCAGGGCATGTGCTGTCAGGAGCCTCTCGGAGGAGGCGGGGGATGAGGCCCTGTAAAAGGGCACAGGAAAGTGGAACTACCCCTGTGGGCGGAGCTCTGGGGGTCCTGGGGGTTCTCAGGGTGGTGGAGGGGCTGGGCAGCGCTAGATTAAACAGGCGCAGCAGTGTTGTGAATTTTGAGCAGTGGGTTTTCGAGAGAACTGACTGGGACTGCCTGTCATGAGGAGAGGTGTGTGAAGGTCAGTGTGAAGTTGTCTGTACCTGGGGAGAAAATTCCATCCCACATCCTCCGGGGAGCCCTGACTCTCATGAATGTTGTGTGTGCTCCTGGCTGCCTGTGGATTTCTCCCCTTGGTCCATAGCCTGCAGCCTACATAGAAGGAGGAGCCAGGTCACCAGGAAAACGTAAGTGTCCCGGGGAATGGCAGGAATCCTGGGGCTGGTGGGGGCGGGGTAGGACAGCTCTGTAGAAGTCCACAGGCTGTAGAATTGGGGCCGAACAGTCTCACTTGGAGCTCAAGGCCAGGGCGGCCTGGCTGATACTGATGTAACCACTTCCCAGGCCCTGAGTGTGGTCCCAGCATCTCGTCTGGGAAAAGTTAAAATGATGGAGGTCTGAATTTCCCAGAAAAGAAAAGAAACCCCTTGGGCTGCAAGCTTCTCCAATCCCACTTGGAAACACAAAGATACGTTCTGGCACCAAAAGACGCTATAATCATCCTTAAACATCCCTGCTTGGGCCCCAGCCTCCCCCAGGCCAATTAGGACTTTCAATAGCAGGGAGTCAGGGCAATTGGCTTCATTTCTTCTTTGCCACGAACGATGGCTTAGCACTTGGCCAAGTCCTTTCCCTCTCAAAGTCTGTTTCCTCATCTGTGCAATGGGGACTGGGAGAAGGAAGCTTCCTCTATTTGCTGGGTGGCCCTAGGTGTGACCTGGCCTCATCCCCCCTTTTTTTCTTTTTTTACCTGCAGAACCAAAGCTGTGCTCAAACAGAGAGGTTCTGGGAGTAAGGAGAGGGCGGGCCTCTCATTCACTCGGGCCGTGCTTAGTTTCTGTGGACCTGCCAATGTCAAATGCTGTTGCAGGCACAGGTTAGAGCAGTGAATAAAAGAGTTAAAAAACAACCCCGAAACCTTCATGGTATTTACATTCTAGGGGAGGAGATGGGCAATAAACAAGGCAAATGGGTGACTAGAGGATGTTAGATGGTAATACCGCCAAAGAAGAAGAGGAAAGGGTCCTGGGGACGGGGGACAGTTCCAAACTGGGTGGCCAGGGATGACGCCTGGAAAAGGTGATTGTGGAATAAATGCCTGGCTACAGGTATCTGGGGAAGAGATTTCTGGGTAGGAGGAAAAGCAGACTCCGAAGCCTCCAGTTCCTGCTCCCAGAGCAAATGCAAGGAGGGACAGTGAGAGACGGGTGAGAGTGGGAGGAGGTGAGGGCAGAGGGGGCAGGGGGAGGGTCCCATGAGCATCTGGAGCCACGGGGAGCATTGGCTCTAAATCCACATGTATAAGCACTCCCCAAGGCTGGGGGAAGGGGCTGGACTTCCAGCTAGCTACATGCCTAGCCCAGCGCTCAGGCTTCCTTGGCAAGAATAAATAGGCCCATGGAGATCTGGGGGGACCTGGGTGGTCTCAAGGCCCAGGAGGGCCTGCAGGAATCCACAGAGATAAACCTGCTTCCCAGCCCGGCAGTCCCACCTGCATCCGGAAGCATGAGGCTGCTGCTCTCAGGGTGACCGAGTGGAAACTCTGCCCCAGGCTCCAACATCACGAGGACTGTCCATTTCACTGTCTTGTGATCATGTCTCTTCCCACTCTAAAACTTGCAATGGATTCCACCGTCTAAAGAATCCAGTCCAGTCCTCTCATGTTTAAGGCATTCCCTTTCTGAGCCTCTGCCCCTCAACCCCAGACACCCCCTACAAAGGGCTCCTCTCCATCACCCAACAGAATGTGCACTTCTCCACTGGAGCCCACACTCATGCTGCTCTGTCCACCTGCACCTCCTTCAGGGTCTATTTCTTCCTCCCAAGATTATTTCCAACTGGTAGGCGAAAGTATTAGACCAGACACAGAAAGCAATGATCATAAAAGAAAAAATAGATAAGTTAGACTGCATCACAATTTAAAACTTCTGCCCCTCAGGCTGGGGGAAAAATATTTGCAAAACATATATCCAACAGAGAGCAAGCAAATCAATTTTCAAAATGGGCAAGAGATTTGAACAGATACTTCAAAGACGAAGACATACAAATGGACAACAAGCAGGTGAAAAAGAGCTCAAAGTCATTAGTCATTAGGGAAATGCAAATTAAAACCACAATGCGATACCACGGCACAACCACTAGAATGGCTAAAATTAAAATGACTGACAACATCACACAGTGGTGAGAATGGGAAGTAATCACAATGCTAGTGTACTCTTGGGGAGAACGTACATTGGTACAAGCACTTTAGACAAAGATATGGCACTTTTTAATAAACCTAAACATATACCTACCCTGTAGCCCAGCGATTCCACTCCTGGGTATACACCAGAGGGACATGAAAGTATATGTTCAGAAAGACTTGCACACGAACGTCAAAGCAGCTCTCCTCCTAATATCTCAATACCACCTGGTTCCAGTGTCCATCAGCGGCAGAATGGATAAAGAAACTGGCACGTCCACACAACGAGCGAGTAGTCAGCAATGAAAAGGAATTATCCATACGCACAACCACATGAATGAATCTCAGAAGCATTATGCTGAGTCAAAGAAGCCAAATGCAAAAAAGTACATATGGCATGAATCCATTTATATGAAGTTCAAACAGTATACTTAGATGTGTGCATTCACTTTTACCACATGCAAATTTTACACCAAAAGAATAAAAGATAATCCTAACTAAATACTAAACTCTAGTTAACTCTAGTTAGTCATGCTAACATTCAGGGGGTGGTCTGCAACTTTCTATGAAATACATTAAAAAGTAAGGTACATTCATGGATGGGTAAAGATATGTAACGAAACAGAGAAAAACATTGAGGGTTACTGGTGGGTGTATGGGTGTTTACTGCAAAGTTCTTTCAAGGCTTCTGTATCTTCTAAATTTTTAATAGTGAACTACTGGGAAAACAGTTCTTCCCATCCGTTAAGTCCGCTTCAGATGAAGCCTGCCAGCTGTATTAGAAGCCTTGGGTTTGAATGCAGGCTGTGTGACCTCTGGCCAGTTATTAATACTTTACCTCTCTGGGCTTCAGTTTAATCACCTGTGAAAACATAATAAGTTGGGCGCTGTGGCTCACACCTGTAATCCAAACATTTTGGGATTAAGGCTAAAGCAGGAAGGTTGTCTGAGCCCAGGAGTTTGAGAGCAGCCTGGGAAATACAGTGAGACCACATCTCTACAAAAAATTTTTTTGAAAACTCAGCCAGGCATGATGGCACGTGCCCCATGTAGTCCCAGATACTCAGGAGGCTAAGGTAGGAGGACTGCTTGAGCCTGGAGGTGGAGGCTGCATCGAGCTGAGATCGCCTCACTGCATTCCAGCCTGGGGAACAGAACGAGACCCTGTCTCAAAATGAATGAATGAATAAATAAATAAATAAAATTAAACAAAAATAAAAAGAAGTAAAAACAATGTAATTGTCTTTATTTAAGAGAGTTACTGGGAAAATTTCATGAGTTGTCAACTAGGTAGCACAGTGCCTGACACACTATTCAGTAAATGTTACAGTTTTTCCAACCCTCCAACCCCCAAGTTATAAACGCTTCTTCCTCTTCTGCTACAGTTCTCTCACTTTAAAGCCTTGATTTTGGGACTAAGCACATTTGATTGACGTGACTGTGGCCCACATCTGTGTGTTGCTTGTCTTGTGCCGAACATCTGTCCCCAGGGTAACCCACAATTTCAAGTGCCTGGGAACCACACGGCTTGGCACAGACAGAGAAACAAACCACTAGAAGGATCCCTTTCCCACCCTGTGCAAAGTCAACAAGGCCTAGGATCATCCCAGGCACCTCCAGGCCCCTCGGAGCACTGAGGGCTGAAGGTGCCAGCCTGGGGGCTCAGACTCAAACACCAGTGAGGACAAAGGCCCCTAAGCCTCAGCTTTCCAGGAATTGCCCAACCCTTGTGATGCTCTCCTTCCCCTCTGGGTGGTCCAGTGTGGCTGGAACAAAGGGCCCTCCCAGAGACCTGCTCAGGGCCCCCAGGAGGGTAGGCAGAAGCAAGGATCCCAGGGTGGAGAGGAATCTGTAAAAGGTCAAAGGCTGCAGCCCCTTGGCTTCGAGCAATGTCTAGAAGTTAGAGAAGAAACGGCTGGAGTTAGGGAAGTATGGACCTTGAACTGGGTCCCAGAAGTAACAGGACTCTTAAGGGACAAAGTAACATGGCATCTTCTCTGTCCAGGCCTAAGAAGGGTGGCAGAGCCAGGCAGTTGCCACAGGTCACTGGAGTTCCTGGGTGTCCATTTCCGACTGGAAAATGTCCGTGCCAAGGACGGCGCTTGGGGCAGGATGGCAAAGATGGAAGTGCCCAGAGTGGGTGACACACAGGCTTTGTTTTACAGCTATGATGACTCTTATCATCTGGCCTGGCCACAGCAGCTCCAACTGCCAGGAACCGTCGCTAAGCCCACCCAGTATCGGATCAGCCACCTGCTGGCAGAGCCGGCTACTTCGACACCCACGCTCTCCCTCTTACCAGCTGAACTCCAGCTCCGCTAAGGACCCTGCAAAGGCAGAACCAGGGACCCTGGGGAATGAAAGGCGTTGTTAGAGCCTTGGAAGCTTTGCAGCAGCTCCACCAGAGAGAGAAATTGCTCCACAACGGGTTGTTCTCCCACTCACGGAGAACAGAGCAGTGAGCTCAGAGCAGCAGGCCCACAGGCTTCTGATCCTACGGCTGCCGCCGGACACCCACCCAGACCGCCCTGCCAGACGCAGTGCCAGCAGACACTCAGGAAAACCCAGCCCCTGGGCTGCAGGACTCAGCCTCTCAGCTTCTAGGGGGCTTTTCTCACCAGCTCCCTAAAGGAGGGCGGGAATTGCCTTGAGTGTGCCCAGCTCCTGGGCATGGTGCCTGTGTCTACATCCAGGCCTATTCAGCCGGGGGAGCAGCAGGGGGAAGCTCCGCTCCAGGGTGGAGAGCTGGCCCAAGGCGCTGACCGAGGGTGGGGACAGAGCGGTGAGCATGGCAGCTTGGGGTGTGGGGCCCTGGCTGGATGCTGCCTATTAGGGGTAGGGGAAAGGCGCAGAAGTTTCACAGGGTGCCGGCTTCGGGCTGCCTATGTCAGCCCCAGGAAGCAGCTCAGAGAGTTCCAATGCAGCCTCACGGTGGGAACCGAGGCCTTCCTGTGTAGACTTGGCCAGGACATGCCAGGGGGTGGGAGGGGGACGGAAAGGGAGGACCGGAAAAGGCCGTTACTACCCCACCTACCATCCTGACCCAAGGCCGGGTGGCCTCCCAGCTTCAACAAGACAAAGCGGGTCTACAGGAATGGAGAGGCCTGGTCCCTGGGCTTAGAGGGCTCTCAGGTCAATAGAAGCCAGTGTGGCTCTGGTGATAAATGTTACAGGATGGCCAGGTCCCTCTGGACAAAGCACCACGAGAACACAGAGGGAGTGCAGGGGCCGGCGTGGGAGGGAGCCCTGGTGACGCCAGCCAGGGCAGCAACTTGCCTGTTTCATGTATTCATAGTCCATGCCATACCATGCCCACTGCGGGCCCCCAAATCCTGTTAAGTCAGTCACCCTCACACCTGCCTGATTCAACCTCAGAGGTTGAATTGTGTCCCACGAGAAGATGTGTCCAAATCCTAACCCCAGTACTTGTACATGTGACCTTATTTGGGAAAAGGATCTTTGCAGATATAATTTAGGCGACTGAGATGAGATCCTCCTAAATGTAGAGTGAGACTCCAATGAGAGGTGTCCCTGTAAGAAGGAAAGACAGAGAGACACAGATGAGATCTGTGTGAAGGCAGAGGCAGAGACTGGAGTTATGATGCCTCAAGCCAAGGAGTGCCAGAGGTAGACAGCCACTACCAGGAGCTGGGGGACAGGCCTGGATAGATCCTCCCTTAGAGCCTCCAGATGGAGCCTTTCCAGCTGAAACCTTGGTTTTGGATTTCTGGCCTTGAGAACCACAAGAAAATACATTTCTGCTGCTTTAAGCTGCAAAGTTAGTGGTAACTTGCTACTGCAGCCCTAGGAACCGAATATACCTACCCTACCGCTAGTGGTCTCATGTAAAGACGAAGACACAGAGGCACAGAGAGGTTAAATAATTCACCAAAGGTCACACGCCAACAAGTGGCAGAACTGGGATTCAAACCCTGGCAATCTGGCTCCAGAGTCTATGCTTCTAACCACTTTACTCTTCCGGCTCTTGAAAGTTTAAAAAAAAATCTCATGTGTACATATCCTGGCATAGAAAGGGTGTTCAATAATGTTCATTATTCCACTTGGGAATACAAACACACACAGTGACATAGAAATACACATAGAAATAATTTCCAGAAGGCTATGTAAGATGTCATTAGACTTATTTCAGAGAAGCTAAGGGGGTTTGTTTCAAATTTTTATAATAATTACGCATTGTTAATATGATTTAAAATCATCTTAAATAGGCCAGGCGCAGTGACTCACGCCTGTAATCCCAGCACTTTGGGAGGCCGAGGCGGGTGCATCACCTGAGGTCAGGAGTTTGAGACCAGCCTGGCCAACATGGTGAAACCCTGTCTCTACTAAAAATAAAAAAAATATAGCTGGGTATGGCTGCACATGCCTGTAATCCCAGCTACTTAGAAGGCTGAGGCAGTAGAAATACTTGAACCAGAGAGGCAGAGGTTGCAGTGAGCTAAGATCGTGCCACTGAACTTCAGCCTGGGTGACACAGCGAGACTCTCTCTCAAAAAATAAAAAAATCATCTTAAATAGGCCAGGCACAGTGACTCACGCCTGTAATCCCAGCACTTTGGGAGGCTGAGGTGGGAGGACTGCTAGAGTTGAGGAGTTTGAGACCAGCGTGGGCAATGTAGTGAGACACTATCTCTACAAAAAAGTAAAATAACCAATTAATTAAAATAATTAATTAAAATAATTATTTAAATAATTTTAAATAAAAATTTTAAAAATTAAAATAATCAGGCACAGTGGTGTGCACCTATGGTCCTAGCTACCCAGAAGGCTGAGGCAGGAGGATCGCTTGAGCCTAGGAGGTCGAGGCTGCAGTGAGCTGTGTTCACGCCACTGCACTCCAGCCTGGGTGACAGAGCAAGACCCTGTCTCAATAGTAATAATAGTAAAATAAATAAAAATCACTTAAATAGTTTTCTTATCTGTACAATGGAGCTGGTAATACCTGGCCCATTATAACACTTCTAATAGGTCACATTTTTCTGGATGTAGCAACCACACATGTGGTCATGCCCTGTCTCTCCCAGGGACACCTGTTGCTTTGGGGACACTGGCCAACCTAGTCCACCAGGGACATCTCATTCCCCCAAACAGGCCCTACTCACCCCAACTGTTCTCCCTCGCTACAGCAGGAGAAATGGTCTGAAGCTGGGGGCGGGGGGCAAAGCTCCCCAGAGAATGAAAACAGGTGCGCCCACTATCATGACAATCTATCAAAATTTAAAAGAGAAGAAATGCTGGAGCCCAGATTCCAGCAGCCCCACTCCCCGGACACCCGCCTTTACATGTTTACAGATGGCCACTGCTGCTACAGCATTTACTACAAGGAGAAAATGGGGAAAGTCAAGGGCCGCCACAGGAGAATAGATAAACAAAGCTGTGACTCAGTCCACTCTGGACAATCACACAGCTGTTAAAAGGCAGGAACTGCAATAAATCAGTGGAGTGGCTATAGTAAACATTAATCTATTGTATATTTCAAAACAGCAAGTAGAGAATAATTCGAATGTTCCCAACATAAAGATAAATATTTAAGGTGATGGATATCCCAATTCCCTGATTTGATTCTGATACATTATATGAATGTGTCAGAAGATCATATGTACCCCCAAAATATGTACACCTATTATTTATCAATAAAAGAAAAGGGCCAGGGGCCAGGCGCAGTGGCTCAGGCCTGTAATCCCAGCACTTTGGGAAGCCGAGGTAGGTGGATCATTTGAGGTCAGGAGTTCCAGCCCGGCCTGGCCAACATGGTGAAACCCCGTCTCTACTAAAAATATAAAAATTAGCCAGTTGTGGTGGCGGGTGCCTGTAATCCCAGCTACTAGGGAGGCTGAGGCAGGAGAATCGCTTAAACCCAGCAAGCAGAGGTTACAGTGAGCCGAGATTGCGCCACTGCACTCCAGCCTGGGGGACAAAGCAAGACTACATCTCAAAAAAACAAACAAACAAACAAAAAAAAAAACAAAAAAGAAAAGAAAAGGGCCAGAATCAATGCTACATAGATGGTTAAATCGCAAAATTCTGTTTATTGCATGAATGTTAATTTCTTGATTTTGATCCTTGTCCTTGAGAAATACCCACTGAAGTATGTGGGATAAAGAGATAAAATGTGTGCAACTTACTCTCAAACCGTTTAGAAAAAAATTAGAAGCCAAGTGTGCTGGTGCATGCCTGTAGTCCCAGCTATTTGGGAGGCTGAGGTGGGAGGATCACCTGAGCCCGGGGAGATTGAGGCTGCAGTGAGCAGTGATCACACCACTGCACTCCAGCCTCAGTGACAGAGTGAGACCCCATCTCGAAAAACAAAAAGAAAAAGAAAAAAACAAAAAAAATGAGAGAGAAAGAAAGAAAGAGTGCAAACAAGCAAATGTGACAAAATGTTAATAATTGGTGAATCTGGCAAAAGGAGTGTACAAACAAGAATTCACGGTACTATTCCTGTAACTGTTCTGCAAGTCTGAAATCATGTCAAAATGGAAAGTTAAAAGAAAACATTTTAAAAGTAATCAAACAAACAAAAAAATCAACCCTAATGCGTGAAATAAGCAAATTACGGAAGGAATGAAAACATGTATGTAAAGTATAAAAAAAAAGCACCACAGTTCTATATCCTGTTTGTGGATACGTGCACACACCAAACTAAGGAAGATGGCTGCCCTTGCGCTGAGGAGAAAAATAGCATCAGGGAGGGGTGCGAAGGAGGTTTCAACCAGTTCTGCAATGATTTATTTATTAAACCAAACAAAAAGATCTGGAGCAAACATGGCAAAGTGATAGGAATTAACAAAGCTGAATGCATAGGGCATTGCAATGTTTTTCTTTAGACTTCTCTACACTTTAGATATTTAATTTAAAAAAAAAAACAAAAACTCACATGTATATACACACACCTACCCCCAGGTCCCACAGCATGCCACAAGTCGAGGAAATGTGGAGTGCAGCAGAGCCCAGGCACCCAGGTCTGTTCCTTCTGCCAGCGCCATGTCCCCATGACCACTCCAACTGTTTTTTCTTGGCATTTTAAAGTCAGTTCAGAAGCTCGAGCGTCCCATCAAGGAAGGTCATCAAGATGAGTCTAGCCTTGGGAATAGATTCAACTGGCCAGCCAAAGAATCAGTGCAAGGGGACTTTTTGGGACCCCACTCTGACAGCTATCACAAGCCACCAGAGCAGAAGCCAGAGAAGGTCATTGGGGCCAAAGAACAGCTGATGCCAGAGGACATCTTACTCTGAATTTCCTGGTTCCAGGTCTTCACCTGTAGACCTGTAGGCGGGAAGAGTGCAGTGTGGGCTGCAGGCATTTGGGGCTGGGAGAACTCCTCACTCCTCATTCCATGCTGTGATGAACAGATACAGGCTTCAGGCTGGGTAGGGCCTGTGATCCTGGTGAGCTCCTCCACCTCTTTGAGCCCAGAGTCCTCTTGTGGGAAGCAGGGAGACTCTGCCACCCAACTCAAGGATTGCATGAGGATTGAATGGGACAGTGTAACTAAAGAATCCAGCCCACAGCTGACTTTTAGCAAGTGGTAACCACCAAATGAGATGGGGCGGGGGAGCTTCACTTACAGTTCATGGAGAAAGCTAGGGCTGAATTAGACATGGAACAGAGCGGAGAAGGAATTCCCACTGGGCAGGGAGGTGGATCTCAGACTGTTAGGAAGGAGGTGAGCACGCAGAGATACCTGTTGGAGTATCTGCTTTGGATCAGAAGTGTGCAAAAAAAACACCTGTCTAGGACAATGAATAAGTAAATGAAGAGCAAAAGCCTTCCAGCTGGGCCAACATAGTGAAACCCCGTCTCTACTAAAAATTAAAAAATTAGCCGGGCGTGGTGGCGGGCACCTGTAATCCCAGCTACTTGAGAGACTGAGGGAGGAAAATCTCTTGAACCCAGGAGGAGTAGGTTGCAGTGAGCCAAGATTATTAAAAAAAAAAAAAAAAAAAAAAGCAAAACCCTTGATGTGTAGCAATTGCCCGTTTCCAGGGTGTAGGGAGTAAACGCTCCCACCATTGCTGAGGTCAAGCTCTCTAAAGGTTTACACCTGGCTAGCAAAATTTCTGGATAGTTAACAATAGGCTTTTGAGAGCCTAACCCTAACACTTCAGTTCCCTCTCTACCATCCCTAGCAAGCAGCAGTTGTATCTGTTTGAAGACCTTGAATCACATGAGCTAGCTACCTCAGCAGGCAACCCATTCTGAGAATTCTCAATTTCTATTGAGATGAAATCTGTTCCCCTGAAGTGTTTCCTCTTGTTGCTTTTTCTACATTTTATAGGGCCATGAGGACAACTCTCCCACCCCCATAAAGCCTCTAAACTATGTGAAGATGGCTTGTACATCTACGACCCTAGAGTCTCTGTTTTCCAGCTGGAACAGCCCCAGGCTTCCACGCAGCAACCCAGAGGGAAGGTTTGTCAACTGTGGTTGACCCTGAGCTGGGTGTCTCCAAGAATTTCCAGATAGGGTGGTTCATTTTTTAACAGCATTTGAAGAATCCAATTCAGTGGTTTTTTAACATAGTCACAGAGTTGTGCAACCACCACCACAATCAATTTTAGTACCTGCTCATCACCCTACAAAGAAACCCCTTACTCACAAGCAGTCACTCCTCCCTGGCCCTGCCCCCTTCCCTCTAGCCTGAGGCAACCACTAATCTTTCTGTCTTTATAGATTTGCCTATTCTGGATATTTCCTACAGAGTCATACATATGTGGTCTTTTGTGTCTGGCTTTCACTTGGCATCGTGTTTTCGAGGTTCATCCATGTAGTAGCAGCTAGTGGAATTTATCAGTACTTCTATATCAATGTTTCATTTCTTTTTATTGCCAAGCAATATCCCATTGTATGAAGATGCCACATTTGACTGATCTATTCATCAGCTAACATTTGAGTAGTTTCCAATTTGGGGACATTACAAATAATGCTGCTAATATTCATGTGCAAGTTTTTGTATGGAACATATGTTTTCAGTTCTCTTGGGTATATATCTAGGTATGGAATTGCTGGATTACATGGTAATTCTGTGTTTAGTATTTTGAGGAGCTACCAGACTGTGTTCCAAAGTGGCTACGCCATTTTACACTCCCACCAGCAGCATATGAGGGTTCTAATTTCTCCAGCACCTTTCCAACACTTGTTATTGTCTTTTTGATTACAGCCATCCTATTGGTTGTGAAGTAGTATCTCATTGTGGTTTTGATTTGCAACTCTATGGTGGCTATTGATGTTGAGCATCTGTTCATTTTTGGCCTTTTTTTTTTTTTTGAGACAGGGTCTCGCTCTGTCAGCTAGGCTGGAGTGCAATGGTGTGATCATGGCTCACTGCAGCCTCAACCTCCCAGGCTCAAGTGATCCTCCCACCTTAGCCTCCCAAGCAGCTGGGACCACATGCATGTGCCACCACACCTGACTAATTTTTTACTTTTTGTACAGACAGGGTCTATGTTGCCCAGGCTGTTCTCAAACTCCTAGACTCAAGCAATCCTCCTGCCTCAGCTTTCCAAAGTTTTGGGATTACAGGCATAAGCCACCATGCCTGGCCCATTACTGGCCATTTGTATATCTTCTCTGGAGAAATGTTTATTCTGATCCTTTACCTATTTTTGAATTGGGTCTTCTATTACTGAGTTGTAAATTTTTAATATATTCTGGATATAAGTCCCTTATCAGATATATGATTTGCAAATATTTTCTCCTATTCTATGGACTGCATTTCTACTTTCTTGAGGGTGTCCTTTGAAACATAAAAGTTTTAATCTAAGAAGTCCAATTTGTCTAGTTTTTCTTTTGTTGCTTGTGGTTTTGGTGTCATACTAGGTAAGAAACCATTACCTAGTCTTAGATCATGAAAATTGGCCCATCATTTCAGCTCTTACATTTAGGTCTTTGTCCCATTTTGAGTTAGTTTTTATATATGGCATGAGGTAGGGGTCTGACTTTATTCTTTTGCATGTGGATATCCCACATTGTTCCAGGACCATTTGTTGAAAGATGATTCTTTCTCCACTGAATTGTTTTGGCAGCCTTGTCAAAAATCAGTTGAACATAAAATATGGAGTGGTACTGAGCCTCCTCATCATACTGCTTTTATCCTTCTGAGTATAATGAGTATCGTTCTTTCTTCACACTTCTGAAATGTGGAGTCCCCAAATAGAAACAATACCTAGGTGTGCCCTGAGCAGCACAGAAAGGAGTGTGACCATCACCTCTCTCAAACTAGATACTCCACTTGTGTTAACATGACCTAACTCGGTTTTTCTGTAGCTCCACAATGCTTCTGGGAAATTAATTTGGATTTGGAGAGTGGAATCACATTGTGGAGATGAATGGAGATAACAAGGGTTTATGAGATGGGTAGTAGCACGGCAAATGCTGTCACCATTAGAAGAATGGGTATGATATAAAGGAAATGACACTGTCTGGTTCTGTTGTTTACTATGTGACTTTGGGCAACTCGCTTTCCTTCTCCAGGTTCAGCAGTCTCTTAATACAAATAGTAGGCTGGATCAGATCTGGGATGGCAAGTAGGTTGAACTTCCCATGTGAACCCCAGTTGACTGACAGCAGCTGCCTAGACTGTTATGCTGAAGGCTCAACTGAAAGAATGCAGGGATCTACTAGTGATGTCTGCCACGGGCTCTGCCTAGAAGAGAAGCAGCAGCTGTGCTATGTATTTCCTGAGCATGGATCAGACCAAGGACTAAGGTTCCTTCCAGCATTATGAATTCCACAATTCTGTGACTCAACCGACCCTTGGCTAGCTGCCACCTGAAGGCTTCTCTTCCAAGCCAGGCTGGCCCTGCCCCAGTGAACAGCCTGGGAGAAGGCAGGCGGCCAGGCTGGCTTCTCCATGGCTTTGTGTCTGCCAGATCCTTCTTCATAGACGTGTGTGAAGCTGAGTCACAGCTGCTTCCTCGTTCCACCTCTGGCCCAGGCTTTGGTGCATACAGAAACAAAAACACAGTTCCAGGCTGACCATGGAGGTCCCGTGGGGATGGAAGAGAAGTAGCAGTTTCAGAACTAGGATCTCTCACACATGCACAAAACACAAACACTCAACAAATGCCTCCAGCCTATTTCCAGGGGCTAAATAACTGTACAGGGCCCTGACGGGTTCCCATAGGTGCTTGTGGCTCCAAGAACAGTGCCTGGAAAATCTTTTGAAAAAGTTCCCTGGGTTTCTTCTCCCTTGGGAAACCAAAAGACCTTTTATTAGGAGGTGGGGAATAGAGTGCAGCCTAAGGCCCCCGACCCTTGGTGGGTCAGCCCCAGGAACAGGGGACAGGCTCTGGGGGCCCCTGCCCACAGCCTCTAGCAGGGGAAGTCAGTTTAGGCAGGTCTTCCGGACCTCGGAAGCGCTGAGAGCAGGCCAGACTGCCTCAGCTCACACGTCACAGCCCACATCAAGGGGTCTGGCCGGTCAAAGGCCTTCAAACTTTCCACATCTGCGTGTGCTGCAGGCCTTCTGTCACTTAGTGTGTGTCCAGCACTCTCCAGCTACCAGTCTTGCCTTCTTGACTCCAGCCAGGTGCCCTGCTGTCCCTACTGGGCTCCACCTGCCCACAATGACTCCAACGTGTGGAGGCCTGGTAGAGCCAGCAGAGGCAGCCAGCTTCAGCCCCAGGCCCCTGCTCAGCCACTGTGGTTGACAGCTCATGGCTTTGCTCTGTTGAGATTCTAGTCCCAGCTGCTCTGTCTTCTCCTTGGGCTCTGCTCTTGCGAACCCTGTATACTCCCAGCCTCCTAGGAACCTGGACTGAGTTCCTCCACCCTCCCTCCCTCTAGAATCTTCTCTGGTTCAAAGGTCCTAGCCACTTTGCCTATCTGGGTCATCCAGGCCTCAGCTGACTCAGCCTGCCTGTCCTGCTGACCCTGTCCTGGGCAGATCTGTCCATTCCCACCAGACCCGAGCTCACAGGTGACAGTACCAATCCTGTCCCCAGTGCTGCATGCAATTTGGCCTTCAGTCATCAACCAGAGCTATGCAGCCTTGTGGTTTAGGCATGGGCTTGAGAACCAGGCAGCCTGGGTTAGAGTCCCAGCTCAGTGGCTTCACAAGTGACTCAGCCTCTCTTTGCCTCAATTTGCGTGTATTTAAAATGGGAAAGACAAGCATGACTACCTGATGAGCTTGCTATAAAGAGTTCAGGATAGTGCCCGGAGTCCAGCAAGCTTTCAGTGATGTTAGTATCCACCATTCATTCAGCCAGTAAGTATTTATTCAGCACTTACTACGGGCCCAGATTCCACTCTGGGCTTAACGTAATAATAATTACAGTAACAGTCACATGAAAAAGCAGCTGACATCCCCCCACCCCAAGATCCCCAGAAACTTCACTGAACATGGAGATAGTTACTGGAGAAGATAGGATCCAGGGGCCAATGTCTTGGCTGGGACTGAAGCTGGAGGAAGCAAGGACATAAGAACCAGGTCACCAAGTGCAACGGGCAGGCCCTGAGCACACCTGTCACGTATATTGGGATGAGCTGAGGCCATCTCTGCAAGGACAGACTTGAGAGTGATCAGGTGGCATCCCCGGGAGGGGGCTTGGGAGGCTGGGGGACAGAGTGGGAGGGGGGGCCCTCCCCTGTATAGGGGAGCATTGTCTGTAATGGAGAAAAGAAGAAACCGAGACACAGTCACTAGGGCTACAGAATTAGCCAGTGGCAGAGCTGGCATATGAACCCTTTTGTACCTTTGGAATTTGATCCGTGCGACTATATCGCCTACTCAAAAAACAATTAAACAACTTGAAACTCTGAAAAATAAAGTTTCCCTTAAGAGTATTCGTATGTAGCACTGAGCTGGGCTGTGTACAGGCATATTTAGAGAACTCTGTGCTCTTGTTCTGGCTAAGACCACACAGTGTAGGCCATTTCCCTTCTATAATAGATCTCAAAGAGATACTTTTAAAATGCAAATGAAGCTTAATGACAAAGATGTTCACTGCTACGTGACTTGCAGTTGTGGAAAACTAGAAACAATCAAACAATACTGCCTGTAACATGCTGGTCTCCCCCAAACTCAAGCTTTGTGTTCCAGTGTCTGGCCCATCTACCACTGTGTGCCCAAGCCTGCACAGAATAAGGTCTCAAGAAAAAGTGTTCAACAATGGAGTGGTTAAGGAAATATTAGTACCATATGAAACTGGCAACATCCAACCATTTTTGACCTATAAAGAAAGCAATTTGGGATGTTCAACCTCATACAAACACTGGAATAATATACAGCCATTAAAAATAGTCCCTAAGGGCTGGGCATGGTGGCTCACGCCTGTAATCCCATCACTTTGGGAGGTCAAGGTCGAGACCAGCCTGGCCAACATGGCAAAACTCTGTCTCTCTCTACTAAAAACACACAATTTAGCCAGGTGTGGTGGCGGGCGCCTGTAATCCCAGCTACCCAAGAGGCTGAGGCAGGAGAATCGCTGAAACCTGGTTGAGGGGAGGCAGAGGCTGCAGTGAGCCGAGATTGTGCCACTGCACTCCAGCCTGGACGACACAGCAAGACTCTGTCTCAAAAAAAAAAAAAAAGTCCCTAAGGCACTCACTTATAGCTGGTGGAAGCATAAATTAGTACAGCCTTCATGGAGGGCAATTCAGTAACTTCTATCACAATTGCAAACATATAGGCCCTTTGACCCAGCAATTGTGGGAACGTATACTTACAGTTGCATATATGCAAAATGATGTACAGACAAAAGTACTCACTGGATTCAGGGGAGCATTGTCTGTAATGGAGAAAAGACTGGAAACAACCTAAATGTCCATCAATAAGGGACCAGGGAAATGAATGGAATACTATCCAACTGTAAGAAGAATCATGAGAATACCTTCTGTGTACTGACGTGGAAAGATTCCTAGGATGGGCGTGTGGCTGAAGGACAAAAGCAATGTAGGAAATATTAGTACCATATGAAACAACCCAACCACTAAGTGGTTAAGGAAATATTAACCACTTACATACATATAGCACAGTATGTATACTGTACTCCCTTGTTGAAAAAAAAAAGAATAATTATTTGTATTTGCATAAAGAAACTCTGGAAGAAGATACAGGAAATTAGTGTCAGGAAGGGGTATAAACAGGGACATGAGGGGACCAGGTGGGAAGACTCCACTGTACATCTTTCATTATAAATGTATTTTTTAAATCCTATGAGCATATTACCTACTCAGAAATAAATTATGTTTCCAGAGTTTACCATTTACTGTGTGGTGTTCCTGGTTAACATATACAAACCAATTTAATCCTTTAAAAGAATGCTAGAAGGTTACTCTGGTTACCATTCTCATTTTAGAGAGGAAGAAACCAAGACATAGTCATTAGGGCTACAGAATTAGCAAATGGCAGAGCTGGGATATGAACACTGGTAGTTCTTTTTTTTTTTTTCGAGACAGAGTCTTGCTCTATTGCCAGGCTGGAGTACAGTGGCACGATCTCGGCTCACTGCAACTTCCTCCTCCTGGGTTCAAGTGATTCTCCTGCTTCAGCCTCTTGAGTAGCTGGGACCACAGGCACACGCTACCACGCCTAGCTAATTTTTGTAGTTTTAGTAGAGACAGGGTTTCATCATGGTGCTCAGGATGGTCTTGATCTCTCAACCTCATGATCTGCCCACCTTGGCCTCCCAAAGTGCTGGGATTACAGGTGTGAGTCACTGCGCCCGGCCGAACCCTGGCAGTTTTTTTGAGTCAATAGTCTGTTTCTAATCACTGCCAAATTCCTACTGATGCCTGCTTATGATATAAACATTACACATCATAGATACACAATAGGAGAATGAAGAGATGGAAAGACAGATCTTGTCCATGGTGTGGAAGACAATACTATCAAGGTGCCAATTCTACACAAACAGGTCTACAGAATCAGTGCGATCCCAGTTAGAATCCCAAAGGTGTGTGAAAAGGCAGAGGGAGATGAAAGGGGCTGAGAAGATCCAGGCCTCACTTGAAGAGGGGGTAGGAGTTGTTCTGCAGGATATCAAGGCTTATGATAAAGCCGGAGTGATTAAGATGGCGTGGCATTAGTGCAGGGATAGACACACAGGTCAGTGGGACAGAAAAGTCCAGAAACAGAGCTGTGCATATACAATCACCTGCTTTCTGCACGGCTGAAATAGTAGCACATGAGGAAAGGACAGTCTTATCAATAAAGGGTGTTGAACAACTGGGTATCCATCTGAGGGAAAAATGAAGCCTGGTCCCTTCTTCACAACTTAAAAAATCAGTTCCAGCCTGACCAACATGGTGAAACCTGGTCTCTACTAAAAAATACAAAAAAGAAAAGCAGCTGGGCATGGTGGCACGTTCCTGTAATCCCAGCTACTCAGGAGGCTGAGGCAGGAGGATCGCTTGAACCAGGAGACGGAGGTTGCAGTGAGCCAAGGTCACGCCACTGAAATCCTGCCTGGGCGACAGAGCGAGACTTTGTCTCAAAATAAATAAATAAAATAAAATAAAAATCAGTTCCAGGGAGACTGTATCCTAACTTAAAGGTGGAAGGTAAAACAAAAAAGCTTCTAGAAGAAAGTAAAGAATGTCTTCATCATCTGATGGTAAAGAGACTTCTTAAACAGTATGCACGTGCGTGCACGCACACACACACACCCGCCAATCTTAAAAGAAAGGACTGATAAAATTGAATGCAGTAAAACAAAGACTTCCTGTTCATCAAGACATCATTAGGAGAATGAAAGCTCGCCCAGGAGGTGGAGGCTGCAGTGAGCCAAGACCACACCACTGCACTCCAGCCTGGGCGACAGAGCAAGACCTTGTCTCAAAAAAAAAAAGAAAAGAAAAAAAAAAAGAGAAGAGAAGAGAGCGCTAGCTCTGAATGGGAGAAGATATTTTTACACGCACACCCAACAAAGGGCTCATAAGCACGTTGTACACACCGATAAGGAAAAGACAAGACAATGAATATGGAAATAAGCAAGAGGCTTGACCTAGCGCTTCTTACGGTGGATCTCCACATGGCTGTGATCGTATGAAAAGATTCTCAACAGCATGAGGATCAGGGAATCGTAAACTGAACAACAAGAGCCCATCCCCACGGGTGTCACGATGGAGGCTGACACTACTAAGGCCTGGGGAGGATGTGGAAGCTCTCCTATTCTCCTAACCGGAGCTCTCCTATTCTGCAGGTGTGAGTGGAAACTGGCACAACGGTGGCAGTTCATCCTAAGATGAAGTGATTTCTTTCTCCTTCTTTGCACTTTTTTGTACACTCCAAATTGTACAATAAATGTGTATTATGATGACAATAAAAAAATAACAGGTGAAGACTTCAGGGGAAACAATAAAAATGGGAGAATAGATACCCAGGCATGAATCTTCCCAGATCAATGAGCTTGTCGGAGCATCTCTCTCACATACAAGATAGTGGAAGGGGTAGGGATTTGAGAAGACCACCAAAGCCCTCCTGCCTGGCTGCCCCTCGGCTGCCCTGGACCAACTCAGGGAAAGGACCTCTGTCCCTAATGAAGAAACCTATTCCAACCTCTCTTCACTTGTCCATATACTTTATTATTATTATTATTACTGAGATTGAGTCTCACTCTGTCACCCAGGCTGGAGTGCAGTGGCACGATCTTGGCTCACTGCAACCTCTGCCTCCCAGGCTCAAGCGATTCTCCTGCCTCAGCCTCCCGAGTAGCTGGGATTACAGGTGCCTGACACCATGCCCAGCTAATTTTTGTGTTTTTAATAGAGACGGGGTTTCACCGTGATGGCCACGCTGGTTTCGAACTCCTGACCTCAAGTGATCCGCCCATCTCATTCTCCCAAAGTTTTAGGATTATAGGTGTGAGCCACCGCACCCAGCCCCATTTACTTTCTATGAGCCTAAGATTCCTCATTTGTAAAAAAAAAAAAAAGAAAAAAAATGACATGACTCAAAGGATATGATTTTTTTAAATGGGGAACATCATTCTCATACCCATAGGGCTGAGATGCTGGGCAGATCAGATACAATTGTTTTGTGGAGGGGTTTTATAAACTCAAGAAGGTTATCTCTTTGGATAGCCACACATACGTAAATATGTATAAAACAAGCCCAAAGGAACCAAACTGATTCCAAACATTATTTTTTGGCTGATGGGGTTTTCCTAGCTTCTGGTCTAGCCAGTGCTATCCAATAGAATGTTGTCATTGCTGGAAATTCTCTTAACCTGTATCATCCAGTATGGTCACCACAAGCCATATGTGGTTATTAAGCACTTGAAGTGAGGCTACTGCCACATTTTAAAACAAAATTTTTATTTCCATAAGTTTTTGGGGAACAGGTGGTATTTGGTTACCTGAGTAAGTTCTTTAGTAGTGATTTCTGAGATTTTGGTGCACCCATCACCTGAGCGGTATACACTGTACCCAATTTGTAGCCTTTTATTCCTCACTCCCCTCCCTCCCTTTCCCCCAAGTCCCCAGAGTCCATTGTATTATTCTTAGGCCCCAGAGTCCATTGTATTATTCTTAAGCCTTTGCATCCTCATGGCTTAGCTCCCACTTAGGAGTGAGAACATACAATGTTTGGTTTTCCGTTCCTGAGTTACTTCACTTAGAACAATGGTCTCCAGTTCCATCCAGGTTGCGCGAATGCCATTAATTCGTTTCTTTTTATAGCTGCGAATGCCATTAATTCATTTCTTTTTATAGCTGAGTAATATTCCATCACATATACAGAGAGAAACCACAATTTCTTTATCTACTTGTTGACTGATAGGCATTTGGGCTAGTTCCATATTTTTGCAATTGTGAATCGTGCTGCTATAAACTTGCGTGTGCAAATATCTTTTTTGTATAATGACTTCTCTTCCTCTGGGTAGATACCCAGTAGTGGAATTGCTGGATCAAATGGTAGTTCTACTTTTCTTTAAGGAATCTGCACACTGTTTTCCATAATGGTTGTGCAACTGCCACATTTTAATTAATTTAACTTGTAAAATAGCTACATGTGACTAGTGGCTATCACACTGAACAATGCAGATCTAGACTTTTCTAAAGTTTACATCTTTTCAGTGTATATGTGAATTCATGTGTTATTTGTGGGATTTGTTTTCAAATAGAAGGAAAAAGGAAATAAAGAGGAAAACTATATGCGTGTTGAGTGTTAGTACCTTTGGCCACCACCCTGTTTGGAAAGTTCCAGAAAGCAAATCCAGTCCTGTGCTGTCTGTTGCAGTGTTTGCCGGCCCCTCCTCCTGGGAGCTTCCACAGGAGGCTGGTACATGTCAAGGCCACTTCCTGGACCAGGTCTTTGCCTGAAATGAGCCTCCTGAGTCTCGTCCTCTGCAAGCTCCCTGGCCTTCAAGAGCCTCCCAGCTCCCATGCCCACCTCTCTTTGGCTGCCTTCTCCTGCGCAGTGATGGACTAGGCTGGGAAAGTGAGCAAGAGGGCAGGAGGCTCAGACGGCTCTGCGGAGACCACCCCTGCTCTAGGAGCACCTGCAACCTGTGGCAGCCCACACGTTCCACCGTGGCCCTGTGACTCCTGCCTCTGTCCTGCCTGCTGCTTACTCAGCAGTTCCTCATCATCTGGGATTGAGTTGGGGACATTAGGGAGGAGATGGCAGCCTCCCCCTCTCCTGCTGAGGCTGAGGAGGGAGAGGGAGAGGGGAGGAGTTGCACCATGGTAGACACGACTTCCCCCAGAAGGGGAGACAAGGAGCCTAGGTGCCCTGCCTTCCACTCTGAGGCTGGCCTTTCAGTGTCTAAAATGACATGACCCCGTAGGATTAGCTGTGAGGACCAGAAGGACGAAGGCATCTAGATCTTAACAATGGCTCAATAGAGTGGCTGTGGACATTACTCATCCTGGGCAGCTCTGGGTGGTGCAGAAAGCACTGTATCCTGGAAAGGTAGCTGGGGTCTATTCTAGCCTGTTGCTGTTAGCTTGCTGTGTGACCTTAACCAAGTCTCCCTCCCTCTCTGAGCCTAGGTTCTCTTAGCAGTAAGATAAGAGAAGAGAGTCACGCCTGTAATCCCAGCACTTTGGGAGGCCAAAGCGGGTGGATCACTTGAGGTCAAGAGTTCAAGAATAGCCCAGCCAACATGGTGAAACCTCATCTCTACTAAAAATACAAAAATGAACCAGGCATGGTGGCATGTGCCTGCAGTCCCAGCTACTCAGCAGGCTGAGGCAGGAGAATTGCTTGAACCCGGGAGGCAGAGGTTGCAGTGAGCCGAGATCGCGCCACTGCACTCCAGCCTGGGCAACAGAGTGAGATTCGGTCTCAAAAAAAAAAAAAAAGATAAGAGAAGGGAAACTTGCCTCCACTTACTTCATGGGCTTACTCGGGGGAGGGGTTTAAAATAACTAGAGGGGGCGGGAGATGTGCTTTGGCAGAGTGAACCACTATTTCTACACTAGGGAGGAGATCAGAAGACACTGTTGATTCTCCATAGCTGCCCTTCCACAGGCAGTGCCAGTGTTGTGAGGGTGCAGGCCAAGGACAGCAGCCCTAACACGCCTGTTGCAGGAAACTACATCAGTGTCATATTACTTCCACCCCCTGGTGACACTGAGTCACCCTGCAACCCACCTAACAGTTGCTGTGACCACATTTCCTCTGCTGGGGAATAAGCGTGTCATGTACCCACCCCAGGCAGACTACAGTCCTGACGCTTCTTGACAGGGGCCACCTGCCAGGCCCAGGCGCCCTTGCAAAGCCAAGTGGATTCAGCACCCCCAGCTAGAAATTCCACCACCAAGTTTTTGTTCCCTGTTAACATATATGTCCACCTGCCCCCATCAGATTTTAAAGAGTGCAAAGTCCCTTGTGCTAAGGAATGAAGTCACTGTGGGTAAGTTTTCAACAGTGAGAGGTTAGAAGAAGCTGAGGACACTGGCTGTCATAGACTGAATGTTCGTGTCCCCTGAGAGGATCAGATGTCAACATATACATTTTGGGGGGACACAGATATTCCATCTATGACAGGGTTTGGTGTCTAGTGACTGGGCCTCGCCAGACACAGAATCTGCTGCTGCCTTCATCTTGGACTTCCCAGCCTCCAGAGCCACTGTTTGTAAGCCACCCCATCTGTGGTATTTTGTTACAGCAGCCCAAGCTGACCAAGACACTGATGAATTAACTTTGGGGACAACAGGGAGGCAATGAGGAGGTAAGATGTTTCAAGGAGGAGTCCTGAGGCATGACAGGCACACCCATCCCACCCAGGTTACAATGACCCCCAAAGGCTCCAAGGACAGTAACTATAGGGTGGGACTTTGCCAGTAGATGACAAGAGAGAGACCGGTGGGTGGGGCTGGGTGCACCTTTATGCGCCTCCCAGGTTCTTCACCTGGGTTGTCCACATAGGACCAACTTGGGGAGAGGATGGGGAGGTCATCCCCTCAGTGGGACTTGGAAGGCTGCAGAGGTTCTGGCGGCATCCTTCCAGGATCCAGGCACACTTGGATGTAGAAAGGGCAGTAGGGTCCCAGAACCTTGGGATAAAGCACAGAGATGCAGGGAGTTCAGGGGCTAGGGCAGAGGTTCGGAACTCAGAGAAACCTGGGTTCAGGTGGCTGAATCCACTGAGAAGTGGCCACAGCTCTGCTATAGTTAAGAGCTTTGATTAAGTCACTTGCTGTGTCTCAGTTTCCTTGCCTGTAAACTGGGCATTGTAGTCTGAGCTTCAGGGGGCTATGACTATTAACTGATTAAAAAAAAAAAAACAAAAAAACCCCTCAACCCTGAGTAAGTGCTCAAGACATAATCGCTGTGATTATTAGTGTCAAATCTGTGAAAGTCAAAAACCCCTGCTTTTTATTTGCATTTATTGATACACTACTCCCTACAAGAGTCTTTCTGTTAGAAGCACAGAAAATAAAATATTAGCATTGACCACTACCTTTCTTGGAAACTGTCCTTTCCAACCCTTCAATATCACTGAAGGTGAGAGGGGACCAAGGCCCCAAGACTGGAGGGATAGTGCATATCCCAAGAATTTGTGCATTTTCAAGAAAGACCATAGCTAAGACTGGGCACTTCTTAAGCCAGAGGCATGAGCTGCTGATGGTAGAAGTGTGCACAGTGCATGGGAGAGGTTAGGGGCAGATTTATCTACACGAGGTAGATACAGTTGATTCTCATCATTCATGGTGGTTTTGTTTTATAAAGTCACCATGAACACTGAGCGAATGCTGAATCGTTGCTCCTAGGGGAAATACAAGGTTAGGTTCCTACGAGCCTCTGGTCACAACATTTTTATCAACCAATCAACACATAACCTTGTTTTATGTGCATCTCTATTGAAGGGCACCTTATTGAATATATAATCTTGATTCACTGACACTAAACTCATGCAACAGAACTAACTCATGCCTGAATAAAGCTTATCTAACACACGTGTTTTCTCTGTAAGACACATCACAGCCTTCTTTCACTTAGGAACATGAGGCAGCACTTGAACACTATGTGTTGGAGCCTAAAAAGTGAAACCACCAAAAAAAGCATGAAAATGAGAAAACATGACACAAAATAGACCTTGACAAAGACACTTGCTTGCAGCACGGGAGCTGAAGGAAAACAGGGTTGCTCTGTTCAACCTCAGCTGGGAATGTGCCCGTCGGACAACTCGAATATTTCATCACTTGGCCTACGTCCTTGAATGGCTTCAAAAGTATTGATCTGGGGCTTACAAATGCATTTTAGCAAGTAGGCTGATTTGCAAATACAGAATCTGTGAACAATGAGAATTGACTGTAAGCATCCCTTTGTTAGGCTGGTATCAATCATAGACAACCTGGACATGAACCCTATCTCAGAGCAGGGGGATCTCCACCAGCCAGCCTGGATTCTGGGGACTGCTGTGACATTTGAACCAGGACCCACTACACCTCCCTCCTTGGAGCCCAGGCCAGGCACCAGCTCACCATGGGCCGTGTAGCTCAGAGGCTGCTGGACCACCACCTCCGTCAGCTTCCATCGGAGGCAGAGGACAAATTTGGGAGGAAAAGGGGCTATTTGTGGCAGGTGCATGGGGAGTCTCTGTCAGCCCCAAAACTGGAGTGTGTCCCATGAACTGCTCACCGAGGCCTCTCCCCATCATGTCATGCACATATGATGAGGCTGTACATTTTCGTGCCTACTGCGAAGTGCCTACTGTGCACAGGCTGCTGTGCCACACACTGCTCACACATCACCCAGGACACAGTGCAGCCCTGTATCTCCACACTGCGTGAATGGAAGAAGCAATGATCAGAGAGGTCTCACAGTAAGCCAGGGCAGACCTGGCTCTGGGGACCTGCTCCCCAGTTTCTAGATGAGGATGCCATCCATGCCCCCACGGGGTCACAAGAAGCAGTGCAAACTGTGAGTGGAGCGGACAAGGGGGTGTGGAATCAGGGCCCTTCAGAAGACCATGGCTACTACGTTCCTGACTCTGCTCTAGATCCTTACATATGTCCAGTCATGTAATACACAGCAACTCTGAATTAGAGCCTGTCATTTTACAGATAAGGAAACCGAGGCAGAGAGTGGAACATGAACCCCAGCAGTTTGCTCCTGGGTTCACAGCCCTGACCACCACACAGTACGGTTCTACCACTCAATGTCCACATGTCCAGACAGCTACACTCAGCCATGATGGTCATATCCCTGGGCGGAAGGCGGCGGGAGGGAATAAAGGCAACCTCCCTGCCCCCACAGCGCACACCCATCTCCCGCCAGGCTCCATCCACTTAGCCTCCTCAATACACTCCAGTGAGCCCTCCTGTCCCTGAGCCCACCTTTCCCCTCCTTGGTGCTGAGGCCCTAGTCCAGGCACCAGTCCTGACCTGGACCCCCCAGCAGCCCCCTTCCATGTCCCCCTCCCTGAGCTGCCCCCACGTCCTTCTTCACATAGCAACTCAAATGCAGGCCTGCCAGCGTGGCTCCACTATGAAAAAATCTATATGCAAACATTTGTTAGTGCCTATATTTGTCATCGCCCAAAACTGGAAACAACCCAAACAGGCCTCAGCAGGGAAGGGATAAACACATGGGTAGACTCACACAACAAAATACCCTCAGCAACAAAGAGGAATGGACTCCCGAGTCACACGACAACCCAGGCAGACCCCAAACGCATGCGGCTGAGAAAGAGGCACGTGACGACACACCGTGATTCCATTCACAGGATGTTCTCGAAAAGGCAGAACGTAGGGACGGAGCAGAAACGAGGAGGTCTGGGGAGGAAGAGACCCTGACTACAAAAGGGCCCAGGGGGCTTTTGGAGGGTGATGGAATTTTCTGTCTTGACTGCAGTGGCAGTTGCATGGCTGTCTGTTTGTCAGAACGTGCAGAAACATACACTAAAGAGAGTGAATTTTACTCCGTGTAAATTAGAGTTTGTTACAGGTCCCATCACATCCCCCAAAAAGATAGAGTCCTATAGCACCCCAGAAAGTGACCTTATTTGGAAATAAGTTTATTGCAGATGTAATGCTAAGATGAGGTCCTGTTGGAGTAAGCTGGGCCCTAAATCCAAACCGACTGATGTCCTTATAAGAAAGGGAGAAACAGCCGGGCACGGTGGCTCACACCTGTAATCCCAGCACTTT
>NW_012104253.1:12322010-12334885 GCF_000951045.1 Mandrillus leucophaeus
TTATTTATTTATTTATTTTGAGACAGGGTCTCACCCTGTCGCTCAGGCTGGAGTGCAGTGGCACGATCTTGGCTCACTGCAACCTCTGCCTCCCGGACTCAACTGATCCTCCGGCATCAGCCTCCCAAGTAGCTGGGACTAGAGGCGTGCACCACCACGCCCAGCTGATTTTTACAAAAGTTTTAGTAGAGATGGGGTTTCGTCATGTTGCCCAGGCTGGTCTCGAACTCCTGAGCTCAAGTGATCCACCTGCCTTGGCCTCCCAAAGTGCTAGGATTACAGGCATGAGCCACCACACCCGGGCAATAGCTCAGTTTTTTTAAATGGGGGGAAAATTCCTGCCTATAGTCTCCATTGCCCTCAGGATATGGCCCAAGAGCCTCTGTTGTGTGGTCCCCTCCCCTGTCCATCCAACAGATTGTCAATGAAAGGCACATGGAGCCTGCAACAGCTCCTCCACCCCCACCACGAGTTTACCTGGGAAACTCCCAGGCACGGCTTTGCCTGGCTCTCATGCCGCAGGAAAAGTTCCCCCGGATGCCACCCCAGTCTGAGCAGGATGCCCTTCAGCCAGCCGGGGACCCCCAGCACTCCACAGGACCATCCTGCACCCTGTGGCTACAGCACTGCATGTCACTCCTGCATCCCCACAAGACTGAGGGTCCCTGAGACAAGGACGGGTGATCACATCCTGGCTGGCGTAGTGCCGTGCAGGCCAAAGCAGGGGTCCAGGGCATGGTGCTGCCTGAAAGTCTATGGCTGAGGGGAATTTGGGGGCTTTGGCCCCTCCCAGCACTGTGGCCAGCCCCAACCTACTCTTGTGGCTGGATCCTCTCCCTTGGCTGCCCACCCTATTTCTCAGATGTTCACAGCTCACAGCCCCCTCCACTCCTGGCAGGCCTCCCAGCGGGCTCCATTCCCTCTCCCAGAGGCCCTCTGTCCTGGGCAATTCCCCTTCACCCCTCTCTTTGGCATCAACCCACCATATATTAATTCAGCAAACACTTATCGAGCCCTGCACTAGATCCTCCTTCCCTCCCCTTAAACTCTCGCTCAGCACCAGTGTTCCTGGGGGAGCATTCTGTACCCTACATGGTGCTGACTCGGCAATACCACCCCACACCCTGCCAGGAAGAGCCACTGGCCCTGCTGGCGGGAGCTTACAGTCTAGTGGGGCTACACACAGAATGAGCTGCCACAGGTATCGGGGCGAGCGCCCAGCGTGCTGCCGGCTCTTCTGTGGCTGGGGTCCTTGGTAGCCTATAGGGTGCCTCTGCACAAATTAGAAAAGGGCGCTCCTTGCTGCCCATGGGTGCAGGCCAGCCCCCACCCCACCCTCACACATACCTGTCGTGACACAAAGCTTGGCAAGAGAATGAAATTTCAGCCCCTACCCAGCTTTGCCTCAGCCAGGAACACATGAGCGGTAAACAACCTGCACCACGGTGTACAGAGGCCCTGCAGGCCTCACACAGCCTGGGAGGCTTCTTGCAAGAGGTAGAGGTGGGCCACTTGCACTTAGGCCCAGAGGCAGGAAAGAGCTCAGCCCCTTCCAGAGGCTAGAGAGGGAGGCGGCTAGTGAAGGCAGATGTGCCCACATTCCATCTCTGGGGCCTCGTGCCACGGAGCGGCCTGGGTGCCGCACAGAGCCTTGGAGACAGCCTTGGTGGGAGACAGCCCACAGGTCCGGAGACCTTGGGGAAACCACTTCCCCTCTCCGAGCCACCAATTCATCTGTAAGCAGGGGCTGGATGAAGAGTTTCCAGAGTGACATGAAGCTCTGACGCCTGAGGACTGCAGAGCCAGGGCTGGGGCAGCCTTGCCCAGTGGAAACAAGACCCTCACTGTCCTTCAGGCCACTTCAGCGGGCTCTGGCCCAGCTCCTCCAGACAGCCCCCCAGCTAACTCCCAGGCCATTCTTAGGGCCTCTTATGTCCCAGGAGTGGTCTTAGGCTGTTGTTGAGCAGCTCCGGGCAGGCTCTTACAGGCTCAGAAGAGGCCTGTGCTATCCCTGGAAAGGGGAATTCAAGTCCCAGCCGTTTCAGGACAAACCTTTCCCAAGGCTGGGCAAAGAGGTGAAGTGGCCACTGAAGGCTCCCAGTGGCCAGTGGTCAGCACAAACCCAGCTTAACACTCAGCAAGTGCCAAGATACGGCCCAAGAGACCCCAAGACCATCTCAACAAAGAGACGGTGAATGAATGAGTGACGGCAGCATCCGGCAAGGACGCAGGCGTTGTTGAGACTGGGCCCCAGGTCCTTATTTTAGTTTAGTTTTTTGTATGCAGATAGGATCTCACTCTATCACCCAGGCAGAAGTGCAGTGGTGTGATCATAGCTTACTGTAACCTTGAACTCCAAGGCTCGAGTGATCCCCCTGCCTCAACCTCCCAAGTAGCTGTGACTACAAGTACACACCACCATGCCCAGCTCATTTATAACATTTTCTGTAGAGACTGGGTCTTGCTGTGTTGCCCAGTCTGGTCTTGAATTCCTGGCCTCAAGAGATCCTCCCAGCTCAGCCTCCCAAAGCACTGGGATTACAGGCATGAGCCATTGCACCTGGTCTCCAGGCCTTTCTTGTGCTGGTGTGGCAGGGACACCAACTCTCAGGAGGCGCTGGAGAACACTGGCACGGGGAGGGTTAACCTAAGTGAGTTCTCGGCCTAAAGCACAGAACTGAGGTGGGGGAAGAGGCATGGCTGCCTTGATCAGGAAACCTAGCCCTGTCAAAGAACAAGGATTTGAGAGTCAGAGACACAAACCAGAATAAACAGTCTAAAGCTTCTGGCGAAAGCTAAAACTCATAAACACTTAATATGAAAAGAAAAAATGTTTGCAATCTAGTCCTTGAAACAAGAGCCTTAGTGGGTGCAAAGCTGCCTTTCCTCTCTCCTCCCTCTTCCTCATTCTTGCCTCCACTAGGAAATGGGGACTTGCAGGTCGCCCTGCAAGGCAGCTGAGTACTTCGGGCATATAATCTGGTGCTACGTGACAGAGATAGAAAGCTCTTTGTGTTCATTAGAACTAAGCTTGTAAGTGATAGAAAATCTAAAATAAGAAATTAAAATAAGCAAGATAGTATGGCTGGGCACGATGGCTCATGCCTGTAATCCCAGCACTTTGGGAGGCCGGGATAGGTGGATCACCTGAGGATAGGAGTTCAAGACCAGCCAGGCCAACATGGTGAAACGCCGTCTCTACTAGAAATAAAAAAACGAGCCAGGAGTGGCGGCAGGCACCTGTAATCCCAACTACTCAAGAGGCTGAGGCAGGAGAATCACTTGAACCTGGGAGGCAGAGGTTGCAGTAAGCCGAGATCACCACTGCACTCCAGCCTGGGGGACAAGAGCAAAACTACATCTAAAAAATAAATAAATAAACAAACAAACAAACAAACAAACAAGATAGTATGTACTCTTCTCATAAAAAAACTGGTAAGCAGTCTGTAGCTGGGATGATGGTCTAACATGTTTAGGACCCTTACTGTAATGTATTGTTGTTCTATCCTGCATAGCTTCCATGCTTAAGTGTGCCTCAGAATCCAAGATGGCTGCTTCAACTCCAGCCATCACATCTGCATTTCAGGCAACAGGAAAGAGGAAAGGAGAGAAGGACACTCCACTTAAGGGGTTTTCCAAGCAGATTATACTCCCCACTTATATCTCACTGTCCTGAACTTAGTCATATGGCCACACCTAGCTGCAAGAAAATTGGGAAATGTTCAGCTAAAACTTACACCTAGCAAAAATTCAGGGGCCAATCAGCAGGCTCTGCTTCACTCCTGGACTCAAAGGCTCCAGGATGGTGACAGATCTCAAGAAAATGGTCCCTAAACCCCAGACCCACGGAAGTTTTCAGGAGCTTCATTTAAAACAGAGTGGACTTGGAAAGAAGTCAAGATAGGCACATGAAATAACTCTGACCATTAAAATGATCATAATATGATGAGACCATCGAAGATGGCAGGTAGGCAACATAGGTCCACCACACAGCATGTAGCAATGTGTACCAGAGGTAACACTCAGTGAGAAAAGAACACAAGTTAACACGTACTTGCACCGGGTGCAGACTCAGATAAAAATGTTTGATGCTTTAAATTTCCCTATTTTGGGTATGTCTGTGTATGAACTTTTAAAGTCTATAATACATTTTTTGGAAAATCAATAGCATGTGCGCGCACACACACACACCCCCCACATACATACAGGTAAGAGTCCCCCACTGGTCTCACAACCCAGAGTTAAGAACATCATCATCTCAGGTAACCCTGGCAACAACAGCGGGCGCTAGAGATTGACTTTTGCCTAACAGAGGAGGGGGAAGAAGGTGCTCTGGCAGGTTCCGTTTCAGTGTCTTGCCCGGAAGAACAGAACTGTGGTCTTCACCGCCATGGTAAAAGTCAAACTTGCCCACCCATAGCCAAGGGGGCCCCAACCACCTTCCCAGGCCCATCACACATGGAATCTTCTCCCTGCCCCCACCCCAGATTCTTAGGGCTGCCACACACAACGTGTCCTTTCCCTTTCAGGGCGTTTCTCCTATCTGCAATATGCTTCTCTGCATATGCTTGATTTCAGTGGTTAAAATCCTGCATATCCTGCATATTCAATTCAAATGCCACCTCTGTCAGGGAGTCCTCCCTACTCACTCTGCACAGCCAACTGTAACAGAACCTCGGCAGCTTTTTATATAGTACCCTGTGCTTTAAATACGCACATATTTCTCTTACTTTCTCTGTTAGTCCAGTTTGCGTCACTATAAAGGAATACCTGAGGCTGGGTAATTTATAAAGAAAAGAGGTTTATTGGCAGGCTCGGTAGCTCACACCTGTAATCCCAGCACTTTGGGAGGCTGAGGTGGGCAGATCATGAGGTCAGGAGATCGAGACCATTCTTGCTAACATGGTGAAACCCCATCTCTACTAAAAATACAAAAAATTAGCCAGGTGTGGTGGCGGGCACCTGTAGTCCGAGCTACTTGGAAGGCTGAGGCAGGAGAATGGCGTGAACCTGGGAGGCGGAGCTTGCAGTGAGCTGAGATCGCACCACTGCACTCTAGCCTGGGTGATAGAGCGAGACTCCATCTCAAAAAAAAAAAAAAAAAAGAAAAGAAAAGAGGTTTATTTTGGCTCATGGTTCTGCAGGCTGTATGAGAAGTATGGTGCCAGCATCCACTCCTGGTGAGGTCTCAGGAAGCCTCCAATAATGGTGGAAGGGGAAGGGGGACAGGTGTGTCATATGGCAAGACAGAGCAAGAGGGAGAGAGCAGGGAGGTGCAAGGCTCTTTTAAACAACCAGATCTCATGTGAACTGAGAACTCACTCATTACTGTGAGGATGGCACCAAGTCATTCATGATGGATCTGCCCCCATGACCCAAACACCTCCCCCCAAGCCCCACCTCCAACACTCAGGATCACATTTCAACATGAGATTTGGAGGGGACAAACATCCAAATCAAATCATTTTCCTTAGTAGATAAACTGGAAACTCCTAGGTGTTCAGGTGTTCAGTAAATAGATGGATTGATGGATGGAAGGATGGAAGGATGGAAGGATGGAAGGGTAGGTGCGTGGGTGGATGGATGGATGGATGGATAGAAGGGTGGGAGGGTTGATAGGTCGATAGGCGGATAGGTAGATGGATGGATGGATGAAGGGTAGGTTGGTTCGTGGGTGGGTGGGTGGATGGATGGAAGGGTGGGTGGGTGAATAGGTGGATGGGTGGATAAGTAGATGGATAGATGGATGGATGGTGAATAGAATGGATAGGTGGATGTCTGGATGATGATTAGGAGGATGGGTGAAGATAAATGAGAAGACATCCATTGTGAGAAGAATCCTTGAATATATTTTAGATGGATGCTCTGTCAAAAATGTCAAGAACAGAAAGAAGCAAGGATAATAAACGCTGTCACCAGGTGCCATCGGTAGACAGATAAGTCCTTGCTTTGAACTGCTACATCCCTAGAGAAATTTACAGTCTGTGACATTGACTGAGATTAAGGAAGCTGCGAACACAGAGGTTGGGGAAAAGGTCCCTGGTGACTTCTTTCTTGACAACTTGTTCCCTTTAGCCAGAGATCATCAGATTGTGAATTTCAGATGCAAAGCCCTTTATTTCTTCAGTCCATGGAGGCGGATGAAGAAGCACACGTATTGACCCACAGAACAATTTAGCTCTGGGAAGCTTTGGAGGAGGGGAAGGCTTCTCTGCTACTGTTGGGGTGCCCTCTGTCCACCCCTCTCTCCAGCTTGTCTTTCAGAAAACAGGTTTTCGCATCAGTCCCTGACACCCCGTGTTGAACATCAGTCGGGAGGTAAGGTGGCGTTTAGCATCTCTTAACTAGGGAATAAAAAGTTCTCAGCTTTGATAAAGACCCCAGATTCAGGGGCAAAATGGAGGCCACCTTCTAGGAGAGCCCCCCTTAGCGCAGCCCCTCAAGGATGGGCCCCACTCCCACACCCCTCTACTGGAATCCTTGCTTCCCCACAGCTCCAGGCCTGTGTGCAGAGCCAGGCTCTGGGGGCTCTCTCAGTCCCTGAAGGTGGGGATGCAAGCGCCATTACCCCATAGGATGTGGCCTGAGTGTGTGCCGTCACATCAAATACAGACAACAGCTCTTGACCACAACCACGGCCTAGGCCATTTCTGCTAAAAAGAGAACCGACATTTCATTGCAGCCTCGTTCATTCCATTAAACGTGTACTGGTTGAGATGGGGGCACCCCTGGGTATTACTGAGGTCAAATTGGGGCAGGGCGCTCTGCAGCCATGTTCAAAGCTTCTGACCATCAGCTCTGTTTCTGCTTTGGAGGCAGCCCCTCCAACCCCTACCCCCGTGGAGAGGAGACATGCCAAGGCCACACAGAGGCCCTACTGGCAGAAAAGTGAGAGGAGAGGACACAGTTGTGGCTTCCAGATCCTTCTATAAATGCTGATGCCACACAGATAGTAAGGCCTTCCCACTGCCCTGTGGATGCCAGTGTGAGGGAAGGCCTCCCGTGTACCCATCACTCCTCCCTTCTCCATCAAGGCCACGCTGGCAGGAGGGAGGGACTGGCTTCACTGTACTACACTGTGTGTGGGGAGGGAGGCACACAGCATCAGGGCTGCCCTCACCTGCACAGGGACGTGTTGGCTATCTCTGGGCAGCCCTGGGCAGGAAGCCTGAGGCCTGGCAGAGAGCTCCCTCAGCCTGGCACCTGCCTCAACCTCCCTTGGTAGGGCCGCCCCTCAGACTCCAACCCTGACAGGGGCCGTTTCACAGACGACCTCTAAACAGCCAGGCCCCCCACCCCCAGCTGCCTGTGATCTCCTCAGCACCTCCGCAGCTCCCACAGCCGATGGCCAGGCAGGCTCCACCTCACCGGCCCAGCCACCCTCGAGAGGCTACTCCAGCTCTCCAGGGCTCCCCGCCTGAGAAACCTTCCCAGCTTACTGTCCACTTGGCAAGAAGCCATGGGTCCTGCCCCAAAGTGGGCTCCCAAAACCAAATGTACTTTTTTCAAGATGTTTTTCAAAATAAAACCACAGCAATAGCAAAAAGAAAAAGAAAAACCATTTCCTTCCAGGTAGCTTGGTCAGGGTAACGAGCCAGAAGTCTCCTGGATGGGTCTTCATTTCTCGTGAAAGTGCCTGCATGTTCCATGGGCCACTTCAGCTCCAATGGGCACTTCGATCCCCTGAACGCTATTATTCTAGGACACCAGCTCTGCTGCCTGCTAGCTGGTAACTCGGGTAGCTGCTGACTGTCAGAGCAAGCAGGGACCTTGAGAACATGGAGCTCTTTTCTCAGATGGGAAAATGAGGTCCAGAGAGAAGGGAGTGGCTTCCTAGAATAAAATCCTAAAACACTAGAGGAGACAGGACCCCAGATTCTCTAGCCCTACTGATGACCTACAACATGCAAGTCCCCACGCCTCTTCCAAACCAGCAAAGGACAGTTCTGCCTAAGAAAAGACATGTTGGCAGCCGTGGCTGACGCTGATGCTGACCCCCGCCCCCAACACACACACACAGACCCCACCAACACACACACACACAGCACACACACACACAGGCCACCCTTATTTTCCTAGTTTCTCAGTGGTCCAGAGACCCGCATTTGGAACCCACCGGCACCCCAGGGCTCCCCCAAGTCTGTACACCAAGCTATTCTCCATTCTTCCAGCTGAGACACAGTATCCAGGGCTGGCCTCTCCTTCCCCCATCCTTTCTCCCTGACAAGTATCAGGAGCACAGCTGGGGAGGATAAAATTAGGTGAGTCGGGGCCAAGCAGGGTCCCTACTCAATTGCCTGGGTGGCCTCCTCTTTCCAGCCTTGGAGAGGAGTATGGTAGCCTTGTGGTGGGGGTCACCAGCTGCTGCAGAATGGAGTTGGGCTCCAAGCCCCCAAGCCCTGGGTCTCCCCCTACTTAGCCCCACCCTGTGATCTGGGTCACCTTGTAAACACCTCCAGAAATTCAGGGGCTCCAGGGACACAAAAGATAAGGCTGTGCAGCCTTCAATCAGTGTATCGTTGGCCTCAAGCATTTGTTGAGTGCCAAGTGCGTGTAGGACACAAGGATATGGAACAAAAAGACCTGACCCCTTTCTTTGGAAGTTTGTAACTGAAGTAGGAAGTCATAAGATTAAAGAGGTTTTGGCTTCTTTCAAATTGCTAGGCAAACATGCGGTTCATGTGAAAAAGGCTATGAATATTCAAAAGGCAGGAATCTCTGTGAGCTGGCACGGATGGAAGGCTGCATGGAAGAGGTGAGCCCTGTAAAAAGGGCAGAAAGAACCTCACGGGCAAAGGCACAAGACCACAGACCAGCTCGGCACGTCGGGGAGGACAGGAGACATGAAGCTGTGCACCGGCTTCCAGCAGGGCTGGGCTGCGGCACGGAGGGCAGGACTTTCTTGAGGGACCTTTTAAATAGGACAGCATGTCACCTGAGGGCAATTAGGGGGCTACTGGGGGACACACCGCTTTCCCTGCCCGGCCTGAGAGTCCCTCTAGATTGATCGGCAACAAGCAAACCACGAGAAGGGCCCACTGTAGGATGGAGGGGGAGATCCAGTTTGGTAAAGTCATTAAAGCTGTGATTTTCATTTTTGGCTCCAATCTTGGGGGAAAATATCCATGTTTCAGACACTCCTGGTGGGCAGGAGAAGTTCGACTTCCTGGTTCTCAGAATAAATGCTGGTTCGGGGCAATGGTTGTATCAACAGGACATTCTGGAGTTGTCCATTAGAGCAGCACCAACCAATTACCCAATAACAAGATGATAACACATGGCCCTCCACTCTCTTCTAAAGGTTACTCCCTAATAGGATCAGAGAGCAGGGGGCCAACAGGAAGTTAAGAGGCCTTGGGCGTCATTTACCCCATGTTAAGGCTCTTTCTGAACACACAGATGCCCCCCAATCCCCTAGATGACCCAGGCCCCAAGGACGGGGTTCTGTGGGCAGACCCCTTTATACTTTTGCCCCTCTTCTGTCAATCTCTCCCCAGCCAAAATTTGTCTTCCGTTTCCTCAACCCCTGTTATCTGATAACAGTCACTTTGTAAAGCAATGTGTGTCATGCACTTCTGGGTTTTGAAGGGTGCACTCCCCGCCCCACAAGCCCCTCCACCACACTTTCCCACCGCCCAAGCCTTTGCTCAGGCACTCCCCTCCTCCAAGCTGCCTCCTCTCTTCCTTGCTGCCCACCCAACTGTGCTCACTCATCACTACCTAGATGACACAGCTTGCCATGTCTTGCCATGACAGGTGGAATCTTCCAGGGGGTCACAGAGACAGAGTTTGTGGCCATCTGTCACCCATTCTTTCCCTGTCTCTGCTCTGGCAAGGGACTGGGAGGCAACACAGACCACCTCAGACTCCTGTCTCCAAAATGGAGCTCCAGGGAGGCCTAAGGGGATGGTGAAGGATCTGGGCGTCCTCCTTCAAATATCACGCCTCTCTCTGCTTCCAGCTAAGTTCCTGGTAGGTTTCCAGTTTTGACTTCTGTATCTCCTGGGTTAAAAGGCAGGAGCCCTGTGGCATTTTAAGCTTTTCACACTTGCTGCTTCAGTGAAGATCACGGATCAGGGACCCAGAGCCAGGATAGAGGGGCACCAAGGGGGTAGGGGAGATAAGGAGGGCCTCAGGGATAAATGTGCTGCGACTCCTTCATCCCAAGGGGACCCTACACCCCCAGACCCTTGCACTCCCTGCTGCTTCTCAGAGGATGTACTGGGGCTTCTCGCGGGGTGGGGGCAGGAGTGCAGGCTTGAGCTGGTGAAGTGACCCTTTGCTCTTGTGCACCAGAGCCTCTGTTAGGATCTGGCAAGGGCTAGGTCTCCTAAGTGCCAGTCAGGACCTCCAGGAACATTAGCTCTTTGAATCCAGGAAGCCAAGGTCAAGGGACAGAGCTGGAGCTGCGAGCTCACACCCTGAATCCATCACTGGCCCTGCTCTAGGTGGGCCCCACCCAGAAGAGCCCCCTGTCTCAACCTGGACTGGGTAAGGGGCTCCTCTTTAGGGCTCTAGCAGGACCCTTGCATTAGATCAGGCCAAGGCTCAGGAGCCGTGAGTTACCACCACCTCCCCCAATACCAGGGAGCCCATTTCCCCTTTCTGAGTCTCCGGTTCCTCATTGTTGAATTAGGGGATTGATTAGGTCAGTGACAGCCACATTTTTTCCGGCAGTGGAATCCTTTTTCAAATGAAATCTTAAGCAGACCTTTAACATGGCAAAGATGTGAAAAGGTGACCGGTCTACTTGCCATGGTGGGGCTGCATGGGGGTGCCTGCTAGGTCTCTCCCTACCCCTTGAAATCTACTGGCCTGAGTGGACTCTGCGACCCCCCTCTCAGCAGACTACACACAGTTCGGCATCTGTCCCTGGAGCACTGGACCCTGGGCAGACAGAGCCCCACCAGAGTCATCCTCCACTCCTCTTTCCCTCCAATCCACCAGCAAATCCTCTACCCTTCAAAGCCCTTCCAACCCAAAAGGTCCTCCAAAACAAAACCATGTTTTTAGCAACAAACCAATATTCATATAGCGCTAGAATGTACCAAGCACAGTTCTAAGCAGGCCTGAACAGATGGGCTTCCCCTAAGCTGCCTGGGGGCAGCTGCTTAGCTATGAACTCAGCCAGTCCATGAAACAATTCTACGTGGTGTGTGCTGCTAGTACCCCCAGTTTACAGGTGAGGCAGGGGCCGGGTCACTTGTCTGAGGTTACACAGTTGGCAAATGGAGGGATCATACCTAACAAATGATAATAATGGTGATAATTATGATTAAGGGTTTACCCTATAGGCTAATGCATTCAACCCTTTCTGTGCATTTAGTCCTCAGAACAACTCTAAGGGGTAGTTACTATTATTTATCGTTTTATTGATAAGTGAACCGAGATACAGAGAGTTTAAATAACTGACCCAGTAATGAACAAAAAAAGACAAGGGGAAGTGGGTCACACCAGATCATCTCTGGGGAAAATGAGAAGTCGGTGAGGTCAGCATCCCTGGCCCCTCACCTCCCCTTCCTCCCTGAGAAACTCCTCTCCGGCTTCACCCTGCCATCTTGGGTGTGGCAGATACTTGCAAGTGGGTGTGAGGCTGGGGGGGTTCTTCCCCAACGAATTCCCAGTTCCTCCCACCGGACGGCATTTGTCTTTGCAGAGAAACCAGCATCCAGAATTTCAGGGCTGGCAGGAGGGAGGGAGAAGAAGGGAGACGTTCAGATCTAGATGAGCTTAAGGCCCCCTCGCAGTCTCTCCCAGCTGAGTGGGAGCCCGTCACCTCCAGCTGTCCCCCGGTTCAGGACTACACAAGATCCGCCCAACTCTCCTGTTTCACAGAGCAGAGAACTGAGGGCCTGGGAGATGAGGTCACACGGCCAGGCCAGGGAGCGGCAGGGTGTCCATCAGAGAAGTAGGCCCGGGACTTTTAAACCAAAAAGCTGGGGATGGCTTCCCCAGACGCGCTCCTGGGCACCCAGAGATAGGCTTTCCCCGGGAATCCGCCTCCGACCTGGCGTCTCTACAACACCTGAAGCTTCTCAGGACGCCCTCTGAGCTGGGCAAGGCGAGAAGACTTTCTCTCAGAGCCCAGCCCGGAGCAATGCCCCAGCTCGCAAGGTGGGGCTGGGGGCGACATGGAGGCGGAGCGGGGACTTAGCCACCAGGGACTCCTCTCCAAGTCAGTTCCCAAACCGTTCGGCGTCATGCATTCCACGCTGCGCCTTCTCCCACGAGATCCCACAGCCCGGCGCGCAGCCCGTGCGCCCTGGACCCTACCCAAGCACCAGGCTCGGCCATGGCCGGTGCGAAGGTCACTGTCTATGGCCAGGACAGAGGGGCGGGGGAAAAGGGCCCAGTGGACCCTCGGTCCAGGAGGGCCGGTCAGTTGTTGGGCCGCGGCGTCCAAAGTTGCAGGGGTCCGGGTCTCCGACCCCACGCCCGGCCGGGCTCCAGTACCCGAGGGCGCGCGCAGGGACTCGCAGAGCGGCGGGTGCAGCAGGCTGGCGGGGCCGGGACAGCGAATTTGTTTGCAAAGTTCAGGCGGGGCAGAAGCCGGGGAGGGGGCCGCGTCCACGCGGGCAGCCCTGGCTCTGACAGGTAGAGACGCACTCCCTCGTAATCCGTCCACCAGCAGTCTAAAGTGTGCACTGGGTTCCCAGTGAAATGCCTGGCCTTGAAAGTTTAGCCGAGTCGTCGGGTCCAGCGGAGTCACCAGGGCCGCCCCCTGCCCCGCAGAACCGGGATCTGGCCTCGGCCACGGTGGGGGTCCCGTCTCAGCCCGACACCCCCGAGGTCTCGCGCCCGGAGGACTCTCGGGGACAAGAAGTGGAGTGGGGCGGCCAGGATGGGGGCCGTGGAGACCGCAAGGGAGGAGTGGG
>NW_012104253.1:12335670-12360876 GCF_000951045.1 Mandrillus leucophaeus
CTCCTCAACAAGGCGGGCTGCTCATCCACCAAGCCTGGCGTCTAATTCACCTGTGCCGGGTACCGCAGATGGAGAACACCGGCCAGCTTACACAAATGCAAGACCCACAGCAACCCCAGGTGGGACCGTGAGGCCTCTCTTCTAAGTGCCTGGGTGCTCAAAAATGCCTCCCAAGCCCAGTCTTTTCCCAGAGCATTTCCCAGAGTGAGCAGGACTGGACCCTATTAGGTCACCTCAGTCTCATGCAGGATTTCTTTACCTGGCCACTATTGACATTTGGGGCCGGCTAATGCTTTGTTATTGGGGTTGCCTTCTGCACTGCAGGAGGTTTAACGCTATCCATGGCCTCTCCATGATCCATAAATACCCATAGTATCAGCCTCTCTCTGTAACGACCAGAAATGTCTCTAGATATCACAAGTGTCCTCCGGGGGCAAAATCTTCCAGATCTAATACCTTCATTTTAGAGATAAGGAAACTGAGGCCTAGAGAGTGGAGGTGACTTGCTCAAGGCCACATGGCAAGTGAGGACCAGACAGTACTGAGCCCAGGGCTCTGGTGAAAAGATCCTCAGGCCTCTCTGCCCTGCTGCTCTCTCCTCACACCCTCCTCTCCCATCTTCCCTGGATTTCCACCAAATCAGCCTGCCAGAAGTTAGAAAGAAAAGAATCCACATCTGAGCATACACGAAAAGGACTTCAGCCTCCCCCGTGGGATGTAAAATGGTGCAGCCACTTAGGAAAAGAGTCTGCCAGTTACTCAAAAAGTTAAACATCAAGTTAAGCATATGGTCCAGTAATTGCATTCCTAGTTATGTAGCCAAGAAAAATGAAAACGTGCTCATGCAAAAACTTATACATGAGTGTTCATAGTAGTATTGTTCATACTAGCCAAAAGATGGAAACAATCTACTGTCATCAGCTGACAAATGTATAAACACAATGTGGTACATCCATACAGTGGAATATTATTAGGCCATGAAAAGGAATGAAGTACTGACACATGCTACACCATGCATAAACCTCAAAAACATTATGCTCATTGAAAAAAGCTGGTCACGAAGGACCACATTCCATTTATATGAAACGTCCAGTATAGGCAAGTCCAGAGAGACAGAAAGTACTCTAGTGGTTGTCAGAGGCTGGGGGAACAGAAGACCATGAGGAATGACTGCTAAGAGTTATGGGGTGATGAAAATGTTCTAAAATTGATTGTAGTGATGGTTGCACAACTCTGGCTACAGTAAAAACCATTGAATTGTATGCTGTAAGTGGGGGAATTGTACAGTATATAAATTATATTTCAATAAAGCTGTTTTTTTTTTTAAAGGGGGAAAAAGTACAGCCTCCAGGAGGCCACCCTGACTGCTCCAGCTCATACCCCTTTCCCCTCTGCCCAGATTCCTACAGGTTCCCTTCGTTAGGTCATAACCACCCCCCACTGACTTTTCCTCTCCTCCAGAGGCTAAATTATTTCCTCCTGGATGGGAATGAGTCATCTTCTCCACCATCTCCCTCAACAGGGCTGAACATGTTTCCAAGGATTTCAAAGCCCTGTTTGAAAACATGGGCTTTGAGGACAGACCCATGCGGCTTCTGGGTGGCCTTGAGCAAGTCTCTTCCCAAAGGCTCATCTTGCTCATCTATAAGCAATGAGTACAAATGAGATGGACAAGAAGACCCCTGCCTCCAGGGCCCCATTATTATTCCTTAGTTGTTTCTAAAACACGTCTGCAGGCCACTCTCAGGCCTCCCTGGACCCCAGGGAAGCGGTCTATATAACTACTGCACCTAGAACAATCCTTCATCCCCGCCCAGGCTGATCTGAAAGGTTTCCTTCAGCTCCCTGGACCACTGCTGGGAAACGCAGGACAAGTCTCTCAAAGCCTGGCTTCCATGGGCCTAGCCCCAGTGCTCACCTGCTCTGAGAAGCCAGAATTCCTCAGGTGGACAGCAGATGGGGACCCACCGTGACCCTGTTGCTGATAAATGACCATAGTGGAGACCAAGAATCTGAGCAGCCTCTTTTGGTTGTGGCCCATGGTGCACCACGGCCAAGCTTGCCCTCTGCTCTCTTCCTGGGTTCTCTTTTCATTCCCAAGTCCTCATGCTTTGAATTCCTGACCAATAAAATGGTTGCTGTTTGGGATATTTTGTTTGGCAAAAGTAGATCATCTTGCGAGGGTTTCATCTTCTTCTGACCCCCCAACAAGGTTCTACGTGTCCATTCCCTCCATTTTAAAGATTTGGAGAAATCTTTAAAAGAGAGACAGACAGAGACAAGCTCTATTATTGCAAAATCAATTAGTGTCCTCAGGCCAGATGGTAATAAAACTGTCTGCCCTGACAGGACAGGGTTGGGGTCAACTGGGAACCAGGCAAAAGGGACAGCCTCTTCTCTGTTCTCACCAACAGCTATCCAACAAGAATGAGGGCCTGAGCACCCAAGCCCTTACAATTTAAAAAATCTGGAATTTTTAATAGGAAAGTTTCCGATTTCTAAACTTTTTTTTTTTTTTTTTGAGACGGAGTTTTACTGTGTTGCCCAGGCTGGAGTGCATCTCAGCTCACTGCAACCTCTGCCTCCCAGGTTCAAGTGATTCTCCTGCCTCAGCCTCCCGAGTAGCTGGGATTACAGGCACCTGCCACCAGGCCCAGCTGATTTTTGTATTTTTAGTAGAGACGGGGCTTCCCTCTCTTGGCTAGGATGGTCTCAAACTCCTGACCTCAGGTGATCGACCCACCTCTGCCTCCCAAAGTGCTGGGATTATAGACGTGAGCCACTGCACCACTGTGCCTGGCCCCGATTTCTAAACATTGTACTAGCTAAAGAAGCACCTCTGAGAGCCAGGTTGCCCCATGGGGGCTGGCCTGGCATCTGCCTGGATCTCTTGCCTCTTCCTGTTCTGAGATTCTGTGTGGCAGAAAGTGAATCTGACACAGGTGTAGGTGTGCTTTGTGGTCCCCACGGCTGGTCAGGGACTCCCCCAGTTCTGGAAGGGAGGGGGGCCCAGACAGACATGCTGGGGGTCTCTCCTATGGGACAATAGAGACCTTCTTCAGCACGGCTCTCTGGGATTCTGCCTCATTGTCCCGCCTCTGCAGGTCCCAGGCCTCTTTCCCTTCTCTACTGAGAGACCATCCTGCAGCTCCCAAGAGTACATGTTTCCATTGCAGCTGTGTAGAAACTGACCAGCACCTCAGCCCCAATTCCCAGTTCTCAGGAGGGGTCATCTCATGGACCCATCTTGGCTGTGAGGGGTGGGCAAACTCACAGATAGGGTACTAAGTTGATGAGAAGACAAACAGCTTTCCAAACAGCCCCCAAACTATATTATTGGGGAAGCTTCTTGTCTGGTGTCCCGGCATCCCATTCCTCCTTGGCTAGCCCTACCCATCACTGGAGGCAGGAACTGGAGGCTTCCAAGTTCTTTCTCAGAGAACTTTTCCCTGCCCAGACAATCAGCTGCATTTGCTCATGTGACTCCGGGTTCTGTCCCTGAAGCCTGTCCCAACTGAAGTGCCCTATTAACCTGCACATGTTACACATTGCTAGACACTGTAGGATTCTCATATTTCAATTGTCCTTAGCATGGGTGCAAGCTCCTTGGGGGCAGGGAATACATTTCTCACCCCCCTCCAATATCAAGTAGAGGGTTCTGTAAACAGTAATAACCTCTTGCTGGCTAAATAAAAATGACTTGTAACTAAGGACAAAGGCTTCCCCATTTCTGAGTTTTGTTCCATTCTGATTGTTGCTGGATTGTGCTGTCAGAAGAGAAGTGAAATCAGGGCCAACAATGTTCTTAATTCATACAGTCTACAAAGTTACTGACACCACTGAGGCATTAGGAGGTCATGAAGTCCTGCTCTTGAGCAGTTTAGATGCTAGTGGGATGAATATGCCATAGGAAGACGCTCTTGGGTATTAAGTGACAGAAAATCCTAACTCTAAGTGGACTGAATACATAGGAAATGGATTACCTCATTTAACTCAAAGCCTAGAGACAGGGTGGTATATTCATTATCTATTGCTGTGTAACAAATTAACCCCAACTTTCGTAGCTTACAATAACACACTTTTTTTTTTTTTTTTTTTTTGAGACAGAATCTCACTCTGTTGCCTAGGCTGGAGTACAGTGGTACAATCTCGGCTTACTGCAACCTCCAGCTCCTGAATTCAAGCAATTCTTCTGCCTCAGTCTCCCAAGTATCTGGGACTACAGGTGTATGTCACCACACCCAGCTAATTTTTGTATTTTCTAAGTAGAGATGAGGTTTCACCATGTTGGCCAGGCTGGTCTCGAACTCTTGACCTCAAGTGATCCTCCCATCTTGGCCTTCCAAAGTGCTGGGATTACAGGTGTAAGCCATGGCACCCGGCCTTAACACACATTTATTATCTCACAGTCTCTGTAAGTTAGGAGACTTGGCACATGTTGATGTTTGCCACTGCTTCAGGCTCTCTCACAGAACTGCAATCAAGTTGCTGGCAAGGGCTGGAGTCTCATCTGAATGCTCAGCTGGGGAAGGATCTGCTTCCAAACTCACACGGTCGTTGGAAGGATTCAGTTCCTTAAGGGCTGCTGGACTGAGGGCCTCAGTTCCTTGCTGGCTATTGTCTTGAGGCCACCCTCACCTCCTTGCCATGTGGAAATCTCCAACATGACCACTTCCTTCATGAAAGTGTGCAGGCTGTGAAGGCAAAAGAGAGAGTGCAACATGCAAGTCTCAGTCTATATAACCATATCACAGACATGACATCCCAGTTCTATTGGTTAGGAGCAAGTTACAGGTGCTGTCCATACTCAAGGGAAGGGGATTATCAAAGGCCTGAAGACCAGGAGGCAAGAATAATTGGCAGCCCTCTTAGGAGCTGCCTATACAGCTGCCGGCTATAGGCAGGCTCCAGGTGCAAATCAATCAGAGACTTAATGTTGCCATCAATCACTCAGTGATTGATTTAGTCCCTCTTTCTATTCTGACCCCTTCAGTGCTGACTTCATCCTAAGGCCAATTCTCCTATGGTTCCAAGATAACTTACAGTGACAACCGGGATGCACATGAGGAAACTTTTGGGGTTGACTGATATCTTCATTATCTTGATCATGGTAATGGTTTCGTGGGTCTATACATAGATCAAGACTTAGTAGATTGTACTCTTTAAAGTTGGACAATTATCATGTGTCAATTATACTTCAAAGAAGCTGCTTTTTAAAAGTATGTCATGTCTTTAGTCATTATGTTGTAAAAAGCATAAAAAACTAAGAATATTTTCTTCCAGTTTTCAAAAACTATTGTCTTATTCTGCAATGAAGTCATTCATGTTGTTGATGAATGAATGAAGTTCTCTGACTTATATCTTTATTGTTTCCCTTTGATTGCACCCAGTTAGTATAAACAAAAATGTCTTCATTTACAACATTAATGTTATTCATCAATTGCAACCATAGGTTGGTTAGAGATACAAGAGTTTGGCAAAAATCAGTGAAAGCATTCTGTGAAAACCAGTTGGCTATGTGGAATTTATAGTAAAGAGTATTACATATTTTATTATTTAAAAAAACGAGGCCATGAGTTATAGAGATAATTTAAGTTGCTCTGATAATACCATTCACAAACATTCGGCATAAGAGAGTCATTTTTCATGGTTTTCTTTGCTTCCTCCCATTCTGTGAAGGACAGTCAGGAAGGCCTGAAGGAGGGAGGAGGTGGCCCTTGAATGGTCAAGTTGTGAATGTGCAAAGGAAAAGTTCTTGAAGGAAATTAAAGTGCTACTTCAGGGAACACACGAATGATAAGAAAGCAAAACGGCCTTATTGCTGAGTTGGAAAAAAGTTTGAGTGGTCTGGATAGAAGATCAAACCAGCCATAACAATCCCTTCAGCCAAAGCCTAGTCCAGAGCAAGGTCTTCACTCTCTTCTATTCTCTGAAGCCTGAGAGAGGCAAGGAAGCTGCAGAAGAGAAGTTTGATGCTAGCAGAGGTTAGTTCATGAGGTTTAAGGAAAGAAATCATCTCTATAACATAAAAGTACAAGGTGTGCAGATCACCAAGGGGTATTGGAAAAAAAAAACACAAATAAATACAAAATAAAGTACAAGGTGAAAGAGCATGTGCTGATATAGAAGTTGCAGCAAGTTATCCAGAAGATCTAGCTAAGATCACTGAGGAAGGCAGCTACACTAAACAACAGGTTTTCAGTGGAGACACGACAGCTTTCTAGTGGAAGAAAATGCTGTCTAGGACTTTCGTAGCTGGAGAGAAGTCAATGCCTGGTTTCAAAGCTTCAGAGGACAGGCTGAACTCTCTTGTTAAGGGCTAATGCAACTGGTCACTTTAAGTTGAAGCCAATGCTCATTTGCCATTTTTTAAATCCTCAGGCTCTTAAGAATTATGCTAAATCAACTTTTCCTAGAAATGAAATAACACTTCATTATTTCTGTAAATGAAATAACAAGTCTTGAATGACAGCACATCTGGTTTACTGAAAATTTAAACCCACTGTTGAGACCTACTGCAGAGAAGAAAAAGATTCTTCTCAAAATATGACTGCTCATTGACAATGCACCTGATCACCTATGAGCTCTGATGAAGATATTCAAGGAGATTAATGTTGTTTTCATGCCTGCTAACACCAACATTCATTCTGCAGCCCATGGACCAAGGAGTAATTTAGACTTTCAAGTCTTATAATTTAAGAAATACATTTCCTAAGGCTATAGCTGCCACATATAGTGATTCCTCTGATGGATCTGGGCAAAGTAAATTGAAAACCTTCTGGAAAGGACGCACCATTCTAGATGCCATTAAGAACATTTGTGATTCATGGGAGAAGGTCAAAATATCAATACTAACAGGAGTGTGAAAGAAGTTGATTCCAACCCTCGTAGATGACTTTGAGGGGTTCAAGACTTCAGTGGAGGAAGTCATTGCAGATGTGGTGGGAATAGCAAGAGAACTAGAATTACATGGGCATCCTGAAGATGTGACCGAATTGCTGCAATCTCATAAAACGAATGGATGAGGAGTTGCTTCTTATGGATGAGCAAAGAAAGTGGTTTCTTGAGATAAAATCTACTCCTGGTGAAGACACTGTGAACATTGTTGAAATGACAACAAAAGATTTGTAATATTCCATAAACTTAGTTGATGAAGCAGCAGCTGGGTTTGAGAGAATGGACTCTAATTTTGACACAAGTTCTGCAGTGGGTAAAATGCCATCAAGCAGCATTGCACGCTACAGAGAAATCTTTTATGAAAGGAAGAGTCATTCGATGCAGCAAACGTTATTCTGGTCTAATTTTAGGAAATTGCCATAGCCCTTAGCAACCACCACCCTGATCTGTCAGCAGCCATCAACATCAAGGCAAGACCCTCTACCAGCAAAAAGACTCAGATGATCATCAGCATTTTTTAGCAATAAAGCATATCGCATACCTTAATTATAAGGTATGCACATTTGTTTCTCATAATAGATATACTGCTATTGCACACTTAATAGACTACAGTATAAACATAACTTTTATATGTACTGGGAAACCAAAAAAAAAAAATACATATAACTTGCACAATGAAGTGATATTCGCTGTATTGAAGTGGTCTGGAACTGAACCACCATCGAACCTGCAATGTCTCCAAGGTATGCCTGTACCGCCTAGGAAAGCTTAAGTGCCTACCATTGAGAGGTGCTGCAATTGCTAATCATTGTTAATCCTGCTCGCCTGCCTTTTGCTTGGAGGACCAGGACTGCCTGTGACACTTCCTTGTATAGTGTGCTTAGCAAAAAAGACGTTCCATAACTACTTGGGGGTAAGGATGTGATTTGTTTTTATTTCACTTCTCCTTTTTGGGGATATTTACTTCCTCTGAAAATCAAATGTGTTCTCAAGTGTTCTTCAGTGTAATAAACCAGGGTGGTTCATTTGAAATCATGGTTTGGCAACAAGCCAGTCAGTTTGAGGGGAAATCTGATCCCACACTGGTCTTCTCAGCCACAGTCCCAGCCTGGGCTTCTGCTGTCCTCCCAGGTGAGAGTCTGCAGACAGGTGTGCACTCAGCAGGAGGCTTCTGGGACTTCAGGTAAGAACATTCCCAAAGCGGGACTCACTTTCTTAAAGAGCTGTTGAGGTCAGCTGGGTGCTGGGGCGGGGCAGGGAGGGGCAGAAGCTCTGGCTGCTTTGGAACCACACAGCCCAGGTTCCTGTCTCAGCCCCACTGTTGCTGGCTGTGTGATCTTGGGCAAGTTTCTTCTTACCCTCTCCTGGCCCAAGTTTTCTCTTCTGGAAGATGGGTAGAGCTATACCTACCCCACGGCTGCTTGTGAGGATTGTATGGAAAGTGGCTAACAGTGTCTGTCACATTGTAAGTTCATGACACATGTCAGTTTCCCTTTATTATTTTTTATTTTTTCCTTTATTGATTTTTATAAGAGTAGAACAGATGTCTAGTTTGGTGGGTCTTCAATGACTTCTGCCTGGTGCCCTGCCCCTGACAGGGGTGCCAAGAGGTGTGTTCGGGGAAGTTTGGGTTCAATTCAGCTGCCATTAATTAGTGAAGCCTTGGACAAGGTGATGTTGAGGACCAAATAGGGAGACTCAATGTCCCCACCTCCCAAGGGTCTCGTTGAGAGAAGCTGCAGATTCTGACATGCAGGGTGTGGTCCTCATGGGTGACCTTGGCCTATGGGAAGATGTGCTACGAAATGTTTGGGACCCAGTGCAAAATAAAAACCCCCTCCTGAAAAAAAAGTACAGATTTCAAGAATTACAGATTGCAACAGCAGAGCATTAAGCCTAGCACAGGACGCTTTGAAGTGTGGGCCCCCTCTAAGCACAAGCTCTGTGCAACTGCATGAGTCACATCCCCAAGAAGCCAGCCCTGGCCTGGGGTGACTGACTATTTTAGTTTGCCCCGGCCTCAGGGGTTTCCGGGGACCCAAGAAGTTCAGTCCCAGCTTGGTCACAGCCCAGTGGCTGCACTGTGCCAGCTCAGCCTCCAGCGACTCACTGGACCTACAGACCTCTCTGCCACATCCAGCTCTCTGACCCAGAAGGCCCAAGTCAGCCCCTGCTTGCAGGTCAGCAGCCCCACACATGGGGAGCTGACTCCCTGCATGCCTGGCAATGCTGCCCTCCCTTGGACTCTATGGGCCAGCCCAGCTGGCTTTGACCACCATGCCCAGCGCTTCGTCCAGAGGCCCAAGGGGCAGCATGGCAAGAGCTCTGGCCCCCCTTTGTTTCCCACAGCTTTTCTCTCACACACTCTTCCTTCCACAGCCGAAATCCCGGAGGAGGCAGTTTGAGAGCCTCCCATCCCATCTCCTCTTCCATCCCCAAGCTCCAGGGCTGAGACTCAAGGTGGGCAGCCATCTCTCACATTGCAGGAGAAACCTTCATCCCAGGCACCCAGGCTTGAGGCACTCACCAGGCTCCAGAATCCCCTCCATGCCCAAACCCAGTGATCAAACTTGAAGAAATCCAGATCATGCTCTCCTTTGCCCTGGGGAGACCAGCCTTCTGGAGAGAAGGCAGCAAGGGAACAAGAGTGGAAGCTTTGAGGGGAGCAGTTCCTCTTTGTTGCACGGTGTCTGCGTTCTGCCTGCCATCATGGCGGCCACACATAGGTGTTGGCTAAGTTGAAGGCACCAGGCCAGGCAACAGGAATGCATTATTCATATAATGGGCTTTGCAGGAAGTTCACCATCCTAGTTTTGCAGAGGATGTGATGAGGGTCTCTGAGAGGTCAAATCATGCAGCCCAAATCCCAAAGACTTCCCAGATGCCACGATCTAAATGGGACTCATCATCTCCCATGCCCCAAACTTGCTCCTCCCCTGGGCTTCTCTGTCAGAGGGCTGGGAGCTTTGCTCTCCTCCTCTCTCCCTCTTCTCTCAATAATCAGTTCCCAAATCCTGTGGGTGACAGTACCTCCACATGCACCTACAAGTCACCCTGCAAACACTGAACACCTGCCCTGAGACGACCTCTCCTCTCTGCAAATGGCCTCACCTCATTTCTGGGCTTCTGGCTCCTGGCTGATGGCTGTTATTCTGGTCTTGTTACCATTCCCTCATCCCAGCCATTCTCCACACTGAATCGGGTGGCCCTTCAGAAATTGGAATCCAAAGCAGCCACTGCTCTGGGAAGCCGCCTTCAGTGGCTCCATACTGGCTGCCCCTCACGGCCCTCCCACTTTCAGATGCACCCTCACCTCCTCCCACTCTCAGATGCACCCTCACCAGCATCTCTCTCTTCCCCCTCTCACTCTTGGGCCCTGTGCTATGTCCTGTGGGTGATTTAACAATCACCATACATTTAGTGGCTTAAAACATCACACATTTATAATCTTACAGTTCAGAAGGTCAAAAGTCCAAAAATGAGTTTCCCTGGGCTAAAATCAAGGTGTCAGCAGGGGTGCTTTCCTTCTGGAGACTTGGGGAGACCATTTCTTGCCTTTCCCAGCTTCTAGAAGCTTCCTGCATTCCTTGGCTCATGGACACCACATTATTCTGACCTCTGCTTCCATCAGCTCATCTCCTCTCTCTGACCCTCCTGGCCACCTCTTATGAGCACAGTGTGATGACCTCGAACCCACCCATATGATCTAAAATTATCTCCCCATCTCAACATCCCTCACTTAATCACACCTGCAAATTCCCCTCTGTCATGTAAGAAAGCATAGTCACAGCTTATGCGGATTAGGATGTGGACATCTCTGGGGCGCATTATTCAGCCCACTGTAGCCCCCATGAGGTTTCTGGTTTGAGCTACTTGGAATTCTTTCATAATCTGTATATCATACTTTTTCCTGGTTATTCATTGCCTCCTTTTAAATCACAAAATGTTTGCTGTGATTTAAATGTATGTCTGTGTGCATGACTCCCCTTCATCCCCCTTGACGCCCTTCATTCTTTAAGCCTTGGCTTGAGTCCATGTCTTCCTTGATTGCTGAGATGATTGGGTGCCCATTCTCTGGGCTCCTGCAGCCCCGCTGAGCTCACCTCCTCCCAGAATTGAGGGACACTTAGCTCCCTCCATCTCTGCAGCCAGCAGTTGGCATGACGCTTGGTACAGAGTAGGCCCTCAGTACACGTTTGTTGAATGAATCAATGTGTGAAAAAGTACGTTTGTGCTGCTTCTAGGTTTCAAAGACCAATATGAGAGATGAGTTTAGATATCCTCAGATTGGTACCTATGTTAGGTGGGGGCCACAGGTGAGAATATTTCAGACTGAGTTTGTTAAAGAACATTCCAAATGAATGATTACTAAATAATAATAGAAGCAAGCTTACAAACAAAAGATCATAAAAACCAGAGGCAGGTGATTCATTCTGGCCTGGGGGTCTGGGAAGGCCTTGAAGGAAGTATGGGCTCTACTCTGCAGGACAGAGGACTGGGGAAGCTGTTTCAAGTAGAGGGAGAGGGAGTAGTAGGAAGACAGGCACAGAGTCATGCAAGATAAAGAGGGAGAAGGGACATTCCTGGGTGATGATGTTAGCAATATGAGACAGGTCACCTCAGGTCATCCACTGAGGCCATCGGAAGTCAACAAATGTTTCTGTGTCTGTGTGTTTTCAAGTCTAGAGATGACTCCAGTGGACAGCCAGGATGGAAAACCGCTGGGCAGGAGAAAGAGGCTCCAGGTTGGAATGCAGGGAAACACTTTCACATAAGGAGCAGGTGGAGCAGAAGCCAGGTGAGGAGATGGAGAAATGATGAAGTGAAAGAGGCGAAGGAGGTGGTATGCGCCTGTGGTCCCAACTACTCAAGAGGCTGAGATGGCAGGATCACTTGAGCCTGGGAGGTCAAGGCTGCAATGAGCTATGATCATGCCACTGCATTCCAGCCTGGGTGATAGAACAAGAACCTATCTCAAAAAAAAAAAAAAAAAAAAAAAAAAGCAGCAGCAGAAGCAGAGGAGAATCAGAAGAGAGAATGTGTTTATTTGGGAGGGCACTATCTACAGTGTTAAAACCTACAGAATGACCAAGGAGAGCAGAAGCCCAGGGTTATCATGATCTGACATTCAAGGCAGAGGACAGGACGTTCAGACCTCACAGGCAGTGAGTGGAGACTGAGTCATGGGAGAGAGTCCGTTGGTGGGGACAGAGAGAGGTCAGAATCCACTCCCATGTCTCCTCCCCACTCTACCACTTTGCTCTTCCTGGTGGACACCAGCAAGCAAATGCAGGTGACAGAAGCCTGGGAAAGGCTTGCTTCTGGAACCAGAGGGCCAGCAGACCACCTGCACCAGGACCTGTGTGAACTTGCAATTGCCTGGAGCAACTTTTAGGAAACATCAAAAACAACCTGAGAGAGGCTGGTGTGGTAGCCCAGGCATGTCGTCCCCGGTCCTTGGGAGGCTGAGACAGGAGGATCCCTCAGGCCCAGGAGTTCAATTCTAGCCTGGGCAACACAGCAAGACCCTGTCTCTGAAACAAACAAACAAAGAAACAAACAAACAGAAAACCCAAACCAAAAAACAAAGAAACCAAGCTGACAGAGACTGAGCTGTGGCTGTGAAGGCAGCTGAGGGGACGAGATCCCAGGTAGATCAGATTCAACTGAACTCCTGCTCCCTCGTCTGTTTCAGGCAGCCATGGCAATGGAAGGGGCTGTGGCTTCTCAGGCTGGTTCTCACAGTTACTAGCCTAGAGACCCCTTTGTAAATGGGGAATGACACCCATTCTGTTTCATTGGCTTTGTAAGCGATGAAGTGCCAGATAGCAAGGGGGACACTGGGATGCCCAGAGCCTTGAGTACAAGGCCTACAGAACCCACAAAGCCCACTCACTGGAATGACCAAGACAGGGTCCTTCCTACTTCGTAATTGACTTCCTACCTCATAGATGAATTGGAATGAATTAAAATGAAAAGGGTTTCTAGCCCATCTAAAGTAGAACTTCTTGAACTATCTGTGGGCAAGATTCAAACAATATTTTAAAACAATTTTAGTCCATTGTGGACGGATATTTTTGTAATGCAATATAAAGAAATTACTGGAAAGATGCAATAAAAAACCAGATTCCAACAAAATGACTCATCACATTTCCATCAATGTTTATATTCTCTCTTGATTTCTGTACTCATCTTGCTGCAGACTGATGAGAAGCCCCATGCGTGAGCAGGCTTGGGTGTGAGTAGGGTTGATCTATCTTCTCACTGCTCAGTGTCGACCGGTTGCATGGACATCACCTGGGAACGTGCTAGGACTCTAGCCTCTTGGGCCTCATCCCATTTCTGCTGAACCAGAACCTGCTTTTTTGACAAGATACCCAACTGATCCGTGTGCATGTTAAAGTTTGTGGTGACACCCATGGCAGCTAGGACTCAGGAATGTTTTGCAGAATGAAGGAATTAACCAAAACTTCTACTCCCAAACCTCAATTTCCCATGACATAAGAACCGGTAACATCGACCTTCTTTCTGATGAGCAGGACCAACTATGTAATTTGCAGAGCCCACTGCAAAAGGAAAAGGTGGGGCTCCTTTAAAAAAATCATTGAGGGTTTCTAAGGTGGTGACAACCAAGCTGGGTCCTTCCAATGTGGGGCCATATGTGACTGCACAGGTCCCGCCCTAGGAAGCTGCTGAGGTTCGACTGGGTCATTCTGGACCCACTCATGCTAGCCAAGGTAAGTGATGAGAATTCTGCTGTGTTTCCATCTATTACTGACCATTGTCATTAAAAAGCTCCAACCCCTTATCCGTTTTGAAGTTTATTTTTTCTTGATATGCAAATAGAAATGGTTTTGAATGGCTGTTATTCCACTGTATAGAATTCTTTCAAAAATACAAATATGTGTGTGTCTATTAAAACGTGAATAGAAGCTCTATTTAGGGAAAGATACTTGTGCTCATTTATTTTATTGATAGTGTACAGATTGTGATATATTGCATTACAATACTGACTGCTAGATTTCTTAGAAAGGTTTACTTTAGATTTACTGTAGATTTTTTTCTTCACAATAAAAATAAACTCATGCCCGTGTTCAGTAACCAATAATATCAATTCATTCAAATTTAATGACAGTTTTATTAAACTAAGAATCTCATGTCACAGAGCATTCACAGTGCAGGAGGTCACAGTTATTGAAAAAATAAATAGGGGGATAAATATACTCATTATTTACAACTTTTCAACTCGATGATCCTGCTTTGCCCGTTAGAGAGAGAATGAACAAAGATGGTGGTGTTCAGCTCAGCGTGCCAGAACGATCCTGGGGGGACTCGAACAACGTGTGAACAGCCCCAGAAGTTCTTGGTTTTAGTTGTTTTTAAGGGGGTTCTTTCAGGACACAAGAGTCCTCTGATTCCATCTACCTGCTATTTGGTAGGTTCTCTCAGAAACCACGCCCAGCCTGCATCCCCGTGGGCATTGTGGATCCACCTGGCCTCTCCTGACTCGGCCCCTTCCTTAGCAACTCCTGCATCCACCCATGGGTCTGGCTGCATCTGGCTGACAGCCTTTTTCCTCTCTAGGTAATCAAAGCTCTCTTTGTGCTCAGACACCAGCAACTACTCCCTGCTGGCGGCTGCTGGGCAGGAGACACAGGCAGAGGCGCCCTGCCAGGGAGTGTCTACTCTGAAATGGAGACTCAGCCTCACAGACCAGCAACCCCCACTGTGGAGCTCCCCAAGAGTTGGCCACAGTGGCTCAGCCACAGTTCTGTCCGCAGGGTCTCCAGGTCCCTCAGGTCCAAGCCTTGTGCAGGAAGCTCAAGGAAGCAGACAGTGTGGTCATGGGGTCTGCAGCTTAGAGGGCAGGGATGAAAGGTGAGGGTGGAGATGCCCAGTGCCCAGAAAAAAATCACAAGAACAACTTATTTGGAAAAACAGAGCTGCCTTGTTCGCACTCCAGTCATTTTTCGGGAGGGGGAAGTCCTCTCTTCTTCCATTGAAAGAGGACTGCGTGTCTGTCCTGAACGGACTTGAGAAATTCTGTGTAGAGAATTCTGGAGTGACCGCAAAGAAGGCTCTGTTGTTTGGGACATTCCCTTTAGGCACAAAGGCAGATCACACCAAACCATGCATCTAGAAACCAAAAGCTGCACATTCCCTCTCTTGATAGCTTAAAACATTTGTTTTCCAGTGATGGGGTGATGAGGGTACTGACTCTCTGCAGGATTAAGAATTTTATTGGCCTGGTCCATGGACGAGTCCCAACCAACATATTGCATAAGAAGTAACCTCTTGGGCCAGGTACAGTGGCTCACACTTGTAATCCAGCACTTTGGGAGGTCAAGGCAGGAGGATCACTTGAGGCCAGGAGTTCAAGACCTACCTGGGCAACACAGTGAGATCCTGTCTCTAAAAAAAAAATGAAAACAAATTAGCTGGGTGTAGTGGCATGTGCCTGTAATCCTATCTACTTTTCAGGCCAAGGCAGGAGGATCACTTGAGCCTAGGAGTTTGAGGCTTTTGTGAGCTGTGATCGAGCCACTGCACTCCAGCCTGGGCAACAGAGTGAGATCCTTTCTCAAAAAGAAAAAGAAAAAAAAAAAAAAAAGCAACTGTTTGAATTCTAGCGACAGTGGGAATAGGTGTGGCTTAAGCCAGCATTTGTCACTGGAGTTATAACTAACGAACAGCCAGTTCTCAGACCTGTAAATCCAAGGGATAGAAAAGCCACACAGCCAAGGGCTTGACTTTCCCATAGGCACAGTGTGGATTTTCAGCTCTCAGAGATGCCACCCATGGCCCTCAAATCCTGGTACCAGGGTATCCTGGCAGCAGACATGTTCCTAGACTTGATGAGAGTATATTGTCAGCCCTGTTAAGAAGTGGGAGGAAGATTCACAACTTGGACAGCTGGACACTGACACCGTGAGACTGAATAAAGAGCCTTAGAAACATGCAGGCGAAAGACGACCCATGCCCCTGGCAGTGTGTGCTTGGGAATGTTTCAGGATTTAATGGAGACAATGGCACCTGGGAGCCATTTGCCATTGAAAAGTTAGGAGTTTTAAAACCCCCATCAAATAACCAAAGCCCTAAAACCTCTCAGCTGGCTTCCCTGGAAAGATGGCGCCACCCTGGTCACAGAATGGGAGGGAAGTGCCTCTTCTCTTGATTCTGGACGAGCACCCATTTCTTTGCATTGGGAGCACAGTGACAGGCTGGACATCCTCTCATTAGCTACCCAGCCTAAAGCTGAGCACAAAACTAGTGTCCCAATTTGGTTTTCTTTATCAACAAACAAATACAGCAACCTAAATCAAAATGCTTTTTTTTGGCCAGGTGCAGTGGTTCATGCCTGTAATCTCAGCACTCTGGGAGGCCGAGACGGGTGGATCACTTGAGGTCAGGAGTTTGAAAACAGCCTGGCCAACATGGTGGAACTCCTTCTCTACTAAAAATCCAAAAATTAGGTGGGCGTGGCAGCGCATGCCTGTAGTCCCCGTTACTGGGGAAGCTGAGGTGGGAGAATCACTTGAACCTGGGAGGTGGAGGTTGCAACGAGCCAAGATGGCACCACTGCACTCCAGCCTAGGCGACACAGTGAGACTCTGTCTCAAAAAAAAAAAGGCCTTTTTAGAACCTGTACCCTGTGGATATGCCCTTTGGGGAACAGCTCTTTGCAGCAAGGCGAAGGTTCCCCCTACACAAGCCAGGCTGGCAAAGGTTGTGGCTCAAAGTGAACAGCAGAATCCCGTGTTCTCTGTCCTGTGGCACAGGCCTAGAGAAAGACCCCCTCACTCCTGTTCCCATATAACTGACACAGTGGGGAAGATTTTCCCGAAGGACAGGAAGGGCCCCTCTCCATGCTTTGAGAAGCCCCGAGGGAGGCTTCATGCTTGAAGGGCTCACAGGATGAGCTCCAGAGACCAGGAAATCCTTTGGGCGCACACACATAAAGAGAGAGCAAGGGCAGTGCTTCAGGCCCAGGGTTAGGTAGGGGTTGACGGACTTACTGCCACCCAAGCATTTTCAGAAATTTCTAGAAGTTTCTATGGGCACGGTGTGGCACCAAAGCTGCGGAGAGGAGGACCACCTCAGGTGCCCCAGGTGCTCCTGCTAACTGCCCCCAGGGGAGGATGGCTCCCTGGAAATCACATCTGGAGGGCATTAGAGAGACCATAAATATGTAAAGCATGGCATTTGGGTACAATCTTCTGAGGATTTTCACTCTGACAAGTAAGTTCTTTATTTGAGCCACACGCATTTGCTGAGAGTGGATCACAGGGACAGCACAGCCACCTTTTTCTAGCCAGGAAGGAGCATGGCCCAGAAGGGAAGGAAAGACGGGAATGCGAGACAAAAGACCAACCCCTCCCGCAAGGACCCATTCACCCAGGGCAAGGTCTCTGCTTCTCAACTGCTGAATTCCAGGGGGAAAGTTCCAAAGTGTGGCAACAGAACCTTTCCAGTTCCAGTTTCCTAAGCCCAACTCGCCTGTCTCCTATGGAGGGAAGGCACGGAAGGCAGCCTCAGCCGCTGGCACTGGGATTCATTCGCTCTTGCTTTTTCCCAGGGGGGATGAACTCTGATCCTCTTCTGTCCCTCTGTCCACCCCAGCTTTAAGGAGGAGGAGGGGCCCCAGGATTCAGAGAGGAGAAAGGATAGGCAGAAAGACAGGTATCCAGCAATGACACCACCCACACCCTTCCCGAAATCCTGGTCTGCTTGGGGAGTCGGGGTTCTCTGAGAGGTGAGCTACTGCTGATGCAACTAGGCTTGCAAATCTCCATTAACAGGGAAGAGCAAGTGGAAGAAATCTGGACCCTGGGCTGCCCAGGAACGGGCTTTGGTCAGGGTCTGCAGGACTGCCCTGGGGTGATACACACACCCCACCTGGTCAGGGAAGCTTGGTGCCTTATCAGCTGCTTGGGTCTGTCAAGGCAGGGGACCGACAGGGGCAAAGCAAGAAACAGTCCTAACAGGTGAGGGGTAAGGAGCAGATGAAAATTCACAAGGGCAGGCTGGGCGCAGTGGCTTACACCTGTAATCCCAGCACTTTGGGAAACTGAGGCATCAGTGGATCACCTGAGGTCAGGAGTTCGAGACTAGCCTGGCCAACATGGTAAAACCCTGTCTCTACTAAAAATACAAAAATTATCTGGGTGTGGTGGCACACACCTGTAATCCCAGCTACAGCCTCGGGAGGCTGAGGCACGAGAATCACTTGAACCCGGGAGGCAGAGGTTGCAGGGAGCCAAGATGGTGCCACTGCACTCCAGCCTGGGCAACAGAGTGAGACGCTGTCTCAAAAAAAAAAAAAAAAAGAAAAGAAAAGAAAGAAAAGAAAAAGAGAAAATTCATAAGGGCAGCCAGTTCTGTGCATAAGGAGGAGACACAGGTGACAAGGAGAAGAGGCACAAGGGCCAGCAGACTGTGGGTAACAGGAAAGATGGGGTGGGTAAGGCGAGGACTCTGTCCTGCCCACGGTGCCCTTAATTACCAGTCTCTCAATGCAGCTGACCCAGAACCCTCCTCCAGGGCCAGGCTCTCAAGATACTGGACATCTTCCACTCTAACCACGCTTGACCTGGTGAGTCAAAATTCCAAACCAGAAGTCCACAGGAACCAACTGCTCCTGTCTCTATAGGCATTTTCCATCTGAGTATAATTTTTTTTTCTTTTCTGCCCCCAATGAGAAGAGCGAAATTCATTTTTTTAAATTGCCTATTTCTGTAGCAGAGTAATTACCCCATGCTAATGAGCTTTGGGAATAAACTAAAGTAATCCTGCGTAGTGATGAAAGCGTAATTTAAAAATGAAGGCCTAATTAATCATGCAATTCTTTAAACTTGTGATGCAAAAATATTTAGTTAAAAAAGAGAATTTTCCACCTACAGTGTACATATAGTTTTCTAGATTTAATAAATGCATAGATCCTTTAAAGGAAGTTACATTGGCACATTAAAGTCAAAAGAAAATTAGCCAAGAGGAGCATATTACATATTAAAAAACATTATTTTAGTTTCTAACTGCAACTTTAGAGACTAGGCGTATCCATTTAGAATCTCAAATGGGTTCTGCTGAGGAAGAGGAGGGTAATTAGGATACACATGCCCTGAAAGCTACACAAGGCTTCAGAGAATTGAAAACCAGCAGGGACGCCATCAGGGGCCACGTGGCCTGTGCCTTGTTATAGCTAAAAATAATTTTTTGGTCTTTTTTTCAAGAAAAAATAGAGGCATTGGATAGGGACAGATATTAGGAAATGACCTAAGGAACCCAGGAGTCAATGATATATTGATGAGGTTTTGACTCAAACAGTAAGAACCAACCAGGAGGGTAAAGTCATACCCACATTCACTCCCCAAGTGTGGCCAACTTACAGAGGCTGGCCTGGGAGGGGTGATGGACTGGTGCTTGGCCTCTCTTCTGCTATAACTGGCCATTGAACTACAGACCCTTGACCTCTCCAAGACACTACTTTCTGTTAAGTGGGGAGAATAATCCCTACGAACATCACAGGGCAGTTTGGAGAATCAAAACAGAGACAGAAGCTCTTTGGAACCCGGATGAGCCTGTAAGATGGAGGAACCAGGAGAACTAAGCTATTAAGGGGACTGAGTGGTCCCGAGGGCTCTGGCATCCCTGCAGCTAAAGTTGATACTGGTGAATCTACAGGGTCCCTGCCTTCCCACTTGGCTGATTTCTTAGGAAAATCACCCTTGTCCTCAAGTTGAAGACCATGAGCCCAATTTCTAGGTTAAAAAAAAAAACAAAAAGAGAAGCCTGAACTTGGTGGAGCTACGATACTAATACTGATGTGAATCCCAAATAGAAGACTGGTGGTGGGGGTGAGGTCCTGTCGCAGGCTCATGCAACAGGGAACTTAAGGGACACAAGCACGAACACTTCCTCCTTTTGAAACTCGGAGGCCCTAAAGAGCACAGTCAGAAATTCCAACCAGGTCACGATCTTTGAGTCTCAGGAAGGGATTAGCTACTGGATTTAAACTCATCACCAAGTTTAAAGCGATGTCTGGTGAATCACAAAAAAATGTTCTTTCCTCTTACATCATCATGGGTAGTTCCCATACATTCATCCGTGCAAAATATCTCAATATTCAAAGTGCATCAAATTGGATAGACTTTTGCAATAGAAATATTAAAAAAATAAAAAACCTCTCTATAAAATTAATTGTGCTTTCTTTTTTAGAAACCATAAACCATAAATGGTTTGTAGTCATAAATCTTTTAAATATATATTTGAGAGCTATGAAGTGATCGAAAATTATTTTATATTTTTCTATCTAATTTTGAGTCAGCCTCCCATTCTTGGCCTTTCACGTATAGTAAACTACGTGGTTCCAGAAGCTTAGCTCTAAATATTCTAAATTCTGATTTTCACACTTGCCTTCAGCTAACCAGAAAGCAATTTGTTGTTTTCCAGGCAATCTCTCTTGCATAATTAACCAGCACTTTTGACACACTCAGTCCAGTTCAGCAGGCTATGAAATTTGTTGGGCATATAAACAACTGGACCTTTCAACAGGGTGGTTTTGAAACTACAGCATTAACAAATAAATGACAAACCCACAAGGACAGTGCATTGTGTCACATAGAAGATCTGGAAAGTACAGCTGTAAACTATAATCTCCAGTCTCTGAGTTAGCACCTTTCCACATTAGTCTCTTACCTTTTTCCCTATTCCAAACCAAACACCTCAGTGCCAACGCAAGATGGCGCACAGAGGATTTGTGTCTCTACGATCATTACCTTTTTGGTGTGTATCATGATCCTTTCATATGGAATGATAGTTTTCAAGTATGATGACCTATATGATATTTCATTGTTTAATATTTCATTGCTTATTCTCTGAATGCATCAATAAAAGTGAGAAGAATATTCACTCATTTTCTCTCTTCTGCAGAAAAAAAATTATTTTCATTCTTCCAGTTTTTCCAGGAAAAGGGGTAGAATGTCTGCCATCATGGGCCCTAAACCCCAACAGGTTGAGGTCTTGCCCCTTCCAAACTATGGGTGCTTCCAGCAAAAGTTGGAGGCTCCCAGGAGCACATGCTGCCTAAGGAACCGCCTCTGGGCCGGAGGTGACACCCAAGAACAACATTCCTATTTTGCACCTGCCCTATGTGATCTCGTGCTCGCAAATGACCTCATTTCCGAGGCTGCCTGCAGAACAGAAAGACAAACTGCATGCAGAAGTCCTTCTGACTAAAGTGTGCAGGAGAGATGAGATGCTCGACACATCTCCGTGGTTGGCAGCTAGGGATCTTCGAAGCTGCTCAGATAATGGCCCCTGAATCCAGCCTTGCAGGGGTGGAACTCCAAGGAGGAGGACGCCCAGCAGCCTGGCCTGTGACCAGACAAATACCACGATGACTCTTCCTTCCAGTGTGTGAAAGAACGGACAGTGGCTGCCTATGCAGGAGAGACCTGTGGTAGGGGAAGGAGGGGAGAGGAGGACGCCAGTGTCACAGGGTGTCCAGATCAGCTCCCAGGGGCCGCGACTCAGCACTAATCGTCTTCCCGGCACATCGGCAAGTTGACGAAGGTAAAGACGTTAAACTCTATCATTATGGAGAAGCACAAGAAGATGGCGTAGAGAACCAGCACGTAGACGCCCAGCTTCCGGTCCAGTTGCCACTTGTTTAGGTGGATGCCAAGGACCTGGGAGGACAGAGTGCAGGAACTGGGCTTGCAGGGCAAAGAAATACAAAAGGCATTTCTACTGGAAAGCAATACCTAAACGAAGAAGCCTAGAACATTCTGCAGAATGTGGGCAAGCGTGGGGGGGGGGTGTGCTGCAGGACGATCCTCAGTTTGACCAGAATAAGCCCTAGAATGCTTTGACTTGCCCCACGAAAGGGCGAGTCTCTGGCCTGGCCGCATTGACTCAGGGACACACAGCAGCCGCCCTCGTGGGACCGGCCCTCCCCAGGCAGGCACATCACTTCCTCCCAGCTGGTCATAGGCGTGTGGTCCTCCTTGCCCAGGCCTTCTCTAGAGACAAACGGGGGCTTTAGCTGGATGACCCCTGTGCTTCAGAGCATGGCACCACGGTCTTTTCCCTTGTCTTCTTAGCACAATTTCCAAGGCTCCTATGGACCCCTGGCTAGGCAAATGTCTGCTTGAGCCATCTTTCTCTTTGCGTGTGCGCGCGCGCGTGTGTGTGTGTGTGTGTGTGCGTGTGTGTGTGTGTGTTTGGGGTAGAGGGTTAAAGCAGAGAATTATCTTACATTTCTCCTTGACCCTTCTACCCTTCCTTCCACTGCCTTCCTCCTTGTCCCTCAATCAAGGCTTCCTAGGGCTGGATCCCAGGACCTCACTGGAGCATTGCAGGTAAAAAGTCATGAGTTCCCTAAGGACAGACCAACCTAAGTTCAAATCCTAGCTTTGCCATTGCCCAATTCTGTGACCTTGGGAAAGTTAACCCCTGGGCCCCGATTTCTTCTGCAGTGGGAATAACAGCACCTCCCTCACTGGATGGTTGTAAGGATACAATAAAGTGATGCTGAGGTCAAGTGCTCAGCACAGACCTGGGCACATGGGGTAGGGAGGCCTCGATAATTCTGATGTGCTATCCTGAGGGATGTCATGTCTCCCATTTGTCAGCTCAGATGTGCAGGGGAGGATCTCTCTCCTACTGGCACTAGAGAGGGACTGGACCAGGCAGCAAGAAAGCAAATGGAATTCGCTTCCTCTGGGGACTTCTTATGTACTCAGGAAAAGCACAGGAAGGGTGCCGATGATCTTGGCAAAGACTGGACTTGGCGTGTCTATGAATGTCTATGTTTTCTTGCCTTTATCTTTCATTACCAAGGGAAGTGACAGGGGTGTTCAGAGTCACGTAAGTGACGAGGCGGAATCAGATGAAATCAAGTATGCATGAGGTATCTGTTTTGGAATTTTAAAGACTCACAGTGAGAGCGACAGAGCCCAGCAACAGGACCACGGAATAGACCAGCCCCCGGCTGTTGATCTTCACCTGGAAAATCAAACACACGTGTCCTGAGTCTCTTGACTGCTCAGAGCCAATCTATCCTGAAATCCCAGCGGGCCTGGGCTTTGATTGCCTGGGCCAATGCATTCCCTCGTCAGGAAAACACAGATGTTTACAGGTGACCACATGGTCATAGAGGGTCAGGGAAATATGGAATCAAGTCACAACCCTGCTCATCTGAGGAGACAGCCTGGGATGGGGACAGGCACGCCAGTGGGCTGAGATGAGGAGTGGAAGTTCAGACATCCCTAAGGTGCTCTAGAAGCTGCCATGGAAAATGGGTGTCTGAGTGCCAAGGAGAAGAGGAGGTCGTCTCCCAGAGCCTCTGGCTGGAACTGGGCCAACACCACTAGCCTTCTGGGTAAAACACATCGGTTCAAGGTGAGAGGAACTTACTGTTGATCCGTAATTAACAACCATGGTCTGCAGGCCCCACGGTACGCCAAGTCCTACCAGGATGTCGAACACATTGCTTCCTATGGTGTTGGAGACTGCCATGTCCCCAAGGCCTGCAGGGGACAACAACACATTTATTTTATAAGAGCAGGTCAGCAGAAGCCTGTATTCTTTCTCCTAACTGTTCGATCAGTGCCATTCCTTGGAAAGGAATTCCTTCTGCAAGGACCTTACATTTCTAAACCTTTTCGTAAGGCCTAAGATCCATGCCCTTCCTCAAGCCTAAAGGGGACAATTATGGGTTGACCGTAACCCTCCAAATTCATATGTTGAAGTTCTAACCCTCAGTACCTAAGAATGTGGCTTTATTTGGAGATCGGGTCTTTATAGAGGTAACAGGTTAAAATTAGGTCTTTAGGGTCTTAATCCAATACGACTGGTGTCCTTATAAAAAGGAGAAATTTGGACACACAGGGAGAACCTCGGCAAAGATGAAGACAGTCAAGGACAGAGAGGCAAGAGGGGCCTGGAACAGATTCTCCTTCAGGCTTCTGGCCTCCGGAACCGCAAGACAATACACTTCCGTTGTGTACTGCACCCGGTTTGTGGGAACGACAGCCTAGCAGATGCATGCGGGGCGCTTTATGATCTCTCCTGCCGGGCTCATCAGCTGATGTTCTCTGAGGACTCCCGGCTGCTGTGTCTCACTTCATGCTCCCAGCTACCCTGGGCTGGAGGTCAGAGTGGGGCATCACCTCACGTGACAGAAGATGAAACAGGCTTGGGATGTGCCCAAGGTCACCCGGTCCAGCATCCTTTTTACCAAGCCTTGAAACATATTTGGGACCCAGGCAACAGCACCCACGACCCAGGCTGGGATCATAGGATGTCGGATTTTATGCCCTGGTAGTTTCTGAGGGGTGAGCTCTCTTTCCCCAACAAGGCTAGAAGCACATCAGAGGCAGGGGCTCATGTCCTCATCCTTCCCCTTCCTGTCCAACTGTCCAGTGTCCAGCTAGCCACACAATCAGGAAGTTAGTAACTGGAGAGGCATATAATTAAGAAAGCAAACTTTTATAAGTAAGATTCATACTGGCTGGAATCTGCCCTAACCCCGCCATTAAGCCATACTTCCACACCACTGTCCCAACCTGGCACACATACGCATGTTTTTGGAATGAACAAACCTGAAACACAAATGCCTAGAACCACAACATTGCTTTGGTAGCTGGGACGTATGGCAGCCAACTCAGATCAGCACCCACACAGGCGGCCCATCTCTGTTTGACCGCCAGCCCACCTATGTTGCACAGCTAGGTCACCTCTTCCTCCCCTGCTTGTTGCTGTCATCTGTTGACCCCTTACAATCCTCCTCCCAGCCTGCCCCAGGCACTGTTTTGAGTGACTTCAAAATCTCGGCAGCTTAGTCCTGTTACGGGTGGCGTCTCTGAGAAACTGGCCATCTGGTCTCTCAGTGTCTGGTAAGATGCAGGAACGTGCAGCAACTGTTGTGGCCCAGTTAGTTGCACCTGGTGAAGAGGCAGGCACTCCAGCAGGTCAGGAGGGTAGAAAGGTGCCTGAGTTTGCAGAGGAGGGGATGAGTGGGTCTCAGGTTTGGTGGACTTCCCGCTCTGCACAAACGGGGCTGCCGGCAGCTGTGTGAGCCTTTGAGGACTTCTAGGGCAGTGCGACTCAAACTTTAGTGAGCACAGGAATCACCTGGAGGTCTTGTGAATATGCAGATTCTCATTCGGTGGATCTAGAGCAGGGCTTGGGAGTCTGCGTTTCTCATAAACTCCCAGGTCAAGCTGATGCTCTGGGCTAGGACCACGCTTTGTGCAGGGGGCCTGGAGGGAGGCCAGGATATGGTGCCTGTGGTTAGAGCACATGCTG
>NW_012104253.1:12362241-12371413 GCF_000951045.1 Mandrillus leucophaeus
CTCAGGAGGGTGAGGCAGGAGAACTGCTTGAACCCAGGAGGCAGAGGCTGCAGTAAGCCAAGATCATGCTACTGTACTCCAGCCTGGGTGACAAAGTGAGACTCCATCACAAAAAAAAAAAAAAAGAGGAAGAAGAAGGAGGAGGGGAAGGAAGGAGGGAAGGAAGGAAGGAAGGAAGGAAAGAAGGAAGGAAGGAAAGAAGGAAGGAGAAGGAGGAAAAAGAGGAGGATGAAGAGGAGGAGGAGGGGGAGGAGAAGGAGGAAGAGGAAGTCGACACAGACATACCAAGGGAAGAATGTGGTATGAAGGCAGAGGCAGAGATTGAAGTGATGCAGCTACAAGCCAGGGAGACCCAAGGATTGCGCGACCACTGGAAGCTAGGAAGGGGCAAGGAAGGGTCCTCTCCTAGAGCCTTCAAGGGACCATAGCCCTGCTGACACCTGGCTTTCAGACTTCTGGCTGCCAGAGCTGTGAGACAGTGAACTTCTGTCATTTGAAGGCACCGTGTTGTGGCACTTTCTTATGACTCCCTAGGGAACTAACATGCTCACATCAAAGGTCACTCAGTTAAATTCCATTCCTCCCTCAGCTGCTGTCCCTAACTGTCCCCATTCTCTGTAAGGGCCCTGCCTACCAGAAAACATACTCCCACTCTTCCTTTCCCCTCATCTCATGGTTTCTCAGGCACAACTCGCTAACCAACCAATCAACCCTTCATCTTGGAGGAATAAAATGTCCTGTCCCTCTTCTCAAAGCCAACCGTTCTCTTTACGCACTGTTCTTTTCTCCTGTCTCCTGTGAGATTTTACGCCATTATTCACCCATCCCCATCCCTATACTTTCAAACTCTGCGCTGCGAGGAAGATCTGCGGATGTCTATGCTGGTATGCTACCTTGCTAGCAGAAAAGAAGAAGTCAGTAAAACCTGCTCTTGTTACAGCTCTTTTGTTCCACCATCAAAGCTTATACACTCACTCCTTGTGTTGCTCAGCCTATGCCACGTAGTAAGCCCAAAACAAAAACCACCAAACAAACCAAAACATTACACACGTTCTAGAGGTCAGAAGAAGAATGGGGAAGTTGGATATATAGGATGCCCATGCTTTGCCTTTCTTGGACCAGAATGTTTCTTGTTATTAGCTCATTTGCTGTATAAAGTTTGGGCTTGGCCTCTGTTCAATCTCACATTGACTGCTGACCTCAGAACATTTTTGCTTTTAAACAACCACTCTAGCAAAAGCTTCTAGATAGAGGTCTGGAGTTCATCTTGGTAGCATTCTCTCTGTGGATGGAATCTAATAAATGATGCTTTCTAGATGTCACAGTTTTTCTCCATAGTAGGACTTGACAACTGCCAGTCATAAGAGCCACAACTTGGTCAACTATAAGTCAGGCAGGGATGAGGATGCAGCGGCCTGCACTGCATGACTGTGAGGGCTGGGGCATAATCCATACCTTGTCTCGCGACAATTAAGCTGGCCATGCAGTCTGGAACACTTGTCCCTGCTGCCAGGAAAGTAATGCCCATGATGACATCTGGGATCCCAAGTGTGTATCCAATAATAGTCACCTGCAGTATGGGGGTTGGAGATACAAACTCTCAAACAACAGTGTATGGACTGAAGAAATATTGCTAGTATTAGAGACACTGTAAGCGTAGGAAATGGTGATTTTGGAATTACTGAGGTTGCCTCTTTGAAAAACAAAACAAAACAAAACAACACTGAACTACGAGGCTAAGAAGCCAAAAGACAGAAGGATGGAAGGAAGGAAGGTCTTGAGTGTGCACATACCATTCAGAGTGCTCAGGACCAGGGATGCCACATGAACCCTGCTTTACCCTGGACTCCATGCCCAGGCCCTCTGAGCCCTCTGACACTCAGGCTTCAGACAGGGAAGCAGATTCAAGTCCAGGGCCCTGGGGGCTGGTTTTGGCTCTGCCCTATCTGCATGACTTTACAGAAGTCATTTCTTCTCTTTAGTCCTCAGTTTCTCCAACTGCACAAGTGTTCTGGGGAAATAGACAATCCATTTCCAAGGCCTCTCCATTTTGATACTGACATTCAAGAATCATTCTTCCAAAGCCTTGGGGGTGAGAGATGTATTAATAAAAGGTGGGGGTGTAGGGGATGGACAGGTGGGTCTTCACTGCTTGCTGGAGCCTTGCCAGGACACAGTGAAAGTAAGCGTAGGGTGCTCAGGCGGGTACGCCTTGCATAGGCAGAGATCAAGGCTACCATGGGCACTGCCTTCTTTACAGACTTTTACTGTCAAGGCCATTCTATTCCCCCAAACTGAGGCTATCTGAAGTTCAAACCCATAGGTAAGAGTGCCCCAGTAAAGTGGTTCCTGTGACCCCAGGACCCTGGTTTAAGAAACATGGGTGGGGTTTATACATCAAGGTGGTGTCCTGTCTCAGTGATAATTAGCAGAACTGATTTAATCACATGGTTATTTTCTATAACTGGAGAAGAAATTCACATATTCATTAATTTGATCTTCCTGAGTCTCACACCCACTCAAATGTCATGAAATGCTTTTTTTTTTTTCACTTGTAATATTGTTTTGGGAATACACTTCAGTAAGAGAAATCACTGGATCCTTTCCTTAAAATCTGAAGATGAACTGGCCTTTAATTCTATTCAGAAAATTTAAAAATTGCAAATCCAACTCACTTAAGGCACAGTTTTCATTCTCTGATTGTCATCTTTTTCTAGGGAAGTTTTTTTTGTTTTTTTTTTTTTTTTTTTGACAGGATCTTGCTCTGCTCCATAGCCCAGGCTGGAGTACAGTGGATTGACCACGGCTCACTGTGGCCTCAACCTCTCAGGTTTAAGCAATCCTCCCATCTCAGCCTCCTGAGTAGCTGCAACTACAGGTGCATGCCACCACGCCTGGCTAAATTTTTAATTTTTTGTAGACACAGGGTCTCGCTATGTTGCCCAGGTTAGTCTCGAACTCCTGGGCTCAAGTGATCCTCCTGCCTTGGCCTCCCAAAGTGCTGGGATTACAGGTGTGTAAGCCACCACACCCAGCCTCTAGGGAGTTTAGATAGTAACTAATTCCAACTCTTCTTCCTCATCCCCCATATGGAGTGGGCTATGGAGACTTTAATCTTCATCATGGAAGCATGGAAACAGCATTGCTGCATCTCATGGTGAAAATGGCTAATATTTACTGTTATGAGCAATCAGCCACGCTGCAAACTCAAATCGTAATACCTGAACAAGAGGAAGTAAGATTAGGTTGAAATTGGGTATAGTGTATGCAACACTAATTCAACACAAGAAAGGCACTATAAGAAATCGCACTGCTTAGTGGCCAAACTGTGTATTATTCCGTGATGCTCATGATCATCCAACTGTTACCAGGTAATCACCCCTAATTGGCTGTTGGTTTCAATAAGTGGCTAACTACTGGATGCTTCTGACACGGTCTAACCAAACTGTTCTGGGCTGGGAGTAGTGTATGAAAGGGAGTGGTCAGGAGGGACATGAATGAGGTCCTGGGGGACTTGAATATTCAAGTGTTCCCATGTCCCGCATTCAGCTGAGCCAAGGCCAAGGTGTTCCAAGTGTGTGTGTCTGGGGCTGGGGCAGATGCTGGGGTCCTGAAGGCTTGGAGTTGTTCTGCCCCTCCTGAGTTACATGACTTGTTTCATTGACTAAAACACAATCAGAGTCCATCGTGGGCTTTCTTTTGGGATACAGAACTCTAAGCGGGTACCAGGAGAAAGGGAGAAAGGGAGCAGGCTGGGGGCAGTGCCTTCCACCAGCTGGTGTCTTGGGGAGGCTCTGCCACAGGGACAGGAGGGCTGCTGCACGAGTAGGTGTAAGGACACTCACAGAGGCTGGGGCAGGTCTCTGATCAGCCTGAGGAAGCATCTGAGATGAGGGAGGCGGCCAAAGGGTAGGATTTCAGGAAAGCACAGGCAAAATGGCTCCCATACACTGTTCAGAATCCCAGTAATGCTCTGGGAGGGATGGGGGAAGGTGTGATTGGGTTGCGGGGAGGGAAGAGACAGGATTGGCCAAATGCCTAGAAAGTGCTGGGCTCTCTTTTCATTCTCCCAATGGCCTTGTGAGAGCGATGATCACCCCACTTCATAGAGGGAGTCGCCAGCTTCCGTGGTTTGCAAGAGGTAGGACTAGGATTCAGCACTGTTCTCATGTGATCCAGGATCCTTTGTTCCCCGCTAAACGACACGGTTTCTCTGGAGTTAAGGGAAAGGTGGCCCCTTGGCCAGCATGGAACATTTACTGGCCCTGCTGTCTCTCACATCAAGATTTCTTGCCTTCTCTGCTGCTGGTGTCAGGCATTAGGAGGAGAACAAAGGGACTTGATGCTAATTACTAGGGTGTAAGGGGCTGAGAGTGAGTTTCACAATCAACAGAACTGCAGCCATGCTGGAACTGCTTCCCTCTCTTTGCTCCTGGGAATGAGGAGGAGAAGTGGGGACCCCATTAGGTGGTACACAGAAAGTGGGGAGGGAGGCTCCTGTGTGACCTGACCCAGCCCAGCCCAGCTGATGAAAGGTTTATATGGGGACCTGTCCTGTGTGACCATAGGAGCTTATGAGGAGCTACACCAATGTCTCTCTGCCCGTAAAACTCCCATCCAATGAAATGTGAAAAGTCCAGTAGCAAACTGAGAGGCAGCTTACAGTAGTAGCTGAGATCATGGGCTTAGGAGATCAATACCTGGGTCCTAATCCTAACTCTAGCACTCACTAGCTGTGTAACCTTGCGGAAATTACTCAATTTCTCTATGCCTCGATTTCCCCCATTTGCTAGACGGGGATAATAACACCCATCCCTTGGGGTTGTTATGAGGATAAGAAAGAGTTTATGTGAAGGACTTAAACCAGCATCCAGCACATCAGTGCAGGGAGGAGCATTCCTGGGCAGGAGCATGGAACAAGCTGCCTTGTGTTCAACCTCATCTCCCTTGACTCCAGTCTCCTTCCTTCACATTCCCTCAGGACCCTGGAAACCAAGGGGACTTGGTGATCATCCACCTGTCATACTGCTCTGCCTGTAACACCAGAGTGATTTAGGCTGCCTAAATTAGCACTGTGATTTAGGCTGCCTGTGTGAAGGTTGGTCTCCTTCCCTCACACTCAAAGGCAGGCACTGTGCTGTGTGTCTGCATCCCGGGTACCTGGCTCAGAGTCATGCACGTCATTCAAACCCTTTTCTACTGAGAAATACGCTGTGGTCAGTGAGGCCAGTGACTTGCCCAAAGGTGGCATAGCAGTACCTGTGGTTAGCCTTGAACTCAGTTCCCCACCTCTCCCTGGCTGTGCACACTGTCCACCCCCTGCTCCCGCCACTTACCAGCCACACCATGATATAGGAGAACACAGCAATCCACAGCGTGGCGGTGATGAAGGTGACCATGAAGAACTTCTCCCAGCGGGGCTTGCTGCAGTTGGGAATGGTGACGCATAGGAGGAAGATGAGGGGCCAGGTGAACACCCACTTGACCTTGTCCCCTCTGGCCTCTGCAGGGGGAAGGAGCAGAGCGAGAAAGGAGGGGGAGAGAAACACACTGGGTAACACACCTGCCAGTCTACCTGTCGGTTTAGTCTTCAAGCTAAATAAGAGAATGCCACTGATGTGACTCTAGGCAACTAATCTTGCAGAATCACAGAACTCCATAATGTCACCCTGGAAGTGGCAAGACAATTTAGTAAGTGCTTGTTGCTTGAATAACTTAAGTCATTCAAAATCCTTCATTTGACAGGACAAGGAAAGTGAGGCCCAGAGTGGGAACAGACTCACTCAGAGGAGCTGGAATGGGGATGTAAGTTATGGTTGGGCTTTGGAATCAGACAGCCCTGGACTGGAAGCCAAAGGACCTTGAGAATCCCAACTCTACTTCCTCCTCTGACAGTAATAGCTTATACGTAACAACAATGGGGCAGCAATAATCAACACATTCAGCATTTGCCATGAGCTGCGGGCACAGTGCTAAGTGCTTTGCATCTTATTGGTTTCTTCATGTGTTAAATGAGAAAGTTATCTCTTGGTTGTTGCAAGAATGATGTGACAGAGTGTACATAAAATACCCAGCACACGGGGCCTGGCACACAGCAGGTGCTTTGGAAATCTCAGCTCCTTTGTCCCAAGGTCATGTAGTCAAGACTGGTGCAAGACTAAACGTGTGCCCTGGCTGGCAGTCCAGATCTCACTGGCTCCTACCAAGGGAATCCAGAAACAATTCAATGGAGGAAAAGAGGCCTCATAAGCCATTGAGTGTAAGCATAGTTTCCTTAACAAGCCACTGAATATAGGTGTGCACATGCAGGTTAAAAACTGGCCTGCTCATCAATGAAATGGTGGAGGAAGGACTTCTGCAATTTTTATTTTTTATAGAAGCCTTGAGAACAACAGCAAAAAATTGTCAGAATCAACTTTTTCAGAGCTCTGGAATTAACCTAAGGTTTGCAGCAATCCAGGGAATGTCTATTTAAAAAAAAAATCAGTTGGACCTTAGTGAGAACAGGGAACTCTGTGGAGTTTTAACTTTCCCTATTTTTACTCCTTCTTGCCAGGTCTGGAGTAGCCTTGAAATCTAGCAGCATGCAACCACATTGAAAAACAGCAGGCTAGCAGCCACCAGAGGAGGCAGAACAAGGTTGGAGGACCTCCCAAGTTCATTACCATAGAATTGTTATTATTTGACCTGTCTGATGCTTTCCTAGAAGACTCCACTTTCAAGGCTGCCTTTATTTTACCAGAATCTGAGCTTACCCAGCGTGAATAACTTTTTTCTTGGATGTGTTTGTCGAAAACAATTAGAGGCAATTATTAAATCATGTTGCTGGAAGTGGCAGATGACAGCTGGGACAAGTAATAAGTTAACCAAAAAGCATAAAAGGAAAAGCTGGGGAACGAGACATCCACAGTGGGCTTTGAAAAGCCCCTAGATATCTCTGGGAATCTAACAGACCATGAGCATGCACAGGGCTGTGCCCAGGGTTCTTCACATGCTCAGGAAAGATTTGAGACTGCTGTAAGCTTTCACCTCTGCCTAACTGAGGCTCTGTGCAAATAAGAAGGAAAGGCTACTGCAGAGTTGTGAACTACCCGCCCAAGTGTTGGAGGCATGCCCCAAAACACATAGAGTCCCTTGGCAAAGACTAAGAGAATGATTGGATCCAGGAACCTAGGGAAGTCTCTGTCTAATCATTAGCTGACCTCTAGGCTAACCTAGCAGAGACTTCAGTGGCCACACACAACAAAGAACATGAATTTTACACAATTAGTTTAGAAAAGTCACTAAACAAGCAATAATAATAAAGAGTAACAATCACAAACCCTAGAACAGGAGACAATCTCCTGTTCTCCAACCACAATGGAACAGAATTAGAAACCAATAACAGAAGGAAAACTGGAAAATTCACTAATACATGAGAAATGAAATAACATACTCCTAAATAAAGGGTCAAAGAAGAAAGCACAAAAAAATTAGAAAATACTTTGAGATGAATCAAAAAAAGTAACATACTAAAACTTATAGGATATAGTGAAAACAGTACTTAGAGAGGAATGTATAGCTGTAAAATACCTATATTAAAAAAGGGAAAGATCTCAAATCAATGACCAAACCTTTCTCCTTAAGAAAAATAAAAGAAGAGCAGGAAATGAAGTCCGAAGAAAGCAGAGGGAAGGAACAGAAAATCAAGGTTAGAGTGAAAATAAATGAAATAGAAAATAAAAAACAATACAAAGAATCAAAGAAATTGAAAGTTGCCTCTTTGAAAAGATCAATACAATTGACAAACCTTTAGCTAGACTGACCAAGAAAAAAAGAGAGAAGACTCACATTATCAAAATCAGGAACAAAACAAGGACATCACTATAAACATTACAGAAATAAAACAAACTATTACGGAATACTGCAAACAATTCTAACAGACAAAATTCTACAAAGGTACAAACTACCAAAACTGACCCAGAAAGGAATAGAAAATCTGAATAGACTTAAAACAAGATTGAAACAGCAATTTAAAATTTTACTTAACAATTAAGATTGAAAGCTATTACAACCCTCCCCTCCCCACCTCACTGCAAAATCAGGAACAAGATGAAGATGTCTGCTCTTACTCCTTCAACATTGAACTAGAGATTATAGCCAAGAAAATTAGGCAAGAAAAATAAGTAAAAGTGATTCCGATTGGAAAGGAAGAAGTAAAACTATCCCTATTTGTAGATGACATGATCTTGCATATACAAAACTCTAAGGAACCCATAAAAAACTATTAGAACTAATAAACAAGTTCAGCCAATTTGTAAGATATGTAATAAATACACAAAATTCAGTTGTGTTTTATATATTAACAATCCAAAAATAAAATTAAGAAAGCAATTCCACGTACAATGCCATCAAAAATTTTAAAGACCTAACATTTATGCAACAAAAGTAGTAGAGGATTTGTATGCTGAAAACTACCAAACATCACTGGAAGAAATTAAAGAAGACCTAAATAAATGAGAAGAAATTCTGTTTATGAATTGGAAGGCTTAAAATGGTAAAGACGGTAATATTCCCCAAACTTATGTATACATTCAATGCAATCCCTGTCAAAATCCCAGGTAGCTGAGCAGAAATTGACAAGCTGAGCCTAAAATTCATATGAAAATATAAGGAACCCCAAATAGCCAAAGCAATCTTGAAGAAAAAAATCAAAGCTGGGAAATTTACACACTGTGATTTTAAAACTTAGTACAAAGCTACAGTAATCAGGAGAGACTGCTACTGGAAGAATGAAATAAAATTCTGAGTCCAGAAATAAACCCAGATATTTAAGTGTTTATTTATGGACTCGATATTTACTGGCCTAAGAATGGAATAAAATTTTGAATCCAGAAACAAACCCAGGCATTTAATATCTTGATATTTGACAAGAGTATCAAGACAATTCAATAGGAAAACAATAATCTTTTCAACAAATGATGCAGAGACAGCTGGATACCCATAGGCAAAAGAATGAAACTGGTGCTTTATCTTATACCATGCACAAAAATTAAATAAGAAATGATTAAGACCTAAATATAAGAGCAACAACTATAAAACAACATGAGCACAACTCTTTATGGCCTTGGATTGGGCAATGATTTCTTTTTTTTTTTTACATCACTATAAACATTACAGAAATAAAACAAAC
>NW_012104253.1:12371585-12380228 GCF_000951045.1 Mandrillus leucophaeus
TTTTTAGTAGAGACGGGGTTTCATTGTGTTAGCCAGGATGGTCTCGATCTCCTGACCTCGTGATCCGCCCGTCTCGGCCTCCCAAAGTGCTGGGATTACAGGCTTGAGCCACCGCGCCCGGCCAATGATTTCTTAAATGACACCAAAATCACAAGCAACAAAAGAATAAGTAAATTATATTTCATCAAAATTAAAAACTTTTGTGATTCACAGAATACTATTAAGAAAGTGAGGCTGGGGCTGGGCGTAGTGGCTTATGTCTGTAATCTCAGCACTTTGGAAGGCCAAGATGGGCAGATCACCTAAAGTTGGGAGTTCAAGACCAGCCTGGCCAACATGGTGAAACCCTGTCTCTACTAAAAATACAAAAATTAGCCGGGTGTGGTGGTGCACACCTGTAATCCCAGCTACTTGGGAGGTTGAAGCAGGATAATCACTTGAACCCAGAAGGCAGAGGTCGTAGTGAGCTGAGATCACACCACTGCACTCCAGCCTGGGAGACAGAGCAAGGCTGTGTCAAGAAAGAAAAAGAAAGAAAGAGAGAAAGAGAGAAAGGGAGGAAGGGAGGGAGGAAAGAAAGAGAAAAGCTGGGCACAGTGGCTCATGCCTATAATCCTGCGCTTTGGGAGGCCAAGGCGGGAGGACTGGTTGAGGCCAGGAGTTCAAGACCAGCCTGGGCAACATAGTGAGACCTCATCTCTACAAAAATACAAAAACTAGCTGGGCATGATGGCCTTTTAGTCTCAGCTACTTGGGAGGCTGAGGTGGGAGGACTGCTCTAGCCTGGGAGTTAGAGACTGCAGTGAGCTGTGATTGCCATTGCACTGGGCAACAGAGTGTGGTCTTGTCTGGAAAAACAAAACAACAACAACGAAAAAAAGGAAAAGATAGACTGTGAAAATACTATCTATTAAACGGAAAAAACTTATTTTGCAAATAATATATCTGATAAGGGTCTATTGTACAAAATATATAAAGAACTCTTACTACTCGACAATTTAAAAAACCCAATTTTCTTAAAAAAGGCAAAGTGTTTGGACAGTTCTCCAAAGAAAATGGTCATTAGGAAAATGTAACTCAAGACGATTTCACAGCCACAAGTATTACTAGAATAAAAAAGATAAATAACAAGCATTGGTGAGGGTGTGGGAAAATAGGGACCTTCATACATTGCTGATAGGAATGTAAAATGGTTCAGCTGCTTTGGAAAACAGTCTGACAGTTTCTCAAAGAGTTTGACCCAGAAATTCTAATCCTACTTCTACCCAAAAGGAATGAAAACATGTCCACACAAAAACTTTTACTCAAATGTTCACAGCAGTATTATTTATAATAGCAAAAAATGAAAACAACCCAAATATTAACCAAGTGATGAATAGATAAACAAAATGTGGTATATAAATACAAAGGAATATTATTCAGCCATAAAAAGGAACACAGTACTGATACATGATACCACATGGACAAATCTTGTAAACACTACACAAAGTGAAAGAAGTCAGACACAAAAGGCCATATATTGTTAGATTCTATTTATATAAAATGTCAAGAATAGGAAATTCATAGAGACGGAAAGTAGATTAGTGGTTGCCAGGGGATAGAAGAGAAGAGGAATGGGCAATCATGCTTGTGGGACTATGAAAGTGGGATAATAAAAATATTCTAGAATTATATATTGGTGATGGCTGTGCAGCTCTGTGAATATAGCAAAAACCACGAATTACAGTTTATGAGGGTGAATTTTATGGCATATACATTATATCTCAATTTTAAAATTTGCAAAGTAGACTGGCACTAGCTGTGTTTGCTCTGTAATATTTGTGCTAGAATCTTCCTAAATCATTGAAAGTACTTTACTAAAAAAAAAAAAAAAATCAGCTGCTTGTAATAATTAGCCAAGAGAATATGGTTAGCTTGAAATCAGCAAATCCATCGATCTCTTTCTAGATCTTTCTCTATATACACCTTTCTGTAGCTTACAGTCCCTGTACAAATGGCCAAAAGTTTTCCTGCCTTGATTGGTTTGTCCAAAATTCCAGGCTCTTCTCCTGTGAGTCCACATCCCAACTCATCTAGGTTGCTGAGGAAGGCCTAGGGCATTTCTAGAATTGACCGAAAACTCCATATGTAGAGGAAGAATTCGCTGTGGGGAATTGTAACCCTGGACACTTCAGTGCCCAGGAACGTCTTTGAGGGTATATACAAATGCCACAGCAGAAGGATAATGCTCTCATGTTCCCAGACACCAAATTGCATGAGGTGTTTGTCTTTTTCTTGCCTGGTATGGGTTTTGCATCGGTTTCAACATCCACCCCCATCTGGCCCCACCCAAGTGGCCAGTGTCACGGCCCACCGTTGTTCCCTAAGAAACAATGCTTCAACCGACCCATTCTATTGCTGTGCTTTTCAATTGTTGGATGAGATCCAGGAGAGGATGGTGAAATCAATTTAGTGAAGGGCAACTAGCATTTTCTTTTTTTAAAAAAAGTAGAAAATAGAGTTCCTGTACATAGTGAGAGTTCAATATTATTCTGGGAAACTGGTTTCCTTTTTATATTTCCAGGTATGTGTATAAAATATTCCTGTAGGTCATGGTCATGGTGTGGAAACCTTCCATGGTGCTCGTGCTGGTCTCTGTTTCATTGCTAGTGCTGTGCAATCCTCTCAACCCTCAGCCTTCCATCCATTTGGTCTCTCTTCAGCCTCCCCAATGTTCTGACTCTTCTGAAAAGCCGTTAACCCCACCAGCCCATGGTGACCTCTCCCTTCTGTAAATTCTTTGCTTTTTAAGAATTTATGAATTATTGAAACTCTACCCAAGTTGACCCATAGCCTTACTGCTTGAATCTGCCATCTCTACCTCTCCTGGCTGGGTTGCAAGCATAGCTGGTAACAGCTCCTGGTGCCTTCTGCACCAGTGTGGACCATACAATTAGCAGGAGGTGGTATTCTAACCGCCTGCTCTGCATAATTGGGTGTTTCGTTTACTGCCATGTTACCTAATTGTTCTGCATTTTGAAGCCCAGTGCTCAAAGGCCGAAAACAAGGCAAGCAATGGTAAAGCTCTGGCATCTGATTTGATTCAAATCCAGTTGACTAGCTCATCAGCTGTGGGTCACTGGGCCAGCAGTCCCCATGAAACTCATTTCCTTACTGTAAAATGGGGGGTGACAACAGTACACTGGGGACTTGGGAATATGATACTATTTGTCAATAGGAGGTCACAGAAGAGTCTCAGTAAATGGCACATCTTACCATTACTATCAGGGCCATATATCAATACAGACACAGTTTCAGATATAGGCTGGGTGCAGTGGCTCATACCTGTAATCCTAGTGCTTTGGGAGGCCGAGGCAGGTGGATCACTTGAGGTCAGGAGTTTGAGACCAGCCTGGCCAACTGGTGAAATCCCGTCTCTACTGAAAATATATATATATATATGTAGGCCGGGTGTGGTGGCTCACGCCTGTAATCCCAACACTTTGGAAGGCCGAGGTGGGTGGATCACCTGAGGTTGGGAGTTTGAGACCAGCCTGACCCACAGAAAGAAACCCCATCTCTACTAAAAATACAGAATTAGCTGGGCTTGGTGGCGCATGCCTATAATCCCAGCTACTTGGGAAGGCTGAGGCAGGAGAATCCCTTGAACCTGGGAGGCAGAGGTTGTGGTGAGCCGAGATCGTGCCATTGCACTCCAGCCTGGGCAACAAGAGCAAAACTCCATCTCAAAAAAAAAAATATATATATATACACACACACACACACACACACACACATATACATATACATATACATATACACAAAAATTAGCCGGGTGTGGTGGCGGGTGCCTGTAATCCCAGCCACTTGGGAGGCTGAGGCAGGAGAATCTCTTGAACCCAGGAGGTGGAGGTTGCAGTGAGCCGAGATCACACCATTGCACTCCAGCCTGGGCGATAGAGCAAGACTCTGTCTCAAACGAAAACAACAACAAAACAAATATGGCATGGAGTTGTCAGCCCAAAGCTCTCAATGTCTGGCTTGGAAGAAAGTCACTTGTATGAGTTCTGAAGCTAGACTGGAAGCCCCTTGCAGGCAAGCGCCTGCTGGATTCTTGCACGGCTGTGGAAGACAGCAGAGCCCCCAGCCCAGCCCCTGACCCATGGCACTACTCAACACATATTAAATGCATGGGAGGCTACAAGGGCTCCCTCAGAATCAGGAAAAGATCATCTGAACATAACATGTTTTTAAAACCCCACATAATGAATGTGATCATCACCATTTGAAAGCTCATTAGCAGCAAGGAAGCCCCAAATATTATGCTGATAAAGTTAGATATTTCCTGAACTTATGCCAAGGGACAAGATGACCAGGAAACATGACTGGAATGGAAAAGTTAGAGAACCCAGTTGCACTCGATCAAGGTAAAGAGGCATGGACAGCCTTGAAAACTGTCCCAGCCTTTGATGGTGCCTACAGAGGTGCCTGGGTACAAGAGTCCTAATTCAGTAAGAATCCCAGGACACCTCTGGCAGAACCAGCCCAGCTCCCCTGATGAGGGGATATTTTCTCCCAGGCACGTTTGTGCTCCTGCCTGTGACTAGCCCAAGGGTAGTTCTAATCAGACTGAGTCAGTCAGAGCCTGTCCCTGAGGATGCTGAAATTGGAACCAATTTCAACATGTGCATGTGGCTAAAACTGTGAAATCAGGAGAGGAGAGGCAGAGGCAGCAGGTCTGAGGGGCAGGAGATGAATGAGGGACAGAGATGAGCATGGGGAGATAGGGGCTGTCCAATCACGTTTCCTGGTTCCAGTTGTCCTCAGACTCATCCACACCTCTGCCCTGGCTCCAGGAAACACCTCTGTATCTTTCTCATAAAGTCCCCTTTCCTACTGAAACCAAGATCTAGCTAATTTTTGATACTTGTAACCAGAGAGTCCTAAGCAATAGAGTTATGAAGACAGAAACAGCAAGGCAGCAGGGAGAGGCTTTTCAATCCGCGCTAGCCAAGAGCATCTCACTCCTTGGTTTAATTCTAAGCTCATCATGCAATCTCCTGCCCCAGGATTCGGTCTCCCAAGCAGACTTGCCCACCAGGCTGGGCCTTGGCCTCCTCATCCTCCAAATGAGAGACTGAGACTAAACCAGTTGTTCTCAAAACCAACTGAACAGCCACATCACCTGAGGGGCTTGTTCACACACAGATTTCTGAGTCCTAGCAACATCCTGAAGGTTCTGCTTTCAAGTCTTTAAGTCCTAAGTTCATGCTCAAATGCACACTCTTCGCCAAACCCACATCTAACGTGTTTTTAAATGCAGCCAGAATTTGTTTTAATCGGGTATGGTAAGACACAGAGGTATAGAAATGATGGTCATGGAAAAAAAAAAAGGTTTTGTACTCACAAAAACTAGAAACAGGAGGCAAGGTGTGCCGCATGGGGCCACATGAGGAAGCACCAGTGCTGGTGAGAAGGCACAAGGAGTGAGAGGCAAGTGTGGGCAAAAGCCTTTATTGTGGCTTCCACGGGGCAAGGGAGGGTGAGTATGCAGCCTTAGAACTGAGTAACTTCTACAGGCTGGTGGGAATGTCAACTAGGACAATCACTACGGAAAACAGTGTGGAGATTCCTTAAAGAACAAAAAGTAGATCTACCATTTCATCCAGCAACCCCACTCCTGGGTATCTACTCAGAGGAAAAGAAGTCATTATATGAAAAAGCTACTTGCATGTTTATGGCAGCACAATTTGCAATTGCAAAAATGTGGAATCAGCCCAAATGCTCATCAATTAATGGGTGGATTAAGAAATTGTGGTGTATATATATATACACACACACACATATATATGTATCTATATATGTGTATACATATATATATATGATGGAATACTACTCAGCCATAAAAAAAGAATGAATTAATGGCATTCACAGCAACCTGGATGGGATTGGGGACTATTATTCTAAGTGCAGTAACTCAGGAATGGAAACCAAACATCGTATGTTCTCACTCATAAGTGGGAGCTAAGCTATGAGGATCCAAAGGCATAAGAATGATACAGTGGACTTTGGGGCCTCGGGGGGAAAGGGTGGGAAGAGGTGAGGGATAAAAGATGACAAATTGGGTTCAGTATATACTGCGTGGGTGATGGGTGCACCAAAATCTCACAAATCACTACTAAAGAACTTTCTCATGTAACCAAATACCACCTGTTCCCCCACAACTTATGGAAATGAAACATTTTTAAAAAGAGAACTGAATAACTTCAGGGAGCTCTGGGGCTGAACCTGGTTGTCTGTACCTTGCCCTGGGATGACTAAGGCAGAGAGGAATGTTGCCTCCTAGACCATAAGAGCCAGATGGAGGAGGCAGTTCAGAGTAGGGCTTTGGATTGATTGGTTTGCACATGAAATTCATGCTCCCAGCAGGCAGCCGTTTGCTATCTATAAGAACTGAAGGGCCCTGGGAAGGGCAGTTTCTCCCCAGGCAGGGAGGCCTCAGATACCAGAGCATCAAGAATATAGAAAATAAGAACATAGACTTAAAACCTACTGTTAACTTCATAAAGTGACTTTCAGGTCTATACATCAGCCAACTGAGAACTTTGCTAATATGAATTGGTCTCTCAAGATTTTGGGCAATTCTAGGTCGTAGAGGCATTCATTGTTCTCATCTGGCTAGCATCCATTCCCCTTTAATGGTAACAGCATGCCAATTTTCCTTTAGGGAACCAACCCTCTATTCCACATTAAATTCATGTAGTTTAGACAGGGTGGACTCCCCTCCTTGATGTCTGGGTGGGTATGAGAGTCAAGTTGGCTAATCATGTATGCCATAATATTTAGTGTGTTCACTCCCCATGCTAGCAACTATTGTAGCTACTGGCACTCCGACACAGGACTTCTAGACCTCCTGGTATTATGGGGTTACATAGGCTCTGGGTTGGGTGTGTAATATAACAAGGGTCAACCTTCAGAATTCTGCCAAGAATCACTGCCTCTAATATCCATTGCCCTTTCCTCCTTACTAACAGAACTCTCTTTTCCTTGAGACCATAGGTTCCCAGCTAAAAATCTTAATATCCTAGGCTTCCTTGCAGGTAGTGGTGGCTATGGACAGTTCTGGACCATGAGACGCAAATTAAAGTCTACTTGGTGGAGCTTCCAGGAAAGTCATTCTCTTCTGGATAAGGAGAAGGAGGCCCAGTAGTATGAGGCTCCTGCCCTTTGTCCTCCTTGTGCCTGCCAGAAGTAGGGAGTCACTGGAGTTGCAGAAGCCAGTGGGCAACCTCGGGGACAAAAGCCACCAACTGAGTATGGACAACAGTAATGGGATACTGATGACAGAGCTGCGGGATTCCCTACTCTCAGGACTTCTTGTTACGTGAGAAAAATAAAATCCTTGAGTGTAAGGCTCTGTCACTTGAGTATTCTGTTACATGCAGCTGAATGCAATCCTCAACTTAAGAGACAGAGGCACCATCTGTGCATGGGGCTAACCCAATGGGATGTAAGCTTAGATGGAGGAAAGCCAACACAGGGATAAAGCCAACACAGGGGAAAGCAATGCTGAGATGGATGGTGTCTTGTCGTTTCCTCTGAACCCTGGGTCCAGCCTTGCCAGAAAGCAGACTTTCTCAGGGAACCTGCCACCATGTGAACTTTTTGGCTTAAACCAGCCTGAATAGGGGTTCTTTAACATTAGGGGTCTGGACTAATTCATGTGTGAAATAATAGAGTTTTGGGAGCTGCAGAGGTGATGAGACAATGTCTACACTGATGGACATTCCTCCCAACACTATTGGGAACCCCTCCTGGCCCCCCACTTCCATCTCGTTGGGTGCAATATTGGAGTGAAATGTTCATCACAGACTCCGACTGACATGCAAACATCAACAAGAGAAAGGAGGGCTGCCGTCATTTCTTTTACTAAGCTCTCAGATTTCTCTTTTGAAGTAGAAAATTACAATTTAATTATGTGAAAAAAAAGTCTTGAAACAAACTGTAACAAAACAGATGGCTAATCAGACTGGAGAAAAAAATTAAGAATAGATGCAGTTGCTGATGAAAAACCTCAAGCAAATTAATGTGGACAGTGAACGAATTCCATATTCCAATTAAGGGAGTGGTTAACCTGTGGTTTGCGGGGATGCATGCATCACTGGATGATGTAGAGTAGATTTGCATGGGCCTGGGAGCTCAGAGCACTTATATGACCTGGACAGCAGAGATTCCAAAGCAATGGTTCTCAAATTTGAGTGTAAGTCAGAATCCCCGGAAAGCCTGTTAGATCACCACACTCACAATGATTTGGCAAGACTAGAGGAGAAGGGAGTTCCAAGAATTTGTGTTTCTAACAAGTTCCCAAGTGCAGCTGATGCTAACAGTCCCAGGACCACACTTTGAGAACCACCACTCTAGAATAACTCCAGTTAAAAGCAATTGAGATATAATTAACATATCATAAAATTCACCCATTTAGAATGTGCAAGCAGGCAGGTTTTAGCATATTAGAAAGTTGTGTAACTATGACTATATAAGTCCAGAAGATTTTCATTGCCCCAGTGGAAACCCTGAGCCATTAGCGGTCATTCCCATTCCTCATCTCCTCCAGCCTCTGGTAACCACTAATTAATTTTTTGTCTCTATAGATTTATTTTGGGC